>NC_138776.1:145095876-145498376 GCF_965119305.1 Pelophylax lessonae
ACAATATTTCTTTATTCTTTTTCTGCAAAACAAAACACTCTAATCAAGATTGCCAGCTGCTGACATACTGTGCATGGAGTCAGTACAATATTGATGGCTATTGCCTCTGAAAACAATACATTGTGTTTTTTTTTTTTTCATAATACACTATGCCTGGTCTCTCCCTGTTAACTTGCAGCCTAATAAGGCTACCTATATACTGTGCATCAATTACACAATATTTCGAGCTATTCTTAGTAAAATAGCACAGTCTAATTTTTATTTCTTTATACAACCTGCCTAAATTTGTGTCCTATTAAAGTGGATTACATAGTGTTCATTGAGCTTGTTCAATATGTTGTCTTTTTTCTCTGAATAACTACATTTCAATTTTTATTTTGTGATAAAATCTGCCTCACCTCTCTATTCTAATTTGCAGCCTAATAATGTGTCTTGCAAACTGTGCATCAACTGTACAATAATTCTGACTAATATTTGTGAAATAATCTAATAACAATTTCCTGATAAAACATCATCTTTGATGGTGAAAATAAATTTCTTCTTTAGTTCTGGCTCACAGATGTATAAGAAAGCCTCTAAAGCTTGGTTACTTTAGCTGATTGCATACCAAAGAAACATCATTACAAACTGACCAAGTCCCTAAAAGGTCATTTTGCTTTCAAGGGGGTTGATCATTTCCTTACACACTTGTCCTGTGAATAACACAGCTAAAACTTAAAATAATCAGTCTCATCTCAGGGTTGCTTAACCACTCGCCGACCGCTCACATTGAGCGCACTGCGGCAAAGTGGCTCATTATCGTCCAGCGATGTAGACCTACTTCGCTGAACTCCTCCCCTTGTGGGCAGCGCATGCGCGCCGCCGGAGGCTCGCTCCCGCTGCATTCAGACACAGCGGGAGTCGGGCCAGGGGAGGACAGGTGGTGATCACCACCGCTCTTCCCCGATCGTCGGGGATCGAGTGAGGAGATCCGCCCACTTGTGTAAACAAAGCGGGCGGATCTCCTTTGTGACAGGCAGTCACAGATTACAGGATTCAGGATAGCTGAACCTGTGATCTGTGCCTGTGTCACACAGTCCCCTCCCCCCCCACACACATCAGTAAGCACCAGGCATACATTAACCCCTTGATCACCAATAAAGTTTACCCCTTCCCTGCCAGTGTCATTATTACAGTAACAGTGCATATTTATAGCACTGATTACTGTAGTAATGTCACTGATACCCCCAAAATTGTAAAGAAATGTCAGTTAGGGGTCCGATCTGTCCGCCGCAATGTCGCAGTCCCGCAAAAAAAAATTGCAGATCGCCGCCATTACTAGTTTAAAAAAAAAAACAATAAAAATGTCATAAATTTCCGGTAGTTAGTAGCTGCGATAACTTTTGTGCAAACCAATCAAAATACGCTTATTGCGATTTTTTTTTACCAAACATATGTAGCAGAAAACAAATTGGCCTAAAATGTTAAAACATTTTGATTTTTAAATTTTTTTTGGGAGGACTTTCCTATAAAAAAATGTAAAAAATATTGTTATTTTTTCAAAATTGTCTCTCTTTTTTTGTTTATAGTGCAAAAAGTAAAAATTGCACAGGTGATCAAATACCCCCAAAAGAAAGATCTATTTGAGGGGGAAAAAACATAACTTTACAGACATAAATTTAATTTGGGTACAGTGTCGCACGCAGTGCCGAATCCCAAAATATGGCCTGGTCAGGAATGGGGTAAAATCTTCCGGTCTTAAAGAGGTTAAAAATACGCTCATTGAGAATTTTTTTGTCAAAGACATGTAGCTAAATACATTTTGGCCTAAATATATGACCAAAATTGAATATATTGGATATTTTTTAACTGTCAAAGTAGAAAAATATTGTTATTTTTTCAAAATTGTCGCTATTTTTTTTATTAATATCGCAAAAAATGAAAAGCGCAGAGGTGATCAAATACCACCAAAAGAAATCTCTGTTTGTGGGTAAAAAAGGATGCAAATTTCGTTTGGATACGGCGTTGCATGACCGCGCAATTGTCAGTTAAAGTCGCACAATGCCAAGTTGCAAAAAGTGGCCTAAACGTAAAGCAGGAAAATCCTCCCGTCCTAAAGTGGTTAAATGCATGTGCCTGATTCTGATCCTCTGTGCCAAGCTGTGAAAGTGGACCAGACTCCTTGGCAAAAAGACATCTTTAATTAAGTATTCTTGTTACATTTTCTAATATTATTACATTTGTTATCTGTATCTGTCATTACCTAATTAAATGTTATACCTACAAGTGTTTGTGTGATCTCTCTTTGCACAACTCAAATAAAACCCAATAAAATGTAAAGCATCACGTAACCATGATAAAACAATCTTTCCAGCACAGTCTAATATATTGGCATACATCCTGGGCATTGCCTTTTTTTCTGACTATTTCCTTTGAAATAGTTTTTTAATTCAATACTAGGTACATGCAGATTTGATGACTTCAGTAAAGAAAAAAATCTTCATTGTTCTGCTTTAAAACTCTTTTGTATTTTTTTTAATTATTATTTTCTTTCCTCCTATATTGGGTTTCAAAAGTGAGACTTCCAACTTCTTCAATGTCCACCTTTTAAAACGATTGTGCTGTTAACGCCCTCCACATTGTCAGACGTGTCCAGGGATTTAGTTGAGGTCAAATTAAAAAATTGTTTTACATCAAAGAACAATGTAAAGGTAGTGCCAAAATAAATTTTTGCCCCATCCACATCTGTGAAGCCAGCTTTTAAGCTGTTGGCCTTATCTTGAAAAAACCCATTAAAAATGTACAAAAATATATACATTAAAAAAAATGCTTTGAAGTGCAGCTCTCTTGTGCTGAAGTGTGCAGTGACATGCTGCACACAAAGGTCAGCGTTGCCTGTTTCAGTAACAAGTGTGAAACCAAGGCTGCCTTGTAACATGGCAGCCAGCCTATTACTATTAGATCTTCCCTTTCACCCATGCCTCCAGTGAAGTAGAATAAAGCCACCAGATTTAATAAATGGAAAGAAAGTTAATAGGGAGGGGAGGTAGGGGTGCTTTGCAGCACAACTCTATTTCACAGAAGACCACCTTGTGGAAGACAGACAGCCTTTTTCCAATTTGTGTTTACCCTTCATTTATGCCTACAGTGTGGTGGATCCAGCCACTATAAGGAGATGTGGCAAATGGGTTTGCTGTGCTTTTTATGAATGGGACACTTTGTACTCCTTCTTGGCTGGTCCCCTAAAGCTGCCCCATTTTTCCTCCTCGTAACCACCAGCACCACAACCCTCCACCTCATCACCAGTTCCCTAACACTGCTACTCTTCCTCACCATCAGCACTGCCTCCTCTTTACCAGCAACACCCTTCTGAGCAAAAAAGTTAGCTAGGTACAGGCCACTGAGGTGCAGAACAAGCCATAAACCGGTGGAAGGGAAACCAACTTTACCAGTTGGAATTGGAGCAGCTGTAAAGTCAGCAATTTTGCCAAGCTGTCACTGAGATGCTAGGCATGATTAGGGGCCTTCAACTGCAAATGAAAAACCTGCTTGGTCAAGGCTGCTGCTGGAGATGGTGGGGAGGGGTAAGTAGACTTACAGGAACATTTAAGGCTAAGTTTGGCCCTACTCAGTGTGTCCACATACTGACTCTATTTACTGTAATATGTGCCATAAAGTAAGTCTCTCAAGCTCTTTGTCACAGTTTCCCCCTATTGCTCAACCCTGCAGAGGAGGGGAGGAGGGAGAGTGGAAAGCGGGCTCTTCAGCAGGAGAAAGGGTTCAAAAATGACAGGACATGCAGCCTATTTTGTTAAAATAGTTTACAGCTTGCAAGGCAATGTAGTATAGCATTGGAAAAAAATAAATTTACAAACTACTCTACAAAACAGTTGTACAAAGTTGAGGGCTTAAGCTTGATATTTTTTTAACAGTACAATTTCCTGTAACTTCTAAATCTGTTTTGACAGCTAACCTCATCAATCAATTCAGGCCTGTTACCGCTGGATAGGAATTCAGGTGTCATATCCAAAACTACCTGAAAAAGCAGTGTATAGTGAATCAAATTGAGGTGTTGCTGCATTATTTAAGCCAAGTGATAATGTAAAAGTAAAAAAAAAAAAAAAATGTAGTACACATGCAAAATATGTGCTGTCAAAATATGATGTTGCTGATGCACTCCGTGAAAATTGTATTGTTCTGTAACACATACAGCCTAAATGAGAAGTGTGGAATTAGAAAAAAAACAAACATTTATACCCTAGATGATGCCAGGTGGATGAAACGTACGTCGGGCTGGATAGAGTTTGCTCCATAATATTGCGCCTGTTAAAGATCACTTGTGATCACATTTGAATTGCCTGCTATTTGCACAGAAAATTTAAGTTTTCTACTTTTTAATAAAGCTTGGTTTAAATGATATTACACTATGGGGAGACCTTTTGTTTTTCTGGGTATCTGAGATATTTGGAGAGATGCTGTCAACCACTCTGTGATGTTGTACCATTAGGGCTCATAGCCTTCTGCATGTATGACTCTTTGCTATCGGCATTAGAGTCCATGATTTCTGATAAGCGCTCCTGACTTCCCTTTATGGAGATGGTCACGTTTGCAGTGATATTCTTCTATCTCTGAACACAGAATGCCCTTTGGTTTTGGATATGGACTTTAATTTTGATTTGAACACTATTATCCACAGTTCAAGAACTTAGAGCTTCTATATATATGATATCACTTTGTGATATATATGAGTAACAAACTTATTTTTGCACCTATAGCACTTTACACTTAGTTTGATTTTGCACAGATATATAAATTTATGATCTGTCTATGCGTAGCACTTTATATGTTAGAGCATTCTGACATTTTCCATTGGCATTAATAAACACAGAACAAAAAGTAATTCTTCAAAAAGACTGTATGTGAACTCATTGCAAAGTATATTCCCATGGCCAATACATTTCAAAGTCTTAAAATAAAACCTATGTGGCTCATGGCCAAAGTTAAAAAAGCTATAAATAACAAGAAATTAGCTTTTAAAAAAATATAAAAATGAAGGAACACTATCATCATTTAAATGTTACAAAGAATATAACAGAATATTTAAAAAGGGAATCAAGGATGCAAACATTCAAAGTGAACAACAGATTTCAAAATATAGTAGAACAAACTCTAAACAATTCTTCAAATACTGTATATTAATAATAAAAAAAAGGTCAGGTCTGAGCATGTAGGCCCTTTACAAAATAATCTGGAGTGGGTGACTGAGGACAAAGAGAAGGCAAACTGATTAAATACTGTCTTCAGCTCTGTGTATAAAATAGAGCATGGGGGATCTCAACTCCATAATGGGGATGGTATTGACACAGCCCAAAATTATCCACAATGGCTCAAAAGTGATATGGTCCAGAAATATTTAGACAGAATAAAGGTGGATAAAGCACCTGGATCAGATGGCATACACCCACAGATCCTAAAAGAATTGAGCTCTGTTATTTCAAAGCCATTGTTTCTAATGTACCACTGGATAGGTGTAGGGCCAATATGGTGCCCATATTTTAAAGGTCTTTACCAAGTGACTATAGACTTGTTAGTTTAACAGGAAGATACTGGAGAGTAGATTAAAAGATCACATAGATGACTTCTTGCTGGAAGAAAATATTTTAAGCAACAGACAGTATAAATTCATGAAAGACAGAAGTTGTCAAACAAGCCTGATTTCTTTTTATCAGGAGGTAAGTAAAACCTTGGACAGAGGGGTGGCTGTGGACGTGGTATACTTGGATTTTTCAAAAGCATTTGACACAGTTCACCAGACATGGCTAATGTGTATGGTAAAGCCTACAGGCTTGGAAAGATCAGTTTGTAAATGGAAAACTGGCTAAAAGATTGAATTCAGAGAGTAATGGTTAATGATTCTTACTCTGAATGGTCTAAGGTTATCAGTGATGTACCCCAAGGTTCAGTGTTGGAACCCTTACTTTTTAATATCTTTATAAATGATATAGGGTCTGGGATTAAAAGTACCAATTCAGTATTTGGAGATGACACCAAGCTTTGCAGTGGAATAATGTCCTTAAACCATGTCTCAAACTTACAAGCCGACCCTAATGCACTGGGAAACTATGTGGCAAATGAGGTTTAATGTTAATAAATGTAAAGTTATGCACTTGGGGATTAAGAAAATGCATGCATCATACATACTATGGGGAGTACAAATGGGGGAATCAACGGTGGAGAAGGATCTGGGGGTTTTGGTAGATTATAATCTTAATAATAGCATGCAATGCCAAGCTGCGGTTTCCAAAGCGAGCAAAGACCTTTCTTGTATTAAGAGAGGTATAGACTCCAGAGAGGAAGATATAATTTTACCCCTGTACAAATCATTAGTAAGGCCTCATCTGGAATATGCAGTTCAGTTTTGGGCACCAGTTCTCAAAAATGATATTGGGGAAGTGGAGAAAGTGCAGAGGAGGGCAACCAAACTGATAAGTGGCATGGAGAAGCTCAGCTATGAGGAACGATTAGAGGAACTGAACTTATTCTTTCTTGAGAAGAAGAAATTAAGAGGGAATATGATGAACATGTACAAATAAGTAAGTGGTCCGTACAGTGAACTTGGTGTTGAGTTATTCACTTTATGGTTATCACAGAGGACAGGGGGGTACTCTTTGTGTCTAGAGGAAAAGAGATTTCATCTCCAAATACAGAAAGGTTTCTTCACAGTAAGAGCTGTGAAAATGTGGAATAGACTCCCTCCAGAGGTGGTTCTGGCCTGTTCAGTAGATTGCTTTAAAAAAAGGCCTGTATGGCCTGTATGCTTTCCTAAATGTACATAATATAACTGGGTACTAACATTTATAGGTAAAGTTGATCCAGGGAAAATCTGATTGCCTCTCGGGGGATCAGTAAGAAATTTCTTCCCCTGCTGTAGCAAATTGGATCATGCTTTGCTGTGGTTTTTAGCCTTCCTCTAGATCAACTGTGAGTAAAGGATTGTGTATATGAGATTGTATGATTTTTTTTTCCTATTAGTAGAACTAGATGAACTTTTCTTTTTTCAACCTGACTAACTATGTAACCCACCATGTCCTCCCCCTAGTGGGAGTGACTTTAACCTGACTGCTTTCCTGACCCCCCTGTCATCCCTCCCCCCCAACCATACCCCCTACATGTTTCACAGGTTCCGCTATCCCACCTGCTAGTGTCACTAGGTAGAAGGGAAGGAGACCAGTGAACATCTGTGCTAATTTTACCTAACTAGTTAAAATCCAGGAATAATGAGGATTTTGTGACTTCAGTTTATGCTGTTCCTTTCCCCGGCTGCTGTGGCTAGAAAGAAGATAATGGAGTGCAATCTTCCCTTCATTACCTTCAATGGAGTGCAGGAGAGACATCAGGGTACTAATAGAAAAGTACACCCAGGTATTTAACCAGCCCCCCAAAAACATTTTCACAAGTTCAAAGGTACTTTAACCTCCATGGCGGTATGGTTCTTTCCGATTTTAGGTGCTGAAAGCGGTACCCTTATTTTGCATGTAATTCTTAAGAACGAGCAGCCCAAACCAATGTATGTACTGTGTATATATATATATATATATATATATATACTGTGTATATATATATATATATATATATATACTGTATATATATATATATATATATATATATATATATATATATATATACATGAAAAGTACAGTAAAACTGCAGGATAGGGCACTGGGGGGCAAACTAATGTGAATTTATTTTAATTTTGTAATATATCAGTGTGTTTGGTGTGTTTTACTATTTGAATTTGCCGCCGGTTCCACCCCCCTGCGAGCGTCACGTCAAAGGAGACGGAAGCCAGGGCACAGAGTGTCGGGTGGAAGATACGGTTGCCGCACACTGCCGGGATACATCGCTGGATCCCGTGGACAAGGTGAGTACCCTCTCCAACAGGATCCAGCGATCTCCCTAGTGGTACCCCTAATGTGGCTCGGGCTTACCGCTAATGGCTCTGAAATATTACCCCGAGCCACACTCGGGAATACCACTAAGGAAGTTAAAAAAATAAGTGAATGAAATGCTGCGTTGGGGTGTAGCTGCATAGCAATCTGTATTGACACTACACATTATCCTGGAGGTGTTGCCGAGGATGTATGGGACAGCCAATTGCAATGCTTTGTGATCAGATGGGATATATGATATGCCTTTGACATCTTTATGTTTGTGAGTAGTTATGGGATGTTTAATACATTTTATGGTAATACACTATGCAGGCTCTTTACCCAATATCTGAGGAACCACTGGATTATCATATATGCTGGGAAGACTCTTCAGAAGGAGTGGTGCATTCTAAACGATTTATGCCGAGCATTGATATGTAAGGCATAATCATTTGTGAGATTCACAGGGTGAGCACTTGAGGTGATTGCTTGTGGAGTCATTTTTCCTGCACGATTGGAACACAGCTATTTGCAGTTATATTATGTGTGGGACTTTTGCACAGACCTTTTAATTAACTTTAACGCTTCATGTTTAGAATCTCTAGCATGGTTCTAGCGCCTTCTGGAATCTATTAACATTGATTTGATTTTATAGGAGAGACATGTTACATATCGCCGTGAGTGAGAGCAATAAATCTAGGGACATTATTCATAGTTAATTCTAAAATGATGACCTATATGGGCTTTTAAAATGTATTTATGGAAAATCTTGGGTTTCACAGGCACACACAATTTTAAGGTTTGACATCTACTGTATTTACTCAGATATATATAGAAAATAATTCTGCAACACTCTTCCTATTAACGTGGGTACACCTACCTTTTATTACAAATCCCAATGTACTAAAGTGCTCTTATTATGCAAGCGCTTTCCAAAATCATATACCTACTATAAATATATACACCAATCAGCCATACCGTTATGACCACTGACAGCTAAAGGGACTATCTCATTACAATGGCATCTGAAAATTTGTGGGATATATTAGGCAGCAAATGAACATGTTGTCCATGAAGTTAATGTGGTGAAAGCAGAAAAAAAAATGGGCATTGCAGTTTTCTACAATGGTCACATGAACATCAGAATTGGACTTCAGAACAATGGAAGAAGGTGGCCTGGTCTGATGAATCACGTTTTCTTTTACATTATGTGGATGGCTGGGTGTGTGTGCGCCACTTACCTGGGGAATAGCTGGCACCAGGTTGCGGTATAAGAAGGCAAGTCGGCAGAGGCAGTGTGATGATTTGGGCAATGTTCTGCTGGGAAACCTTGGGTCCTGCCATTCATATGGATGTTACTTTGGTGTCCATGCCTCAATGTTTTAGCAAAAGGGGGCTTTAATAAATATTAGGAGGTCATAATGGCTGATCAGTGTATAACACTTCCATAGTCTCCTTCATAATATTATAAAAGTTTTACAATACCACTACAAATTATATCCAAAATAAAGTGTCTTGTGCAGTTACCCAATGAGTGTACAATTTCACACACCTTCAACTTTTCAATTACAGTATGTATTTCCAAGAAACATGTAAGTTATATTCTCCTACATTAACCAATTAATAAAGTGCTTTATGCAAATAGCCTGTGTGCAAACTGTCCACCTTCCACAATGAAAGTTCATTCACCAAGTTTTTCTGATAAATAAAGTGCATCCCAAAGAAAATTGCTTTGTTCTTGACTGATTCCATATAGTGCTCCACACTTCAACTTACAAAGTGGGTTAATAAGCTCTTTTGCCCCCAGGCAGATTTTTTCTCCTTTACTCCTTTCTGATCATATACATCACAAGTGACTTTTCATGTCTCATGTCAATAATCCATGGGGACCAGCAACAGAGCAAATAAAGTCGTTCATAGTATAATCATTTAAAAAAAACACGCTATGTGTACACACTCACATTATATTGTGCTGACATCCAGCATACAACATATCGCAATAAAACCACACTACCGGCGTCCTTGCATTCTAAAGCCATACCCAGAACTTGCTAGCCCCAACCCAATGTGTTTCACCTTTCAGCATCTTCAGGGAGCATTACAGATGCCGCACATTCTGCATCATTTTATTTATTTATTAACCCTATCTTTACCCAATTGCTTTGTTTAATATACTGTGTTGGTCTCACCTATCTAATTCACATTTTACTGTTTTCACCTTATTCTCACACTGCGTTAATCCTTTGCATCCTGTTTGCATAAAGTGTTCTCCACAGCTTTTACCATTCTAATAAAAATATGTATTCATTAATTTTATTTTTTATTTTTTTTTAAACATACATTTACCTAAAATACTATTTATACAGTATCTGCACAATACCATATCATGCTATCTTTACATTATACCCTACCGCTATCTAAAAAATATTTTTATAAACATATTTTATAATTGTATATATATTATTTTTTGCACATTCCTATAATTATACCATATTAATACAATACAATAATATTACACTATTTTCTCCAATGACTCACTCCTCTCTCCTTTTCTTAAAAATGGCATAATTATATTGCACATCCTGTGAAGGCGTAAAAGCATCTTGGAACAAACATAGATCTATACAAAAAAAGTTCACAAAAAAAAACAAAAAAGAAACAAAAAACAAACAGGCAGACTCGATGGACCACTTGGTCTTTTCTATGTTTCTGTGTTTCTATCTTCTATAATTGAAAGCTTGATATTTTTCCTGATGTTGCCCATTAAGTCACATAAAAAGAGGGACTCTCTCAATGCTGTATAGTATTCTTTGAAAATAAGCTTTTGCATTGGTACATGTCATCCTTGATTTCTTGCCCTTTGTTTGACAATCGCTAGCTCAGCAGCCTTGAAAATGGCCAGCTTTCTTTTTTAAGATCCCCAAATAGACATAATTGTTGTAAACTGCAAATTCTAGGGTAAGAATTTTAACAAATAGTTTACTGGGAAATTTATATTTCAATGTGCTCAGTGTGTTAACCCCCCCACAAATATTGAGGGGTTTAAAGTGGTTCTAAAACCTTTACATTTTTTATTTTAATGCATTCTATTCTAAAAAAAACTTTCTGTGCCACAGTAGCCGACCAGCCCTTCCTTTTATACTTATTTCAGCCTAATCTCAATCCAGCATTGTCCACAAGAGCAGTGTCTCTCTCGACTCTCACTGGGGCCTCCTTACATTGCAGATTGATTTCTGTTAATAAAATCCTGTGACAAGGGAGCAGGGGGTGGGGCTGAGCCATCCTGTCTGTGTCTATAGATGCAGACACAGTGGCTCGGGAAAGAGCCCAAACAAGTGCCCCCATAGAAAGCGTATTTCTATGGTGGGCACTCGTGGAAGAGAAGGAGCCTGGAGTGCCTGCAGGAGATCCCAGAGGAGGAGGATCGGGGCTGTTCTGTGCAATACCCTTGCTCACAGCAGGTAAGTATGAAGCTTTACTATCACTGTAAGGCTTTAAACTTGACATACACAGCTCAAATTTTAAAAACTAAATTAAAGTTGTAGAATGCTAAGAATGATACTGGTAAAGGAATGAAAGCACAAATGACTGCCAGCAGATGATGCAGAAACTTGCGAAAGACAATTCACATCCCACTATTTGTCAAGGACAACAAAAGCTCAGATACATAACCCTTAAAACCCCCCAAATGTCACATTTAGGGCAGATAAGGAAAGGTTTGATACATTTTAACCACCTCCTTTCCAGCAAATGTAGATATTTGGCTGGATAGGAGCAGTGCTGATGCAGATGGGCATACTCATACATCCTCCCCCATAAGCCACTCTTGAATGCTCTCGGGAGCATGCAGCAGTGCGATCTGTGATCTGGTGGACACAGTGGATCACAGATCGGGAAAGAGGGCTGCTGTATTTGGCTTTTTACCATGTTATTGCTGTTACCAAGAACAGTGATTACAGTAAATGGTAGTAAAAACCATGTCTGTCATTCATGATGCCATTGTTTACTTCTGTGATCTCTGGGAATGATCACAGTGATCACATGGTACAGGGTAGATTACAGTGGCCCTGTACCGTGTGATAACTGTGGCCAATCACAGCGATCAAAGTAATAGTAGTAAACAATGGCTGTCATTTATGATGCCATTGTTTACTACTGTGTTCTCTGTGATTGGTCACAGTGATCATGTGGTACAGGGTCAATCACAGTGGTCCTGTACCATGTGAAAGCTGTGGCCAATCATAGCTATCATAGTAGTTCTCAATGACTGCATGAATGCAACTGAGCACTGTCAGAGCAGTGCAGTGACACTATAGTGACATTGTATTGCCCTGCTGACAGTATGTTAAAAACTAAAAAGTGTAAAAAAATTATAATTTTTTTACATACTGTCACCAGAAAAAAGTGCAGTATCACTAAAGTAACATTGTACTGCAGTGGTGGTGATCATGTACAATAGCTGTATGTCAGTGCTGCCAGCCATTGTTTCGGATAGTACAAAGTCACCCTAGTGATACTGCATGTTCTGGTGACAGTATGTACAAATAAACAATAATTTATATTTTGAATTATCTTTCTATAGCATGCCAGGCCACATGCCATTTAACATTGGAAGGTACCTTGTAAGTTGGGCCACCAAAGTATCCCCCATTTGCAAGGCACCTTGTCATAATGTTGAGGGACAAGGGGCCTTCTTCAAATCTTTTCCCCCAAAAAGTATTTAGGGGTTTGTGGGGGGATTTCTATTAATTAGATAGCCCCCTTTTTTTTTAAGGGAGCCCCGTAGACATCTGCCCTCACCCAAAGGAATGAGTACAAGGTACATTAGTAGCCTTTATTACTCATTCACCAAAAAAGCGACAAGTATATAAACACACCTACACCACAAAAAAGTTCCTTAATATCAAAACAAATGAATGTAAAAAAAATGTAAGTACTGTACAGTGTAAGTAAATGTAAGTGTTCATTAACATAAATGTATTGTCAGTCACCATGACCCACTACCTGACAATGACCCACCACTCAACAATGTTTCCCCATCACTATCCTATCTCTAAATGACAGATCCCTAGCTGCTGAATGTAAAAAAAAAAAAAATGAAAACGCAGGTTCTGAGTGCCCTCATTTTATTTAGTCAGATGTAAATTAAATTGAATTTCTTTACGTTTTGAAGGCTTTTTAGTGGCAGGTGATTTACTGGTTTGTTTGTGAGGATGTTGTTTCTTTTGACCTACTTTACTAGTCATAAGAAGTTAAAAAAAGATCAGAAAGAACTTCCATTTTGTGATAGCACGACAAAAGCAAATTTGGTATTATAATGAGCTTGTGCTTATTATTTTTTACACTAATGAAGAACAACTGTTATTGCTTATAAGCAACATTGTAAAGGGGTTAAATAATTCCATCAGCAGTTTTGCTACAGAGGTTTATGGTTTAAAATTCATTATAGAATATAACATTAACTTGTAAAATAGGTTACTTTTTGATAATGTTTAGGTCTTCTGCTGGCTAGGTTTTTAGATTTTACCAGACTTTCTGATCAGAGCAAAACAAATAGGCCAGTTATTATGACCACTTTGTTTCTGGTATATATATATATATATATATATATCTTGATTTAAAATAGATTGGGCTAGTGTTTACTGTGACACTTTAGAATGGATTCATCAGCAACTTTTACTGCTTTCATTAACCACCTCCATACCAGCATGTTTCACCCCTTTATTGCCAGGCCCTTTTTTAGTTTTCAGCATACATTGACTGACAATTACAATAGTTATGCAAAACTGTACAAAAACAAATTTTACATTTTGAGACATTATGGGGTTGATTTACTAAAACTGGCATGGTAGCCAATCAGCTTCTAACTTCAGCTTGTTTAGTCAGGCTTTGACAAAGAAAAAAAAACTGAAAGCCGATGGGAGGAGGAAACTGACAACGGGGACCCAGAAGTGACATCATACATGTTATTTCTAGGCCAGGAACAAGAAGGGGAGGAGAGTGGACATGTGTCCACTCTTCTCCCTCCCCTCTACCTGGTGGTACCTGCTATGTCGGTCCTGAACCCGCAGATGGGCAAGTGGAAGGACACATAACGGGGGGGGGGGGGGGCAGTGTTGCCAAAAAGGTATAACAGAAGGCAAAAAAACATATTTCTCCAGTTACATGAAGGTCAGGTTAATATAACCCAGCACAGGGTTCTCCTTTACAGTGTAAGGGGGCACTCTGTGGGCCCTGATGTAAAGAAGAACCCTGATGTAAAAGCGACTACTACAGATGCTGGTGTAAAGGGAAACTCTGATGTATGGGGGTACCTGGTCACCACAGCCCCTCCTTACACACGAGTACATAGAGCTCCCACTTAAATCACAGTCGACAGGGACTGCATACATGGTACAAGAGATGGTCAGAGGCTGCATACATGGCACGAGAGATGCTCAGAGACTGCATACATGGCACAAGGGATGGTCAGAGACTGCATACATGGCACAAGGGATGGTCAGAGTCTGCGGACATGGCACAAGGAATGGTCAAAGACTGCAGACATGGCACAAGGGATGGTCAAAGACTGCATACATGACATAAGATATGGTCAGAGAATGCATACATGGCACAAGAGCTGGTCAGAGACTGTATACATGGCACAAGGGATTGGTTAGAGACTGCTCCCTGGCTCACAGATCCCTCTTCTGTCCCTATTTCCCCTTCTCTGTCCCCAGATCATGTGTCTCTGGAGGGCTGGTACATCAATTAACACAGTCAATCAGACTCTGACACTAAAAAACTATAAGCAGCTTGCTTGCCCCACCTTCCACAGAGATGGGATAGAGAGATCTTCATCTGTGCTGTATCACCAGTGCCACTCACTTTCCTCCTGCGCCTCCCCCTGGTCTAACTAAGCCCAAGGCTCTTTTCTGGGCTCCCCCTCATCTCACACACCCTCCAGTTCAGCGGGGATTGTCTCTGTGTGCTGCTGAACTGGAGGTGTTCCGTGTCCTCTCTCAGCTACCCCCCAGGTGGGAGGGATTTTTTTTTTTTTTTTTTTTAGCATAGCGAAAGGAAAGGGGGGTGTCTTCAAGGAAGACCATCTTGCTCTCTCTCTGTCCTGCATCTTGCAGAGAAAAGCAGGAGTGAGGTAGACAGGGCAGGGACTCAAGTTGGGAGTGGTGAGTGAGTGAGCAGCTGCATGTGTGGAAGTCAGCGGCTGAAGTTAACAGCACCCAGCCTGGGCTGTGCTGCGCCACATGTCAGTATGCTGAGCTGGGTACAGGTGCAAAAGCAGGGCCTGCCAGCATAAGCACTTCTTGGGGAACCCCTGGATTTCTCCCCCCCTCTCCTGGTGCCTTCAGGTAGCTGCCTTGACTGCCTTATGCTGGTGCTGGCCCTGATGTTTAATAATCTCAGGTTTTTTCTTGGACTATATAAAGAAAAAAAAATTAAAAAAAAAAAAAACAGTTTCTCTTACTCTCTTACTCTCTGTTATAAAAACATAATACATTTTTTTCTTCTTTTATTTAGACCCAAATGTATTCTGCTACATTTCGTTGTTTAAAAAAACCTACATAAATAATATATATATATATATATATATATATATATATATATATATACAGTATATATATATATTTTTTTAGTCTGTCATAGTCTACAAATAAATGTATACATATTTCTTGAGTCCTAAAATGTTAGGACAGTACAATCATGACCCCCACTTTGGGGCACCCCAAAGTATTTGCTAAAAAATGAAGGTTCTTGTGCAGCTTGCTGTCACCAATATTGTGAAGGTAATGAGCTGTAGACTGGGCACCCGTGTCACCACACTGCTCATGCTCCCCTTCTGCTGTGTAAGTAAGCTGTGTCTACACGTGGTATACTGTAAAGGGTATTCCTTAAAGTGGAAAATTAGTCAGAAAATTAAAGTATAACCAAATGGAAAAACTTTTTTTTAGTTTTGAATAGGGCGAAGAGGGATTAGAATGCTTGTCACTTTGTATCGCTGTCTGTGCCCTTGTTTATCACTTTAATACAGGGCACTTTCACCCCATCCTGCCCAAACCAATTTTCAGCTTTCCGCGCTGTCACAATTTGAATGATAATTACTCAGTCATGTAACACTGTACCCAGTCAATTTTTTTATCATTTTTTTTCACACAAATAGAGCTTTCTTTTGGTGGTATTTAATCACCACTGGGTTTTCTATTTTTTTTGCTATATAAGTGAAAAAAGAGCGAAAATTAAAGAAAAAAAAAAAACATTTTGTTTTAGTTTCTATTATAAAATTTTGCAAATATGTAATTTTTTTTCATAAATTTGGGCCAAAATTTATACTGCTACATATCTTTTGTATAAATAACCCAAATTAGTGAACATTATTTAGTCTGTGTGAAAGTTATAGAGTCTACAAGCTATAGTACCATTCATTGAAAATTTATCACATCTAATCACACCTGATGTACTGATGATAGAAAAAAGATAACACTATACTAGTGTATCTCCCCTCGCCTCGGAAAAGGTTTTGTTTAAATATAAGATAAAAATATTAAAATATAAAAATGTGTGTAATTAGTGAGATATAAATATAAAGATATATATTGTGTGGCAGCAGTTGTAGATTTAAAATGGATGATAGAAAAATAGCCTAGGCTATATACAGCGCCTGCCGCAGAAAAACAATTAACTTAATGTATGTGAACAATGTTGAAAACTTATCTTTACAGTATAAGTGAAAATACAAATCAATTAAACACATGAAAATTAATAAAAAGTTCCACGGAATTGATAAATAGATAAATAAGTATTTTCCAGTGGTGATCAATATATGTGAATAAAATAAATGTAAAATTCAATAAATAAAGTCTTTTCAAGTGGTGATCAGGTGCAAAGTGCTTCGTGCTCAATAAATAAAAGTTTGTGACTTTTGTGACGTGGATTCCTCTTTTCCTGTGGCTTGTGGTAGAAATAAATGACTTACCAGAATTGTTGGGTCCTATGTGCTGTATAGCACTAGGACTTACAGTGCTTGGAGGCCGTTCAGGCCGGATTGCGGATCCCGTTTGTGGATGATCCTGGTGGGATACAGCTTAGGTTCCTCCTTACCCGATCTCGATCCTCAGGATATGGGGTTAAAAGAAAGGCTCCAGATAGTGTATTATCGTTTTAAAAGTTTATTCATCAAATATTCATAAAAATCGGAGTGAAGAAAGATTCAAACTCCAAGTTTGCAGGCAAAGAAACTGCTTACAAACACCTCCTAGCAGAGTGGCGAGCGGAGTGTTCCGGCTTGCGTTCCACGTGGTGAGTAGCATACTGACGTGCGTTCCACAACCTTGACGCGTTTCGTCACTTCCTGTGACGTTTTCAAAAGGTAGCTCCGATTTTTATGTATCCAAGCACTATAAGTCCTAGTGCTATACAGCACATAGGACCCAACAATTCTGGTAAGTCATTTATTTCTACCACAAGCCACAGGAAAAGAGGAATCCACGTCACGAAAGTCACCAACTTTTATTTATTGAGCACGAAGCACTTTGCACCTTATCACCACTTGAAAAGACTTTATTTATTGAATTTTACATTTATTTTTTTCACATATATTGATGTACTGATGGCCTATTTCATTTTGTGAGGCCCTGGAATGTCACGACAGTACAAATACCCCCCAAATGACCCCTTTTTGGAAAGTAGACACTCCAGGGTATTTAGTAAGAGGCATGGTGAGTTTGCATACTTGCAATTACACCCCAAAATACATTCTGCTACTCCTCCTGAGTATGGCAATACCACATGTGTGAGACTTTTACACAGCCTGGCCACATACAGAGGCCCAAGATGCAAGGAGCACCGTCAGGTGTTCTAGGAGCATAAATTACACATAAAATTTCCTAATAACCTAACACACTTTTGAAGGCCCTGGAGCACCAGGACAATCAAATTACCCACAAAATGACCCCATTTTGAAAAGCAAACACCCCAATGTATATTCTATGAGGCATTATGAGTCTTTTGAACATGTCATTTTTTCCACAAGTTTTTGGAAAATGTGGAAATAAAATGAAAACTTATTTTTTTTTACATATAATTTTCAATTTATAAGACACTTCTAACACATAGCATGTACATAGCAAACGTTACACCCCAAAATACATTCTGCTACTCCTCCTGAGAATGGTGATACCATATGTGTGAGATTTTTACACAGCCTGATCACATACAGAGGCCCAACATCCAAGAAGGAACCTTAGGCATTTTAGGAGCAATAATTATCACACTTTCTTGAAGGCCCTGGAGCACCAGGACGATAGAAGCGCCCACAAAATGATCCCATTTTGGAAAGCAAACACCCGAACACATAATCTATGAGGCATGGGCTGCAGATAGGTACTCAGGTACTCTGATGAGCTGCAGATAGATACTCAGGTATTCTGATGGGCTGCAGACAGGGACTTAGGTACACAGAACGGCTTCAGAAAGGTACTCGGCTACTCTGATGGGCTGCAGAGAGGTACTTGGGTACTCTGATGGGCAGGAGACAGGTACTCAGGTAATCCAATGGGCTGCAGATAGGTATTCAGGTACTCTGAAGGGCTGGAGACAGGTACTCAGGTACTCTGATGACAGGTACTCGGGTACCCTGATGACAGATACTCGGGTACTCTGATGGGCTGGTGACAGGCGCTTGGGTACTCTGAGGGGTGGTGACAGATACTCAGGTACTCTGATGGGCTGGTGACAGTTACTTTGATGGGCTGAAGACAGGTACTTTGATGGGCGGGTGACAAGTACTTTACAGGGCTGGTGACAGGTCCTCTATTGGTGGGCAATCAGTGTTTTTTTAGTGTGCACTGCGATCGGTAACTAGCTGTTACCGCAATCTCCCTCTCCCACAGGATCGGTGGGTGAGGAGGAGAGCCTGGTAACAGCTAGTTACCATGGGCACGCATGAGCGGCATGCACAAGGACAGTACATGTGGCTGACTGTGATTGGACACAGCCGGTCACATGGTAAGAGCAATTTTTTGTCTCTTTACACTGATCGGGGATGGGCTGTGTCCCGAGGGACACGCCTCATCCTCGATCGCAGTGCTGCGCGCCCCCGGGGCATGGCAGTGTGGTGAAAACGGGCGGACTCAGGGAGGAGGCATTCCTGCCGGCGTCATTTCCCTATACGCTTGTAGGGAAGGGGTTAAGGAGATTTACCCTCACTATTTGTCCTGTTTACCATTATCGTTGAAGGTTAAGGAAAAAAAATCCCAAATTTTGGGTTGTCCCCAGAAAAGTGACCTGGGGGTCCAAAAGAAATTCCTAATTTGCAGTGATTTCATATTGATTCCTGTTTAGCTATGGGACAGGATGTGAAAGGAAATATCCTCAATGGGAGACAGATGGCGAAATAAAATCTAACAGTGGGTATAACCCTCCCTTGCTCTATCCAAAATGAAAAAAAATGTTGCCTATATTTCTACTTTAAATCCTGATAGATGACTTCAGGCTGGCCCCTTTTGCAGATATAGCTATGTAAAACATAAAAAAAAGTGCCTATACTGTTTAAAATCCAGTAATACACTGTCTCACCCTGCTCTGCACATGCTCAGTTGCGCTTCATTTTTAGGCACTGCTGAGTTTGTAGAGGCTGATCTGCTGAAAGCACAATTAAACCCTCCTATCTTTTACAGCCAATACCGCTGCTTCTGTTTGATCTGCAACTGCCATGGTGCTGCACATTTGATCAATTATGACGCCAGCCATTTTATGGTTTGACAGCTAGCAAAGCAAATGTGACAGCATTCCCAGCATTTCAGGAATGTAACTAACAGTTTTTTGAAAGGGGTTCTTGGCTTCAGCAAAATGGCAGCCTCTGGCAAGAAGAAACAGGAGCAATGCTGGAGGCAATTTTCAGCACACACTCATTTTGGTAGTATAATTATTAATGTGGAATGTATTTTGCTTGCTAAAGAAAATTATTTTTTATCAAGTTGTTATTTTTAATTTTCCACTTTACCTGGCCTGGGTTGGGGCAGGGCTAAGCCAGAGCTGATCACATGTCATGTAACCTCTCCTCAGTTTTTTCAGGCCCTCCTCCCAGGCCGTGCAAAGTGGACTGGCACTGTCAGTCAAGGATCTGATTTGCCGAAAGATGTTGGTGGGTGGATCAGATTCTTGACTAACTGTTCCACTCTTCTTTATATAGCCTGGGATAAAAGCCTGAAAAAGCTAAAGCAACATCACAGGACATGTGACCCTCTGGAAACACTGGTGCTGGCTATGATCAAATGCTGGCTGTAATGTGGCCCTGGCTCTATTCCTGCACTGGTTCCAATCTGGCATAGATTGTAATTCTGGCTGTGGTCATGTAGTGGCATTGTGATCATGTGATTTATGCACAATACTGCTAGCTGCAATGAGCAGCCAGTTTTCCCCTCTCCCCCTCTCACAACGATTGCTTGTTACAAGATGGGGAGAGCTGGCTACTCATTAGACACGTGCCGTTCTTTCGTTTCGAATAAATATTCAGACAATTTCTTTATTATTTGGATTTGTCCGAATACCCGAACGGCAGTATAAACAAAGTTTACTGATTGCTCTGAATAACGAAACGAAATGCATTCGAATTTCCAAAATTTGAATAGAAATTCTAATTGAATTTTACATTGATTTCCATTCGAATTGGACCTGTAAAAATATTTCTGAAATCAAAGACTGTGTGTTATTAGAGTACGATTTCAAAATAATGCTGTTTTTGTTAAGCCAAAGATGATATTAGGAGTCATTGTAATCATTTGATGAAGATTTTTCTTTTGTTTGTTCACTTTGCCACATTCAAATCAAAAACAATCTAAAATTATTGATTCAACCGATTCAAAATGTATCAATTCCAACATTTCGATTCAACAAAAATCTGTAAATTCAAAGTAAATTAGAAAAAGACATAAAACGAACTTAGAATATGAATTCTGAATCCCGAATATTAATTGAACAAATCAACCGAATTTAACAAAACGAAATAACTAGATTACTGAATCGAAACAAAAAAAAACCAAATGTTTTCCTCATGCACATGTCTACTGCTCATCACAGCCGCCAGTGTTTACACTTATGATCACTGTCATTGGTCACAGCAATCACAAGGTACAAAGCCACTCTTGTTGGCTGTGTACTTTCTGCCAGGAACAAGAATGAAAGAATCATAGGCAGTATTTACAATTGTAATTGCTGTGAATGGTTACAGTGATCAGGTGTTATATCCTCCTTGGCTCTGCATCTTCTGCATGTGATCTACACTCTTGTAAAGAAAGACAATATGACCTGCGCTATGGATTTTTTTGATTAGTGTCAGTGAAGTGTGTTCTAAACCATATGTGTGTGATTATTAAGAAAAGAGCATAAAAAGGAGCTGCTGCTTTTATAAGAGGTATAGAAATCTCAAACAATAATCAAAAGGCGGTTAAATAGCGTTGCTTCCTTGAACCATTTGAACATTATATGACCTGTAAATCAATCGCAATGCATATAGTGCCAGTGCAATCAAAGATACATACTTCTCAAAATAGGATTCAGGTGCCACTCCATGCTCCCCTCCTAAGTCCCCACTCACCAGCAGTAAGATCAAAATCAGCGTGGTTTATGGATGGATGGAGCTCCTTCCCTCTTAAGCAGAGTGCAAGGCTCTCAGCACAAAGATGGTCAGCAATAAGATCAAAATCAATGCAGTGTATAGATGGATGGATCTAGCGCTTTTTAACCGCCTTTTGAAAAAAAAAATAGTATTGCGTATACAATTGGGACACAAGTCATATTGTAATTGAATGTTGTTAAAAAATACCTTTCTTTTTCAATCTGCAATGCTATAATTCTCTGTAAAATGCAATGCAATATGGCTACCTGGAGGTATTCTGTACACAGATGGTGTCCAGAACGTCCCCCAGGAATGTATTTCCTGCTTGTGTAATTGGCTTACCAATTTTCCCAGTCTTCACTAAGATACAAATTCGATTTTGAGCATCCCCTGCAACAAAATTGCATTTTTGGTGAGATATTCCCAATGGGAAATCATGTCTAAAGGGATGCAGGCCCTGAAATGTTCCTCATTAGAGCCCTGCAGGTGCAGCAGCTGATTGATAATTACAAAACCACTCCCACACAGACAAGCAAACAGCTATTTCTCCAGAATAACAAAAGGTAGGAATCTGCAAGAAGGTTTTTTTAAAATTCTTGTAATGTAATGTACATAGGTCACCCAGAGGGGAAGGTTTTAAAGTGGAGTTACTCTTTAAATATATAGTTTCAATTCTTGCATATACTGTAAGAGACTGTTGCGTCACAGCAATAAAAATGTAAAATCTTCAATCATGCCAAAGCTAAATACTATACTTTCAGGACCATGGACAGCGCATTAAAGTCTGCTTATTTATAGTACATTTCCAATTAAACACTGTGTTTAAGTATGGCATAGTTCATGCTGGAACTGGATAAAATATACGGTACATTTCGGCTGCAAGCTTATCTTGTGTTAGGAAAACAATTTTTGTGAACTTTTATGGCCATGCGGCAAAATTTCTAATTAACAAACAACATAAGGATGTATTTGTATTTTAAATTGTACCTGGTACATATTTTACATCATTATAGGAAAGTTTCTTTAAAATGGTTTGCATTTAACCACTTGTTTACCAGGGTACTTTTTTTAATTTGCAAAGTGTTGTGTGCATCCATGTGCTAGCTTCCTATTCATTTCTACTGGGACATGTGGCTGGATGGACACAATATATCAAGTGGGTCCGGACACACATTTCATGCTACAAGCATTTCATCACTTTCAGTTTCAGTTTTTTATTTACCTGGCTTTACTAGCTAGGAAAGCAGCCAGTCAAACTGATTTGTTTTTTACCTGTTGCCTTGGAGGAAAGAGGATAGATCAGGGGTCTAATAGACCCCAGATCTCCCCATAAAGTGGACCTTTAACTGCCCAAGTTATCACAAGGGATGTTATTTGCCTATGGAAAATATTAAGTACTGTAGTTTGTTGCCATGTCAAACGCATGTGCATTTTTTTTCAAGGTGGGTGGGCAGGGTCAGGGTTGGGGTGGAGGGGACCCCCATGATTGCTAACAGGCTGAAGATGTAGAGACCACTCCTGTGTGCAGAGTACACATAGCAAGAAACAGAAGAGGATCCAAAAAACAAGCCAAGGTCAAAGAACATGGCAGGCAGGCAGGCAGGCAAACATGATAGGCAAAGCCAAGGTGGGTACACAGGATGTCAGACGTGGAATACAAGTAATACATGGGAAAGCAGGAGCATAAAGAAACCAGGAAGTTTTTGTGAGCTGCTCTGAGCATGTCTACCTATAGAGAAGCAGACTGAGAGGCAGGCCAGGAAGTGATAGAAGGAAAATGAATATACATCCACAGTAGAGCAGGAGACACCCGTAGGTGAACACAGAAGCCACCAGCACATGTAAGTGGAATCAAAGGTCAACAGAACAGCTGCAGCAAGGAGGTAAGAAATTCACAAGCAGGAAACTGCAGGCTAAACAGTGACAGCAGTGCCTACTCACTGGGCAATGTGGAAACTTGTTACAGAATTCAAGGAAGTAAATGTATGGGGATCTTCACAACGTATATTACTAAACTTCAAGATCATTCATAAATTAATAGGCATAGGCTAGAAGTAGGTGACATTCAATGTGAAAATGTATATTAAGGTTTTTGACAATAGATATTTAGAGATTGCACTTAGTATGATAAATTCCTGCAGGTTCGAGATAAGAAAAGCAGTAAGCCATATTTGCTGTGATGTACAGGTAAGCAGGAAGTACACCATAACTTCTACATGTTTTTATATAATTGCAAGAGCTAGATTGAATTGCTAAATTCCAGGCAACCTACCAAATACGCAGTTACATTTCATATACAGTATGTTTTAGCTGCCAAAATATTTGTTATTTGCATCTAGTCCCTCTTGTGATCTAGATTCTCCTTTCAAATAGCAAAGCTAGATTTCCATTGTGACTTCTTCCATTGCACTTAAGAGTTAAGTAAACTTTTCATTTACAATTTTTTTTATTTCCTTCCCTTCTGCAGTAATCTGAACATATAACATACCTACTTATAGGAATCTGCACTGTGTAGCCTGTCAGGCACCAAGCAGCCTCTAACTAAAATAATATTTTATCCTCTGTGCTGTACTGCTATGTGCCTTAGTGTCCATTTAGTGTTATAGAAAGTCCATCTTTAGGCTAAGGATAGTTTCCATTAACATGACTAAAGACTGCCATGCTCATGCATTGATGTAGAACAAAGTACTTCTGATGATTTCATTTGGAGGCTATGCAAAATGAGGCAGGCCACACAGTAAAGGTGTAACCTGGACATCGCTGTTAGGGGGTGAAAAAGGATATGTACATTTTAGGCAATAAAGCCTGGTCACTAGCCTGATTATACAATGAAGCCTGCTGATTATACAGTGAAGAATCAGATGCACGCTCTCTCCCCTCCTGCAATCAAGTTCAAGAAAGACAACTGACAGCAATGTGCAGATTCTGATTACCTTAGTTCTGTTCTCCACTTTATTACTCATTTTAATAGGTGCCAAGCCAGGTTATGCAGATCAGTGCTAAAACAGCTGCTAATAACATTTTTGCTACCCAGGTCAGACCATTAGCTGTCAAACTGACAGAAGGTCCTAACAACTGCACACATATGTGTTCACCATGGAAACACTCTTGGGAGTTTGAGGTATGCTGCCCATTTCTAATTGGTTAATGATATATACAGTATTTTCATGACCTGAAACGTTCACTCCCTTCCTGCCCAGGCTTTTTTTTCAGCACTCTCACCCTTTGGATGACAATTATATTTTTATCATTTTTTGAGGCACTAGAGCTTTCTTTTAGTGGCAACTAATCACCACTGTTTTTTTTTTTTTTTTTGCTATACTTTTAAAATTTTCTATTAAACAGTCTTTTTTCATAAATGTAGACCATATGTATTCTGCTACATTTCTTTGGTAAAAATAACCCAAATAAGTGTATATATTATTTTGTCTGTATGAAAGGCATAGTGTCTACAACCTATGGTATATATATATATTTGAAACTTGATTAGTCCTGATGTACCAACTGCCTAAATAATTTATTGAGGTCCAAAATGACCCCTTTTGGAAAGTAGATAGCCCAAGGTATTTAGTAAGAGGCATGCTGAAATTTTTAACCACTTTACCACTAGAGCATTTTGCTGTCTTACGTCTGGGCCACTTTTTGCGATTCGGCGCTGTGCGACTTTAACTGACAATTGCGCAGTCGTGCGACGCCGTACCCAAACGAAATTTATGTCCTTTTTTTCCCACAAACAGAGCTTTCTTTTGGTGGTATTTGATCACCTGTGCGATTTTTACTTTTTGCGCTATAAACAAAAAAAGAGCATAAATTTTGAAAAAACAACAATATTTTTCACATTTTTTTTATATGAAATTCCCCCCCCAAAAAATGTAAAAATCTAAATTTTTTTAAATTTTTGGCCAATTTGTTTTCTGCTACCTATGTTTGGTAAGAAAATTCACAATAAGCGTATTTTGATCGGTTTGCGCAAAAGTTATTGCGTTTACTAACAAAGGGAAAGATTTCTGTCATTTTTGGTGTTTTTTTTTAACGCGTAATGGCGGCGATCTGCGATTTTTTTTTGCGGGACTGCGACATTGCGGCGGACAGATCGGACCCTTGACTGACATTTTTGACACTTTTGGGGGTACCAGTGACATTACTGCAGTAATCAGTGCTATATATATGCACTGTTACTGTAAAAATGACACTGGCAGGGAAGGGGTTAATTTTATTGGAGAGGGAGGGGTTAATGTATGCCTGGTGCTTACTGACGTGAGGGGGGGGAGGTGACTGTGTGAGACAGGGACAGATCGGATGTCCATCTATGCTGAACACTCCGATCTGTCACTCCCTGTCACTTAGGAGATCCGCCCGCTCTGTTTACACAGGCGGGCGGATCTCCAAACTGGATTCCCCGACGATCGGGGCAGAGCAGCGGCGATCGCCGCTGCTCCTCCCCTGGCCCGACTCCCGCTGTGAACGAGCGCCGCCTACAGGGGGAGGAGTCTGGCGATGTAGGTCTACGTCGTCAGACGATAACGAGCCACTTTGCCGCAGTAGTACTACGGTACTCAGCGGTAAAGTGGTTAAAGCTTTTTTTTTAAAACGAAATTACATTTTTTTTTCCCACAAAATTGACATGTGAACATGTTATTTCTCACACACAATGTAGGCATACTTAAAATTACACCCAAAAAAACAAAACAAAAAAACAACATTCTGCTTCTCCCCCTTGAGAATGAGGATACCCCATGTGTGATACAGCCTAACCATATAGAGAGGCCCAAAATCCAAGGAGCACCTTCAAGCTTTTTAGTGGCATAAACTATACTTCTAATTTCCTGACTGTCTATTGCTTTTTTAGAGGCCCTTGAGCCCCAGAACCATGAAAACAACCACAAAATAACCACATTTTGGAAAGCAAACACCCAAGGTATTCTGTAAGAAGTAGAATAAGTTTTTGGAAAATGTCAAAAGAATTTGAAAATGTGTTTTTCTATATACAAAAATGTCAATTAATAAGATATTTCTAACACAAAGCATAGGCATACTTAGAATTACATCCCAAACACATGGTACTACTTCTCTTGTGTATAATAATAACACGTGTGTGAGACTTTTTCACAGCCTAACCACATACAAGGAATGAATTTCTAAAGAAATGTGGTTAGAAGGTCGCTTCCAGTATTTTGCAATAGTACTTCTCGCTGCCAGGAGCATATAGAAAATCAATTTCATAGATTTTTTTAGGGACCTCCATAGGCAATTTCTGGAAAATAGCTGTCTCTGGCGATCTACAAATATTTACTTCTGTCACTGAATTACTGAAATTAAACATCCAAATGCAAAATCTAGATACTGCGGGGCATTGCCACCATATGTGGTACATCGTTCCCAATTGTTCACAGCGTCAAAAACAAGTAAGAGATGCAGTAGAATGCATCTTTGCAAGTCATGTGGAAACCAGAAACCATGTCTTGGCATTCAGTCGGTTAAAGAGAAATACAGTATTTAGGTCTTGTTCGCAATGAGGGAGTTTAGCAATCGGGTCAGTAAAGGATAGTGGATGGTCAACTTCTCAACAGACCTGTCGCTTGACAGGATAATTCAATTTGTAAGTGTTAGAGATCCTTCTAGTAAATTAAGCTTATATCATACAAAGGACACTATTTGTTTGCAAATGTTTCACTAGGTGGCATCTGAAATTTGTCATTAATGTACAGTAAGGGTGGCTTATTGTCATTCCCCAATTCGTAAGAGGCCCTCATTAATCAACCATTGAAACAAGGTCAGTACAAGCCCAGATATGAATTCAGGATTGCAAAAGATGGGGGCTAAAAGGGTATGAGGAGAGGATAAAGATTTATGATTTCATAGTCTGTCCCAGATGGCTAAGGAATAAGACAAGGTAGGACACAATATAGGGGGATGTCATTGATTGGGAAGCTACATCAGAGAGCCAATAGCATAAGGATGACAAGAGAGGGCTTCAATAGTAACCCACAAAGGTTCTGGCCTTTGTTTGTGGTGTAGGAGAGCTTTTCTTTATCTAGGCAGCCTGAAAACAGGCCTAAGGGTTAGGAAGTTTCAAACTGCCACATGGTTTTAAAGAATATAGTGTCAACTAATTCATCCAGGGCGTTTATTACCCAAAACAAAACAAAGGAATTCAGCTTGTAATTGTAGTGTATTTCCTCTAGAAACTATTATTGGTAAAGTCCTGAAATAATAGGGAAGCCTGGGAAAGAAGGTCATTTTATTAAAATGTATTCTACCATACCAAGATAAGTGATAGTCCGCCCAGTGATGAAGGTCTTCTATGAGTTATTTAAAGAGTGGGGGGTAATTTGCTCAATAAAGAGTCACAATTAAAGGTGTAAGGTGTACACCTAGGTAGGGAAGAGAGTGGTGAGCCCATTGAAAGTTGTAAGTGTCACAGAGAGTCTGTATCACCAAAGGGGATAAAAAGTTGTTAAGAACAGTCATTTTATGGGAATTTCGAGGAAGTCCAGAGGCTTGAGAGAACTGACGCAGTAAAGCTAACAAGTTAGGAAAAGTTACCTGGGGATTTGAGATATACATAAGGATGTCATTGGCAAACAGGGCACACTTATGCTTCTGTTTTCCACAAGAAATGCCTTGAATGTCAAAATGGTAACAGATAGCAAGAGCAAGGGGTTCAATTGCTAACGCAAAAAGTAAAGCAGAGAGCGGGCAACCCTGTCTTCCCTGGTTCTCAACCCTGGTTCCACGTCTGATGGAGTAAGGGGATGATTTATAACCCCATATGAACACTTGAGCTAAAGGAGTACAATATAGGGTTTTTTAGTCAAGTAATGAATGTGGAGCCAAACCCAAAAGCATCAACCATGTCAAATAGATATCCCCAGGTCAAACTATTAAAAGCCTTGTGAAGGTATAATGATAAAATGTATTAATTGTTTCATTATTGTTTGCAAATTTTTGATCACTGAGCACCAGAGCAGTGCAGTGTCAGTATGGTGACATTAGACTGTCTGATCAATGTACAGAAACATTGTATGCTGCAATGGGATACAGTGTCACTGATCACTAACCAGAGCAGTACAATGTCACAATGGTGGCACTGCACTGCTCTAATGACAGTGATACGTGTCAGATCTCTGTTGCTGTTGTTTTGTTTGTTTTTTCACTTTTTCAGTGTGTAGTACAGGGCCCAGTACTGTGCTACACACTCTCTCAAAGACATGACAGGCTACAATACTGCTCACTGTATTAGTGTCATGGGTGACGTCACTTAGCGTCAATCCTGGATAGCATCAGTTTGCCTGCCACAGATTCACTATCACATTTTAAACCTTTGATTACCAGTAACACTATCACAGACACGCTATAAACCTCCAATACTAGTATAGTGTCTGAAAGGAGCAGTATCTTTTAACAATCTTTGATCAACAATCTTTGATCCTACTGAAGAAGCCAATCCAATGGCGATACACGTATAGGAGGGAGGAGTTCAGTCCAGGATGTTACACAGCTGCTGAAAATCGAATGGTGGGGTATGCAGTATGACGATCGTTTGGTGATTAATATATGCTTTTTTAAAAGTGTATTTTATTGGGGCATCTTAAATAATGATTTAAAAGGAGAGCAATATAGAGTTGCATTTGTGTTACATTTGGTCGGTGAGAGGATTATTGGCCCAGACGGAGTACGAGATCCAAGGAAGGATGTTTTACATCCACTTCAGAGTGACTGGCAGGAGTTGTGAAATAAGTCTGTTATTACCAGGAGTGAGGTGAGCGTTCAATTCACCTGGTGGTGGTGGCAGCAATTCATTTGTTTAAGAACATTTGAGCACGGCGGGGGAATATATATTTATAAAGGACTTTTACTTTACGCATTTATATGTTTATTCACTTATTATTATTGTCTTTCGTGATTTAATAGGAGTTGTTCACAGTATTGAATATTCAGTAGCGCTGCACCTTATGTTTATATAGTCGCTTTGAACAGATCAGAACTATACTAGCGTCCCCAATAGCCGTGTCCCAAAAAATGCAGCATTAGCAGGATCAGCCCCAACACCTGCCAGCACCTGCCAGCACCCCCCCCCCCCCAACAAGTGCAGTGTTAGTAGATCACTGTCACTTCTGATCCATAGAAAACCCACAGCATTAGCAAGATCAGGCCTGATCTCTGCTAGCAATAGTAGGTAAATTTATTTGAAGCATTTCAAGCAATCCCTGACATCCAGGTGCTCTTTTTCCAGTGAACCTCACTAGGTACCTGTAAACTTAGTTGCCAAAATGTCCAATAAAAGGTACACCAGTGAAAAGGCCTACAGGATTCTGAGTATGTGAAATGCCATGGCCAGGCGTAGATATGAGACTATAATGTGATTTATCCATTTATACAATAATACACTCTGTTGTCCTCAGGATGACCCCGGATACAATCAGCTCTACAAAATTCAGCCCCCTCCTTAATCACCGTAACTAGAAATTTTCAGATGTGTATATGGTCCAACAAAATGTCTGCGTAGATGAGTCCCTCATTAATGTTTCTGGTCACCTTGCATTCAAACCGTTTCTCCCCAGCAAGCATGCCAGATATGGGGTCAAATATATAAGCTCTGTGAGGGGGTAACCGGCTATACATGTAATTTTTGGATTTACGAAGGAAAAGATGCATGGGGCCCCCTGAATGCCCAGACTACATGGGCAGCAGTGGCAAGATAGTTTGGGACTTGGTGTCTCCAGTATTCCATAAGGGGTACCAATTATAGGTGGACAATTGTTATACAATTGTGCCACATTTTTGATCATGGAATTGACTCATGTGGCACCATGTGACCTTATCCCTTGGGCTTCCCCCATCAGCTTGTAAATACCTGACTTAGACGGGGAGAAAGCCTGCTTGAGAAATAATGAATTGCTTGTAGTGAGGTAGAAGGACATATGAGATGTTTTCGTCCTGTCTTCTATTCACACAGACACGACAGTGCAAATGGCAACGGCGTCTGGTGTTGTTGAGAAGCCCCTCTGTGTCCATGACTACAAACTTGTCATAGGAGGGGTGGACTTGAACGACCAGATGATGAAGCTGTACTGATTCCCGTAAAGCCAGATGCTGATACAAAAAAGTGCCTGTGTATTTTTTTCAATTGGCTCCTGTCAACTCCTTTGTACTTTACAAAGCGTCAGGAAGAAGTGGATCCTTCCTAAAATTCTAGGAAGAGATCATTACAGCCCTTTCGTATCCAGAAGGTGCTGTGGCCCAAACTCCCAATCCAGATGCAGTGGGCCGGCTGCATGAGAGGCATTTTCTGGATGCCATTCCTGGTACCCATTACTGGTACCCTGAATCAAAAGTCACCCCCAAAAAAGATGTGTCTTTAGCAGATATGGAATAAAAAGACACCTCTCTGCCTCAAGAACTGCTTCCATCGCTACCACACACTAGTGGATTATTAGTATAGAGTACAGCATGGCACAGTCTAGGATATACATTCACACATGGTTTTAAAAGATGTTAAATAGTCAGGAAACTCGCATTTTGAGAGGCCCTAACCTGGAAAGTTTACAATTTATAAGTTACAAAAAAAGTTAAGATAAAAGTATAAAAAATGTTAAATCACAAGAATAGTTGTTGTTTTATTGATGTTAATGTTAATGTTCGGTTCTTACTGTGTTTTATTGTTAACCGTTGTTTGCTTTGCAGGAAAGCCATTCAACTGCAACACTGATATGTATTAGTTTAAAAAAAGAACGGATATGCCCATTGCCCAAGCATGAGGGGCCTGGGGTGGTCAGTGAGCGGATCACCCCCATTCCTGTGAATATATATTTTTCTTCTTTTTTTGGCACAGATTTCAGTAAAAAAAAAATTGTTGTCTTAATGAGTAAATGTTCGGTTCTTACTGTGTTTTATTGTTAATTGTTGTTTGCTTTGCAGAAAAGCCATTCAGCAGCAGCATTGATATGTTTTAGTTAAAAAAAGAATGGATATGGCCAAGCATGAAGGGCCTTGGGTAGTCAGTGAGCAGATCACCCCATGCCTCTGCATGTATATTTTTCTTCTTTTTTTTTTTTGACAAAGATTTTAGTAAATAAAAAGTTGTTGTTTTATTGAGTAGGAACGCCATTCAGCTGCAGCACTGATCTGTTTATTCTGACAGCAGCGGGGTGTGCTTTCAGAATATATACATGAGCCCTTCAGCACTGCTAGAGGAGATTTCTCATCCGCAGTTAAAAAAAAAGAACGTATATGCTGTACAGGACACCGGGACCTGATATTTGAGTTGTGGTCCCTTTAATGGGGTCAGTTGCAGAGCTTTTGTGGTACTCAGGGGTTAAGTCCCAGGTGAGGGAGGCTTGAAAGACAGCAGAGGGAAATCAGCACCTGTGTCAAGAAAGTGAGTTAGAGAGAGACAGAGACTTACATGCTGTGTTGTGATTGGAAGCTCTCAGACAAGCTGAGACAAGGGCTGCTAACCTTCACCCTGTGTGGCATGCCTGGCACCCTGACTTTGGAGGAGCCTGACCCCTGTATGGGACCAAAGACTAGCGGTGAGCCTGCTGCTTTATTACCAATACCAGGATTTAGACTGTTTATTTACTTTGGCTGAAGTAAGCTGCCTTTTCTTTTGCTGCAATTCAAATTAATGAACTGTTTTGCTTTTACCAAACTGGCTGGCAGTCATTCCAGAGCTACCCCAGGTTACATTTGGTGGAGGTTGCGGGGCAGAGTGTAGCCGCAAAATCCATTTGGAAGCCAGTACCAGGACCCACAGTTGCATGTCCTGGGTCAGTAGAGCACAAGCTCTGAAAACCTCACAGGGTGACATGGAGGAGATGATAAAAGCCTTGGCTCAGAGCATGATAGCCCAGCAGCAGGTGGCTGCAGAGGCCAACCATCGTCATGAGGAGGCAATGGCTGCGTTAACCGAAATGGTGCAGCATCTCGCACATGGACGGGAACACACTGTTGTTGCCCCTAGCAACCAGGTAGCCATAAGGCCAGTCACTACCTACAAATGTTGACACCTAGTGATGATGTGGAGGCATGTATGGCTACTTTAGAGAGAACAAGAGAAAGAGAGGGATGGCCCCCAGACCAGTGGGCTGGTATTATTGCTCCATTCCTCACTGGAGATCCCCAGAAGGCCTATTTCAAACTGTCATCTGCTGATGCCAAGGATTACAAAAGACTGAAGGCAGAAATCCTGGCCCGCTTTGGGGTGACTACTGCTATGCGGGCCCACAGGGTACACCGTTGGAGGTACCACCTGGACAGTTCGCCAAGGGCTCAGATGCATGACCTGAGTCAGCTGGTCAAAACAGGCTGCAGCCCGAGGTGTTAACGGGTCCCCAGATGGTGGAGCGGGTCGTGTTAGACCAATATCTGAGGTCGCTGCCATATGAACTTCAGCACTGGGTGAGTCATGGGGACCCCAAGACAGCAAATGAGCTAGTGGAAATGTTTGAGAGACACGCTGTAGTGGAGGATCTACTGGGACCTGTCAAGCCTAGAGGACCCTTGCCAGTGAGAAGAGCCAAGCCACCCATAAACCAGGGAGTCAGCCCCCAGGAGAGTCAAGGAGCAACCACCCCAGTGTCCCAGAGCTCTGCTCCGGCATGCAGAAATGAGGGCATGCTGTGCTGGTGGTGTCACTCCCGGGGTCATATCCAGACCCACTGTCCCCTGCAGGAGAAACCCATGGAATGTGGCACTCTATGAAGGATGTCATTTTATGCCCAGATGGTCTGTGCTGCCCACCTGGACCTAACTGAGGGGCAGTTTGAATGTGACCTTTGGGTGAACCAGCTTCATGCCCGAACACAGTTGGACTCCGGAAGTATGGTAACACTTGTGGGTAACGGGGTAGCTGGGGAAGTGAGTCCCGGAGCAAGAACCCTGAAGGTGGTATGCATACATTGGGACACCAAGGAATACCCACTGGTGTCAGTGGCACAATTGTCCAGGAGGTTGGGGTGGTACCCGACCTCATTCATGATGTTATCATAGGGAGGGACTGCCCGTTATTTGTTGAACTTTGGGACTACGTGAGCCAAGGACTACCGGAACAGCTGGACTGCTCTGTTCCCTTTAAGGGGTTGGACACCCCTGATAGCATTGCATCTAGAGCAGCTGGTTCCCCAGCTAAAGGGACCCTTGAGGGGGGGAACCCAATCTTATGCAGGTGGCTGGGGAGAACATAGAGGAAGCCTCCCCTCTGCCGTTTATGTCAGAGGAGGATGAGAGAGAAAGCTCCTCTAGTCTAGCCCATCCTGATCTCAACGTGTCGCGCGGTGCATTTTCTTCTGCCCAAAAAAGGGATCCCACACTGAAAAATGCTTGGGAACAGGTTACCATAATTAATGGGGTGTCCCAAGTACCTGAGGCTGAAAAAAGGCTTCCCCACTTTGAGCTGCTATACCGGGTTACAGAGGTTAGGGGAGAAGTGGTCAACCAGTTACTGGTTCCCCAGCCTTTCAGACGCATGGTGCTTGACCTAGCTCACAATGGCGCACTGGGGGCTGCCAAGACCGAGACACAAATAATGGACCGGTTCTATTGGCCAGGAGTGACAGCAGAGGTGAGATGTTAATGCAGTTCATGTCCCAGTTCATGTCCCATCTGCCAGCTGACTGCACCAATGCCCCACTTGAGGAACCCGTTGGTGCCGTTGCCCATTATCGAAGTACCATTTGAGCACACTGCAATGTATTTGGTGGGCCCTTTGGTGAAATCGTCTCGGGGCCACCAATACATCCTCGTGGTACTCGATTATGCTACCAGGTATCCAGAGGCAGTTCCACTAAGGTAGACTACTTCAAAAACAATTGCCAGGGAATTGTTTAATATGTTCTCTAGGACAGGATTCCCAAAGGAAATGTTGACAGACCAGGGCACCCCATTCATGTCTCGGGTGATGGCAGATCTGTGCAAGTTGTTCCAAATCAAACAGTTGCACACATCTGTCTATCATCCACAGACAGATGGACTGGTAGAGCGGCTCAATAAAACTCTCAAGTCAATGCCTAAAAGGGTTGTGCAACAAGATGGTAAAGACTGGGACTGTCTTCTCCAGTATTGATGTTTGCTATTAGGGAAGTGCCTCAAGCGTCCACAGGTTTTTAACCATTTGAATTGGTGTAAGGGCGAAGGCCAAGGGGACTGCTTGACTTATTGAAGGAAACGTGAGAAAGTGAGTCCTCTCCTCATAAGACAGTTGTAGAACATATAATTCAGATGAGAGAGAGGATTGCTAAGGTGATGCCTCTGGTCAAGGAGCACATGCAAAAAGCGCAGGAGGCACAAAGAAGGATGAACAACCGGTCTGCCAAACTTAGACAGTTCCAGATTGAGGATCGGGTGTCTGTGCTCATACCTACGGTGGAAAGTAAGTTCCTGGCCAGGAGGCAGGGGCCCTTTGAGGTGGTAGAAAAGGTTGGCGAGGTTAATTATAAGATACATGAACCAGGGAAGAGGAAGCCCTATCAGATATACCAAGTAAATCTCCTGAAGCCTTGGAAGGACCGTGAGCAGGAAGTTGCCCTGGCTGAAGTTAGTCCTAAACCCCCGGTAGGGGAGAACTCTGTCCCATTTTCCACCTCCCTAACCAAACCACAAACGCAGCAGGTAAAGGAGTTTTTACAGAGGAATAGCGAGAAGTTCTCAGGACTGCCAGGTCTTACCGTGGTTATTAACCACTTTCAGACCGGAGGATTTGGCTGCTCAAAGACCAGGCCCTATTTTGCGATTCGGCACTGCGTGACTTTGACCGAAAATTACGCGGTTGTGCGACGCTGTACCCAAACAAAATTGACGTCCTTTTTTTGCCACAAACAGAGCTTTCTTTTGGTGGTATTTGATCACCTGTGCGATTTTTATTTTTTGCGCTATAAACAAAAAAAAGTGACAATTTTGAAAAAATAATTTCCTGACAGACTCCATGGCAGCCTACGTGTGGGCTAGTCCCGCCTCCTCCTACCTCATAGGACCCCACTCCCATAAATTTCACTCTGCCCTAGAGACCATGTTCCTTTTTTGTCCTCCTCCTGTTGGATGGATATCAAGTCTTACCTCATGAAGATTTTTGGTCTATTTCCTGGTGATTTACACGATCGATTCCAGGCTGAATTCCTGAAGAGTCCAGTATGCCCTAGCTACTAGCGGGGTAGGACACGGGTGTGCAATCCCATGCATTGGAGAAGCATAAAGCATGGCCACTGGCGGGCAAGCTGAATACGGCCAATCGTCCTAGCTACTAGCGGGAGGCCCATTAATACACCCCGAATCGATGCACTGGAGGTTTTCGTGTCCCAGGTCAGACCGTGGTTCGGAGCGTGCTTGGTAACGTATGGCAGCCATTTTTTGTATATGTATTTTGTCTTGCGGTGTTTTGGAACGCAGGTGCGTTTCATCTTGCGGCCCCGGATCTTCCTGTGTCCCAGCGCAGCTTCCGGGTCACCGCTGGGTGTCTGAGGGCGGTGCTGGCGCAGTGGAGTGGCTGTTCGTGCTCACACATGCGCACGGATGCTGTCTGTCACGGGGGGGCGGTGACGTCATCATCTGTCGGCAGATTTAAACTGCTGTCACAGTGGATCACATTGGGATTGTACTGCGGGCATATGCGGCGGCTTCCCTGTGTTTGATCGTTCTCTGCTAGTGGTAAGCTTAATCCTGCTGGATGTCTGTGTGCAGTCTGTGTATGCACTATGCAGCACTTCCTTATTCCTGTGTTTGTTGCAGTCTTCCTGTTAAGAGCAATATGGATACTACACCGCCCTCCAGTGGCCAACCCTTACTCTACAGGTAAGAATGGTATTATTTTTACCTATCCCTGTACAGTTCGGATTTAGGGCAGTAGGGGTAATTTTTCCCTTTTCTCTTAGCCCTTCTAGGTCTGATAAACAAACTAAAGCACGCGAAGATAAGGACCTTACTAGGTCACAACATCATCACACATCTCCTGGCACTAGTCGCCACAAGTCTTCTACCAAACATCACAGGGAAGGCTCCACGCTTGCATCAGCACAAAGACACCCTGATAGAAGATCTTGCTGGGGTTGTGCAGCACGTGTTTCTGATGGCAAATCACAATGTGATGCATGTTTTGCCCATGCCTCTAGAGAAAGGGGGAATGATAACCAGCAGGTGGAATCCCTGGTTAGACGGGTGGTCCAAGAATCCCTACAAAACCTGGGGGTTGACCGCACCTGTAGCCCCTCGGCTGGTATGGCAGACATCCCTGTTAGGGATAGCCTCAGTACTCCCGGCCCTTCTCAGCTGAGCATTTCCGGCTTCAACTCCTCGGATAGTGAGGACGAATCGGATACTCCTGGCACAGGTTTTGATTTTGCCTTGGTCCCTACCCTGGTTAAGGCAGTTAAGGGAGCCCTAAAGTGGGAGGAGCCAGTAGAGTCTCCATCTAAACAAAGAAGGTACTTCAAACACCTAAAGAAAGAGCGCCATAACTTTCCCTTTTTAGGTGAGCTGGGCGAAATCATCTTGGATGAGTAGGGATGCGCAGAGAGGAAAAATTCTCTGGTATCCAAAGTTTCCAGGATGTACCCATTCCAGAGTGAGGATGTGAAGCACCTGGAGTCAGCGCCCCTAGTGGACGCCGCCCTCATGAGATTAGCGAGGCACGTTACTCTTCCACTCGAAGACACAGTGTCTTTTAAAGATGGGCTGGAAAGAAAAATCGACACTGACCTTAAGAAGATTTATGTGTCTGCTGGAATGGCTTGTAAACCAGCCCTAGCCATTGCGGCTTTATCCAAGGCCATGGAGACCTGGACACTAGAGGTGGATTCGGATCTAAGGCCCGTATCAGAAGAAGTAGCCAGAGCTTCTTCAGTGAATGAGCTCAGACTGGCGGCTTCTTTTCTGGGGGAGGCTTCCCTAGATATTATTCGTCTGGTGGCCCGGGTCATGCTCTCTTCAGTGACAGCTAAACGGGCTCTATGGCTGCGCCCCTGGCTGGCTGATCCTTCCTCCAAGCAGGCTTGGTGCCGTATTCCATTCGAAGGGTCTTCCTTGTTCGGGAACAAGCTGGAGAGCGCTATTTCGCGGGCCACGGGCGGTAAGTCGGGGTTCCTCCCGCAGGATCGTCGCCTGCTGGGTCAGAGAAGGACACAGTCCAGACAATCTTCGGATAGAGCGAAGGATGCTCAAAGTTACAGACCTGGTCGTGAATTCCAGAAAACATGGAGGAAAAATCCATCTTCAAACCAAAAGGCTTCCAAAGGAGCCTCTTCTAGTAGCCGGGAAGCGGCTAAGTCCTTTTGATGTTGGGCCTGTCCAGATGGTTCAGGTCGGTGCTCGCCTTCTCCGGTTTCGACACATCTGGGCAGCCTCGATAAGAGATATTTGGGTCATCAGGACAATCTCCACAGGCCACACTTGGTCATTCTGCAGTCCACCTATCCTCAAGTTTGTTCCCACAGCTCTTCCACGGTCGGAAGAAAAAAGGCAAATCCTTTCGGCATACGTAGATGCGCTGTTGCTTCAAGGCGCAGTAGTTCCAGTACCAGCCAAAGAGAGGTTTCAAGGTCTCTATTCTCCACTCTTCTTAGTAATGAAGAAGAACGGCTCCTGGAGACCGGTCATAGACCTCATATCACACATCTAAAACTCCTTTATAAAAAAGGAAAAATTCAAAATGGAGACACTATTGACAATCCGCCAGGCGGTTCAGCCAGGAGATTGGCTTGTGTCAATAGACTTGAAGGATGCATATTTCCATGTGCCTATAGCAACAGAGTTCCAGAAATACCTGCGGTTTGCTGTGGATCAACACCATCTTCAGTTTACATGTCTCCCTTTCGGGCTCACAACATCTCCTCGAGTATTTTCAAAACTCTTATTGGCTGTGGTAGCCCTGATCAGAATCAAGGGAGTTCGTCTTCACCATTATTTAGACGACTTACTACTTCTGTCGCAAGATCGAGACCAACTCCTGGTTCACAGAGATCTAGTCACGGCAACTCTTCTCGAGTTCGCCTGGTTGCTAAACCTGGAAAAGAGCCATCTGGAGCCCACACAAGCACTTATCTTTCTCGGGGCTCAATTCAATACAGTCAAGGGCACCATCTCCTTGCCTCTAGAGAAAATCCTGATTATCAGAGACAGAGTACAGCTGGCCATGTCATCATCCCATCTCCGGGCCTCACAGTGCCTCAAAATAATGGGTACTATGGTGGCCATGACACCTATGGTGAAATGGGCTCAATGGAGGATGCGTCCTTTTCAAACAGGTTTTCTTCGCCAATGGTGCCCAGGCGACATGGATCATCTGATTTGGATTTCCCCAGTAATGCGGGACAGTCTCCTGTGGTGGTTGCAGAAGAGGAATCTACTCAATTGCCATTCTATCCTTCCCATCTCCTGGGTCACGATAACCACGGACGCAAGCAACACAGGTTGGAGCGCTCACTGCCTATCAGAGATAGCCCAGGGCAAATGGAATCCTCGGTTACACAGGGAAGTCTTGAACATCCTGGAGCTTCGGGCAGCATTTCAAGCTCTCCAAGCATTTCATCACCTTACAGTAGGAACATCTGTCCTCCTGAGGCTGGACAATACGACGGCAGTGTCGTATATAAAGCGTCAAGGGGGAACTCGCAGTCACTCTCTATTGAAAGAAGTCAAGCCAATAATGGTCTGGGCTCAGAAACACTTATCCAACCTCACTGCGGTTTATCTACCAGGATCAAAGAACATCCAGGCGGATTTTCTATCACGAGTCTCCATGGACAACGAGTGGAGTCTTCATGCCGATGTGTTTCAGTGGCTAAAATCCCTAGAGTTCCTTCCGGAAGTGGATCTGTTCGCTTCCCCGTGCAACTTCAAGTTGGAGAAGTATTACACGAGATTCAAATGCCCACAAGCTTTCGGGGTGGATGCCCTAACAGAGCAATGGAGGTTTCACAAGGCTTACGCCTTCCCACCGGTTCCAGTCCTCCTTCGATTCCTGACGAGACTCAGGTCAGAAGAAGTGGAGGCTCTTGTGATAGCCCCATATTGGCCGAACAGGCCCTGGTTTCCAATGCTGCTACAGCTGAGCTTTCGCGAGCCAGTTCCACTACCTTCCAGGCCGGATCTCCTGTCTCAGGGAACGGTGTTACACCCTTGCCCGGCCCATCTGCACCTGATGGCCTGGTTTTTGAAAGGGAAAGGCTGGAGGCATTAGGGTGTCCAAGCCGAGCTATCTCCACACTGTTGAATGCGAGAAGAGCTGGAACAAATAGAGTCTACGAAAAGATATGGAAGAAGTTCATGTCTCATATCTCCGGAAATATGGATGTGCAAGGCACTCCAAAGGTTCAACATATTTTGAGTTTTCTACAATCTGGCCTAGATCTGCCTTTATCAGTCAGCTCTCTTCGAGTTCAAGTGTCAGCTATCTCGGCTTTCACAGGAGCATCCTGGGCAAAGCATCCCCTAGTGAGGCAATTTTTCAGAGGAGCTTCTAGGCTCAGACCACAAAGGAAGCCCAGATTCCCTAAGTGGGATCTTCCACTTGTTCTGGATTTCTTTGCAGACCTCAGAAGAGATAACCCTGTTCAACTCTCCATCAAAGAATTGTCTTGCCAACATTCAGATCCTCTGACTCTGCGACTCATCCGCTGGATGTAGGGCAAATTCTGAAGCTATATCTGGAAGCCATATCTCATTTCCGCCATACGGATTATCTATTTGTCCTGTTCTATGGGAAGAATAAAGGCTTGCGTGCTTCATCTAGAACGATCGCATCTTGGATTGTCCAGTCCATTCAGTGGGCCTATAGAGCTAAAAGGTTGGCTCCCCCGGAGGCTGTGACAACGCATTCTACAAGAGGAATGTCGACTTCTTGCACAGCGTTCCATCATGTGGCTCCTGAAGTTGTATGCAAGGCGGCCTCATGGTCTTCAATTCATACTTTCATGGCTCATTATTGTGTCGAGCCAGCTTCTTTATCATCTGTTGATTTTGGTTTGCGGATACTATCAGTTGATGGTGCAAATTAAATTTCTTTTGAACAGCAGATTGCCCACCCTGGTGTGTTTGGCTAGTTATTTCCCACACGTAGGCTGCCATGGAGTCTGTCAGGAAAATGGAAAATTTATATCAAATACTTACCGTAATTTTCCTTTCCTGATGGACTCCATGGCAGCCAGAGTCCCCACCCATCTGCCGGAGGAGGCTATTTTATGGAACATGGTCTCTAGGGCAGAGTGAAATTTATGGGAGTGGGGTCCTATGAGGTAGGAGGAGGCGGGACTAACCCACACGTAGGCTGCCATGGAGTCCATCAGGAAAGGAAAATTATGGTAAGTATTTGATATAAATTTTCCGTTATTTTTCACATTTTTTTAATGAAATTCTCCAAAAAAATTGTAAAAATCTAAATTGTTTAACATTTTAGGCCAATTTGTTTTCTGCTACAAATTTATGGAAAAAAAATCGCAATAAGCGTATTTTGATTGGTTCGTGCAAAAGTTATTGCGTTTACTAACTAAGGGAAAGATGTATGTAATTTTTATTGTTTTTTTTAACTAGTAATGTCGGCGATCTGCAATTTTTTTTTGCGAGACTGCGACATTGCGGCGGACAGATCGGACCCCTAACTGACATTTTTGACACTTTTGGGGGCACCAGTGACATTACTACAGTAATCAGTGCTAAAAATATGCACTGTTACTATAAAAATGACACTGGCAGGGAAGGGGTTAACATTACTGGTGATCAGAGGGTTAAGTGTGTCCCTAGGGGCATGATTCTAACTGTCAGGGGGCGTGGCTTGTGAAGTAATCACAGAGACATGCGATCCTATATAGCAGGATCACATAGCCTCTGTGATCACTTTAGTGAGAATGACAGACGGCTGTGTTTACATCAGCTGTCTGTCTTTCTCCTTCAGCTGCAGGAGATCGCGAGTGGCCGGCGGCCATCGGAGCCACCGGGCACACACGCTGGCTCCCCAGCTGACGGCGATCGCCCCCTAGCTCCACCCAGGCGAATGCCATACATGTACAATGCTTTGCCTGGGAGCGCCAGCCTGCCACCGTACAACTGCGGCGGCTGGTGTGGAAGTGGTTAAAGATGATATTGTTATGGAACCTAATGTGAAGATTCGAGTGAAACCCTATCGCATCCCCGAGACACATAGGTAAGCAGCGTCAGAGGAAGTCAGGAAAATGCTCAAACTCGATATCATTGAGGAATCGCAGAGGGAGTGGTCGAGCCCGATTGTGTTGGTATCGAAGCCCAATGGGACTCTGCGTTTTTGTAATGATTTCAGGAAACTCAATGAGATATCAAAGTTCGATGCATATCCGATGCCCTGAGTTTGAAAAAAGGGGGAAGGACTATCTCTATAAACTTTTTGTAAGTAAAAGCACCACGTCCCAAGATGAATATTGTAATTATAGAAAGACTTTGGGCGCACAAGGGGGACTTTTCAATTGGGGTGCTGGGTAGTTTAAATATATATAGTAGGAAATATAGGAAAAGGGAAATTTGTAAAATTGGAAAAAACTTTATTGACAAAAGTAAAAATATACTGTAATCAAGAGGGTTACAATATACAAAGATTGCTCATATTAAAAGCACATACAGTTAACAACCGTGTAATTTCATACAAATATAAATACATATGCCCTCCTAGCACAGGGGGTAGATAATATAATGCTTTGTACCCAGTTACATCCAACAGTAGATGATATCTGTGCGGGAGGCGTGGTGACCCACAACAATTAACCCAACATGTTTCGCAGCACTGCCGCCGCTTCTTCAGGGGTATCTCAGAGGGTATCACATTATGTATTTGTAATGAAACAAAAGAAACTAGGGTGGAAAAAATAGAAAAAAAAAAAAACATCAATACGTTTAACACATATATATATTTTTTACAATAATATCTGTACGATGTTAAATAATGTCCAAACACATAGAAAAACATAATATATATGTTGTTATACACTATGTCAAGAAGGGGAGAAAAGGACATCAAGGCTAAAGCACAATATCATACCTGTCTAGTGTGCAATAAAGCTTGCTGTAGTGGGAAATGCGACCACAAGGCAAGGGGAAATCCCCCCCCCGGGGCGAACACGGGAGACCGACCACAATAAGATGCAAATGCGGTTGATAAATAGTAAGGTCTGAAAGTTCAAAAAATAAGGAGGTGTATAAGCTTTAGGTCCAATATGTGGCCACCCAGTGTCGCTCCTGCAAAAGGAAAAGAGGGAGAGACAGCCGCGTGGTGCCAAACCGGACAATAAGCCCCAAAACACACAATATCGGAATACAATCTTACCTCGGTGTTCCCCACTAATGGATTAAAGCGGGGACTGGGAAGAATAGCAGTAGTATGCGTAGTAGATCAGGGAAAATCTACAGCGATGTTTCCTAGAGAAAACAAACATACCATAATGTGTATGTGGTGTATATAAAATAAATCTTATGGGATGGTAGGCAAATATATAAGTCATATTGCCATAATACTCAAGCTAGTGAGTGTTCAAACCATAAGAACAAACAAAAAATAGTAAAAAATAAAAATAGTAACTTGCCAGAGCATATGCATATAGCAGCAAAACAGCCATAAAGGCCGATAGACATATCGATATATTGAGTGGTAAAATGTAGAAAAAACCAATGGCAAACTAATGTCAGAATGTGCTCGGCAATGACGGATGCACAAGTTAATGAGGGTACAAGCCAATAGTTGGACTCTTCCATCATCAGTATTGGTGCATAGCAAAAATTCTTAAATGGCAGAAAAACAAAAGCTAAGTAGTTACCAAATATAAGCTCAAAAGTCACGTCCAGTCCCCGCAGCTCACAGTGGAAGACGCCGAATAACCGCTGTTTATAGGGTCGAGTAACTCCACCCAGATGACGTACTGGACGGCGTCCTGACGCACATCCGGGCTGGCGTCGGGAATGCGCGCGCAACTAGCGCATGCGCATTAGCCGGAAGCTGGCTAACATCCAAAACCGCCCGTAGGAATCGTAGGAGCGGCTCCACAAGCGTGGAGAAGGAGGGGCAAGCTGAACCGACATATCAACCCCAACCCCCAAAGGGGAGGGGCGATACCCGACGTCACGTGTCCGCCGGTGGGGGAGCCCAAAGCAGTCGCATCCCACTACAGATTGGCCAACCGAACAATCTAGAAGCCGGAACTGAACCCAGACATAGGAAAAACACTGTGCAGCACAGGATGCTATACCATAGACATAGAAACATTATCCAAACAATGTATCAAATTGGAATAGATAACACCATTCATTGATATCATATATGACAAGAGAAAAAAGAATACATCGAATTGAATAAAAAAAATATGTAAGTCAAATAAAATTAAATATCTATTTAACCAAGTTGTTACATAGATATAGTACAGGTATAGTAAACACTACACTTAGAGCAACCTGGCTGTTCATGGAGTATATAACCTCCCCTGAAAGCCAGGGATTATATATATGTTATATTAACTGCATGGATTTTACTGGTGATGCTAGGACAGGGGGATACAAAGGGAACAAAAAGGGAATGGGCATGGGGAAAATAAGAAAAAGACGTTAACACAATTCAGTAAACGACCTATAGAAATGCTTTATAAGAGTGAGCTTCATTTAATCCTGGGGGCACAGTGGCGTTAAGCCTCTCTATCCACAGAGTTTCACGTTGCAATATCCTCTGGTCCCAATTACCTCCTCTTGGATCAGGGGGTACGATTTCCAGAACCCTAAATTTTACAACTGAATTATCAAACCTATGGTGTAACCCGATATGTCGGGTAACCGGGGTAAGAATTTTTCCTCCGCCAGAGTAATATACATGATCCCCCACTCATTGGCCCAATTGCCTGATTGTTTTGCCAACATAAAAGGCAGAACATTGGCATTTCATGAGATATATTACACCCCGAGTGGAGCAATCTGCAGACCCACGTAATTTGTGGGAAAGGCCATTGGGTAACTGTGTAATAGGACCCTCCTCGATCCAGGGGCAGCGAGAGCAACTACCACATTGATATGTGCCTGGCCTGCTCCTGGGTTGGGGATGGCCCTCAGTATAGTGGCTTTTAATTAAATGATCTCTAAGAGATGTAGCACGCCTGAAGACAATTTCAGGATAATCCTTGATATATTTAGAAAGAGTATTTTCCTCATTTAGCAGGTGCCAATGTCTCTGGAATATGGCTCTAAGTTGCTGATGATTATCAGAAAATTGGGTAATGATTTTTACCGTTGGATTAGAATCCATTTTATTTTTTCGCAGCAGTATGTCGCTTCTTTCCAGACCCCTGGCCTTGTTAAAGGCTTTTCTTAGGATTGTACCGGAGTATCCCCTCAAAAGCAATCTCTGTTGAAGTTTTTGGGCTTCCCGAATAAAGTCAGACTCCAAAGAATAGTTTCTTCTTACGCGCAAATATAATACAAGCTTGTGATAATATGACCATTACTGTCCTTTCTGATTTCAATATCCAAAAAAACAATGCGTTCTGGGTGAAAATTGTAAGTAAATTTTAAATTGAAATCATTCACGTTAAGTGAAGATAGCATTTTTTCTAGTTCGACTTGAGGACCTGTCCAAATCAGGAACAGGTCGTCAATGTAACGAAACCAGTGTGTTACATATGACAACCAGAATGCATAGGAGGCGCAGGAGGAAACGTGCCTTTTCCACCCTCCCAAAAAAAGATTAGCATAGGAGGGGGCACAGCACGTTCCCATTGCGACACCTTGTTGTTGTAGGTAGGTTGTTTCCATAAAAGTAAAAAAATTATGAGTTAAGATAAATCTTAAAAGGGACAGAACAAAATCATTATGAGGCCATGTACGCTGTTGCTGCCCGTACAGAAACGAACCAACCTGCCGGATGCCCTCCTCGTGCGGTATACTCGAGTAAAGAGCCTCGATATCTACAGCTACGAGGAGGGCATCCGGGGGTACCTGGATACCATCAACACGTCTAAGCAGATCAGGAGTGTCTTGAATGAAAGACGGTAGAGATTGAACAAAGGGGCGTAAGAAAAAGTCGACATACTTGCTTGCATTTTCGGTGATTGAGCCAATCCCAGAGACAATGGGTCTGCCAGGAGGTTTTTTGGGGTTTTTATGTATTTTTGGTAGAGAGTACATTGTGGGGATCCTAGGATGTTTAATTATGATAAAGTCATGTACATCCCTATCTATAATCCCTGATAGGAAAGCTTCAAAACATAGGTTTTTAAGTTTGTTTTGGAAGTTTGTAGTCAAGTCAGGGTGGATAGGGATGTACCATTGACGATTCTTCAAAATGTCAAGGCACATATTTTGATATTGATCATTTTCGTCATTATGACCACATTACCCCCCTTATCGGAGGGTTTTATGACATAATGAGGGTTTTTTCGTAAGTCCTGAAGGGCTAAGCTTTGAGATGCAGTAAGGTTTTCAGAAATTGGGGACCAGCGAGTTCATTTTAGGTCTCTTATTGTCTCACAGACAAAAGACCAAATATGAGGACAGGTGGTGAGATCAGGAAATCTCTGTGATTTCGGTTTGAATGGCTTGCGAGGAAGGTCCCGAGGGAGCTCCGGCTCGTCGGGGGGGGGGGGCGGGGGTTCCAGAGAATCAACCGACCCCTCCTCATAAAGGAGCATGAGATCCCTTAGGGCCCGAAATTCTTCCATCGTGTAATGTTTTAATTGTTCCGTAAGTTCAAGTTCTAATTTCTTTTGCTGTCTGTTCTCATCAAACATAAATTTATAGGTCAGGTTACGGGCAAACAGATAGACGTCCTTGATAGTTTCAAAGACGTCTATCTGTTGCGTTGGACAAAAGCCCAGGCCAAACTGTAATACTTTAATTTGATCAGGTGTCAATGGGAAATTAGTGAGATTTATAATATTTAGTGCACCAGAGTGATGATCTACGGGATTGTGTTGGTGTTTGGGACTTGGGTGACAAAACCTGTTAATTTGGTCTGTTTCTTGGTTGTTTTGGGAGTGGCCCCTAATTGTGGGTCTAAAAAAATACCATCATCATTTGAGGAATGTGGTGTTTGTGATGGGGAAGGGTTGGACAAAATATTTTGTAATGCAGGAGTGAGGTCAGTGACCTGAGTTTGTGGGAGGGAAGGGCGTCTCTTACCCGTTGGGTTAGAGGGAGACCCACCTCCATGACGCGTGCGTTTAGGTGCTCTCGAACGTGCAGATGGGGGTCGTGTATTCACCTGTGAATGAGGAAAGATTAGGTACATTGTATTCAGCTTGGTTAACCATATGGGCCTGTTGGCCAGAATTTTTTGATGCAGCGACAGTAGTAGCTTGTTTCTCATTCCATCTATATGCATATCCACCCATAAAGGCCAATTTGTCTCGATTAAATTTGGATTGTTTTTTAAAGAAAATGTCTTCATTTAATTTCTCAAGCTTAAGTTTAATGTCAGACCACTTTCCTGCAAAGTCCTGAAGTTCAGTAACATGTTTGTATTCTAGGTTAAGATCACTGATCTCATCATCCAAAATCTTCATGTCAACTTTATATTGTCCTATTAGGATATTCATAAGATTTTTGGTACATTCATCAAGAGCCGATTCCCAGCTCTTTTTGAAGTTATCAGATGGATTCTTTAGAGTCGGAAACGCATGCAGTCTCAGACCTTGGGGATTCAAATCCTCGTTTACATATTTTTGCAGGAAATTGATATGCCAATAGAGGTGAGATTTCCTCTTCAATAATCCAAAAACCTTTTGCAAATAAATTTTAAGCTCCTCAGTATCTTTATAATTCGTTGTATAGGTCGACTGAATTGTGGACATGAAACCAGTCCAGGCCTCACCAGACAAATCCATGCTTGGAAGTATATAGTCCCTATTGAAGGGAAAAAAAAGAAAAATATGAGATAGAAAATACAAAATACAAGCAAATGAACAAATAAGTGAGATAGTCAAAGGCGTAGGGCGCCCTAGGTGTGTTATCCACCAAACGACTATGAAAAAAGGGGGAAGGACTATCTCTATAAACTTTTTGTAAGTAAAAGCACCACGTCCCAAGATGAATATTGTAATTATAGAAAGACTTTGGGCGCACAAGGGGGACTTTTCAATTGGGGTGCTGGGTAGTTTAAATATATATAGTAGGAAATATAGGAAAAGGGAAATTTGTAAAATTGGAAAAAACTTTATTGACAAAAGTAAAAATATACTGTAATCAAGAGGGTTACAATATACAAAGATTGCTCATATTAAAAGCACATACAGTTAACCGTGTAATTTCATACAAATATAAATACATATGCCCTCCTAGCACAGGGGGTAGATAATATAATGCTTTGTACCCAGTTACATCCAACAGTAGATGATATCTGTGCGGGAGGCGTGGTGACCCACAACAATTAACCCAACATGTTTCGCAGCACTGCCGCCGCTTCTTCAGGGGTATCTCAGAGGGTATCACATTATGTATTTGTAATGAAACAAAAGAAACTAGGGTGGAAAAAATAGAAAAAAAAAAAACATCAATACGTTTAACACATATATATATATTTTTTTCCCACTACAGCAAGCTTTATTGCACACTAGACAGGTATGATATTGTGCTTTAGCCTTGATGTCTTTTTCTCCCCTTCTTGACATAGTGTATAACAACATATATATTATGTTTTTCTATGTGTTTGGACATTATTTAACATCGTACAGATATTATTGTAAAAAAAATATATATGTGTTAAACGTATTGATGTTTTTTTTTTTTTTTTCTATTTTTTCCACCCTAGTTTCTTTTGTTTCATTACAAATACATAATGTGATACCCTCTGAGATACCCCTAAAGAAGCGGCGGCAGTGCTGCGAAAAATGTTGGGTTAATTGTTGTGGGTCACCACGCCTCCCGCACAGATATCATCTACTGTTGGATGTAACTGGGTACAAAGCATTATATTATCTACCCCCTGTGCTAGGAGGGCATATGTATTTATATTTGTATGAAATTACACGGTTGTTAACTGTATGTGCTTTTAATATGAGCAATCTTTGTATATTGTAACCCTCTTGATTACAGTATATTTTTACTTTTGTCAATAAAGTTTTTTCCAATTTTACAAATTTCCCTTTTCCTATATTTCCTACTATATATATTTAAACTACCCAGCACCCCAATTGAAAAGTCCCCATTGTGCGCCCAAAGTCTTTCTATAATTACGATGCCCTGAGTTGATGAACTGATAGAAAGGTTGGGACCAGCCCGATACATCACTACCTTAGACCTCACCAAAGGCTACTGGCAAATACTGGATAGGTATAAATGGTTGGGTAGGGGACAGCAAGGTGTAGTGAAAATTGTCCTCTCTATGCCGTATCAATTAATGATAATTATATAAGTATAAACTATACCCACCTAACCAAATAACATGCACAAAAAAATATTCCACATAGAACGTGGAAAAAAGGAAAGGTTATATGATAGGTATAAGAATGTGGCAGAGTCAGTGTTGAAAATTTTCAAAATGATTTAATGAAATAATACATGTAAATTACATGGACCTGCAATAGCTATAAATGATGAACAATGTAGGGACATAAAAACACAGAAGACAAGACAGACTAACATGTAACATAAAAATGACTGATCCGGCCGGTGTTGTAAAAAATATACTTTGTCATGGGCTAAGAATTCCTAAATTGTAAGCCCTCCTGAATGTCGGGGAATGTATGCCTTGACAATTTTCCCTGTTGGAAGCTCGAACCAAGAAATAGGTGGAAGTCCAGAGGTAAGTAATGTGATGGATAGTTGCTGACACTTGTCGTTGATGGTATACAGTATGTTAGTGGATAACTTTATGTAGATATTTAGGTTAAGCAATAACTAATTCCTGAATATGATGCTTGATTGAATGGAACCATGCTGTTGATTAGCTTGTTGCTAAAAATATATTGGGCAAGTTCACGCCGTATGATTGAAAGACACTGCTTAACCACTTAAGCCCCAGGCCTATTTCTGACACTTTTTGTTTACTAGAAAACTACTTAGAACCCCCAAACATTATATATATATTTTTAGCAAAGACTCTGGAGAATAAAATGGCGGTCATTGCAATATTTTTTGGCGCGCGGTATTTGCGAAGCGGTCTTTAAAACACCATTTTTTTGGAAAAAATACGAAAAAATCACATTTCACTGCATTTAAAAAAAACTAAACAGTAAAGTTAGCCCATTTTTTTTTTATATATTGTGAAAGATGATGTCACGCCGACCGCCGGCTCTAAACCACGGTACCAGGATGGTGCCTCTAGCTAGAGGCATCACCCCAGTATAACACCACAAAGTCAGCCGACGTACCCCTACGTCACTTAAGTAAGTGGTTAATGTTTATCAGGCGACTTTAAATAATATTGTGAATTGTCGGTATTTTACAGACATGTCCATTTGAAATTGAGCTCAGGAGATATTTGAAGCTATCTTCTGATTTTTATTCATGTATAATGCTTAGCCTAATTGCACTGAATATTTTGCAGGATACTTGCTGACAGAAAATAACTGATTCGTTCTCAGCTGCTGCTATGCTATTCCTGCATCTATACAGCTGAGACAGTGAAAGTTCAAATATATTGTAGCAGTGAGTAGATCTGCTATTGTCTGGTAGTGTCACTAATTGTGATCAGCTGTAGATGCAATTGATCAGCAATGTGTAACCGTGGATGAAAAATCCAATATTATGCACTATGGGGACTTGGATGGTATGAGAGCTGCATATAATTGACACAGTGAAAGATATATAGCAACTTCTTAGCAATAGTTTCTGATGCAGTTATGTTGTGCTATGCTCTTTTACCTTGCGGCCGGTACGGCTGTTTCTTCACCCCTCTGTGCTTGTGGATTATCCCCGGTGCAAGCTGTGAAGTGCAGGATACATTGCAGTGGCGTTAGGCTGATAATCTCCGTCTCGCAATTCAGGAAAAAAGGTGATCCACAAGCCAATAGAGGTTTCTATGGACTCCGGTCTTGGTCCGCCATCCTTCTGGGAATAAGATGTTTGAACACTTGCCGGCGATGACGTCAACGCGTTTCGCTAGGGGGTTTGCGTAGCTTCGTCTGGACGTTTTTTTTTTTTTTTTTTTACTGACAAATACCTTTAACTAAGGAAGTCCAAGAAAAGACTGTCTTTTCTACCCCAGATGGCCATTTCCAGTATAAAAGAATGCCGTTCGGCTTGCATTCAGCTCTAGCTACCTTTCAGAGAGCTATGGATAGAACCTTACGCCCACATCAGAAATACACTTCAGTGTATTTAGATGACATTGTCATCTTTTCTACTGACTGGGAATCCCATCTTCCCTGAGTGCAGGCAGTCTTAGACTCTCTAAAGAAAGAAGGATTTACTATGAACCCGGAAAAGTGTGCCATTGCTGTGGAGGAAACCAATTCCTTTGGGTACATTGTAGGTAGAGGGCTAGTGAAGTCACAGATGAAAAAAGTAGAGGCTATCCAGGCCTGGCCCCGCCCAGTCAAGAAGAAACAGGTGCAAGCCTTTTTGGGCATAGTGGGGTACTACCGCAGGTTTGTCCCCAACTTTGCCACTGTAGCTGTACCTCTCATAGACCTGACAAAGGGTAATGGTGAAATGGAATGACATGGCTGAAAAGGCTTTCCAGGAGCTTAAAACAATACGCTAAATACACTATACTTTTTTTTTTCTTTATTTGCTACTTTTTTCCCCCACGAAAGTGGAGTTACCCTTTAATCAAATAGACACTATGGTTCAGTTACATATTACTTTGTAGCTTTAAAATAAGTGGAATAAAGACATTTCTTATTTATGAACACTTTTTGGATGATAGCTATTTATATACTTATGTACAAAGGTTTATTGTGGCATAGTGCTGTATACAATACAATACAGCTGCTGCTTTTTTTGTTTTTTTTATGTTTGTTCTTGGTTTTGGATTTTTATCACCATTTATTATGCTATACATATTTTTTTTTTAGTCCACTGTTTATTGTTTTTTTGTTTTTACACTTGGAGTAGGGTTACTAATATTATTCCTGGAAAATGTTTATCACTAGGACAGAAACTCTTTAGTTGTATGGCCACTTGGCCAGATATGACATGATTTATCTTGTAATGCACAGTACATGCACAGTGTAATGCTCTACAGCGCCTAGCAGCACACGTCACTGCCAAGTCTGAGTAGTCATATTCTCTATGGACCCTTAAAGGATACATACAGTATGGGAATGCAATTGAAGTACATACATAGGTTTAGAGCTTGCGGATATAGAGTGAAGGTTTCCTAAGATTTCAAAGTATCAGATTATTGTATGTAATTGCACAGGGGTACTCCTGGAATACTAAGAACTCAAGGCCAGGCTTACATGATTCTTTCATTACATATGATCTCTTTAATAACAGCTTACATTTGTGATGCATTTCTTGTGAATGGTATAAAAAAAAAAAAAATTATTGCCAGATTTCACATTGGCTAGCCAAAGGCGTAATAAGGCCGTAAGATATTCTTAAGTCTAACTAGGTCAGCATTTTAAGGGCAAACGGCCTTGTCTTTTAGTTGCCTCCAGGCAGGTTCCTAACTTGCAGTTATGCCTTTCTGCATTACAAATCTTAGCAACACTGAGCTTAAGAGAATGCCTGGTAGAAAAGTTATTCTTCCCATCATAGTTAGTATTTTATGCTTTATTAAGGTATCACACGTATTTTTATATGGCTTTTATACTCTGAATGCTGCTCTTATAAGTAAAAATTTGATGTTGCCACTCACATGCTGCATTTGTTTGAATGATTTGGAGACGTGCTGATTTAAAGAAAAAAAAAAATAGATGTAAAGAACTCCTATTCTAGAGCAGTGAAGATTATAGACATTTTCTTTTAGAAATATCTCTGCAGGGGGTGCATATGTGCAGCAGTAAATGGTGGATGCTTGATCCTCCACACCAGCCACCTTCCACTGATACCGGTGGAACCCTGCCAGCTGAAATCAGCCTCCGCTGACTGCCTTACAGCAGGCAACCACAGAATGGTAAAAGGCAAGCAGAAAACTGACTCAGCGCAGCTCCCAGAGAATAGAGTTCAAGAACCCTCCGAGGACAATAAAGTGGCTCCAAACAGTACCTCAACTTCACGTGGTGAGACAGAGTATACAGCTCCACTTTTAGGGATTTCTTCTCCAGCATCAGGTGAGCATATCCCCAACTTCACACAACCCACATCACACTTTGAGGATGAGTCCCTAGGCAGAGACTCCCCTAAGTCCACTGGATCCTCCTTAGAAAGGGCTGTGAGAGAAATCAATACCAGCCAAGGCAGCCTGATTTCCAGTCCTAAGCTCCTTTTCATTCCATCTCAACCCCACAGCCTGAACAATTTGATGATCCTGTCATTTTGGCAAGATTCTCAGCATTATTGTAACAGGTTCTGGAGAAAACCAGCAAACAAATAACGTCAGAACTTAAGCAAGAATTTAAAGAGCTGGGTAACTGCATAAACACCATCAAGACCAAACTGGATATTACAGTTCCTAGAACCCGAACACACACCAAATTAGCCAACTTTACATCCAGCTAGAGGAGACTCTGGCAAAATAGACAATCTTGAAAACTAGTTCTAGAGGTTTGATTTTAGGATCGGGGGCACCCTGAATTCTACACTGATACGCAGGCTGCAATCAAGGAACTCATGTGAACCATGTTATCTAATGAACCTGACCAAAAAAAATGGAGCTTGATCAAGCTCATAGGGTTCTAAAGGGTCTTTGCCCCAACGAGCCTCCCAGAGACATCAATATTAATCCCCACTATTTTGAGGTCAAGGAACAGATCAAGCAAAAAGCCTGAGAGAATACTAACATACAAATAGGTAGCCATAGCATCCGAAAATGTGTCGATACACATCCAGGATAAAGCAAAGGAAGATCACATCCCCAGTTTCCATAATAACTGCTCAAAAAGGCGTGAATAATTGGCTTTTTAGAGCAATGCTCTAGAAGGGGTGAATCTAATTCCACGATAAGGCAAGGAAGCTTTTTATATGCGGCCAACATACTGTATGCAGCCAAAACATCTCAACAGCTCCAGTAATGATGAAAGGGAGGAGTGTGGTGAGGTGAGGAAAAGTAGTATGTCATCTGCAAATATTGCAGATGACATTATTAAAAAAGTATCCATCTCTGTTTACAGGCAGGTCCTGCTCTATCAATTAGAGTGTTAAATGGTTTCTCTCGACTGCCTTCCCCCAGCCTCCACTGATTTGCTGCATTCGACCTTTTGAAAATGAGCTAATCGTCGTAAGCTTCTCTATACCACACTCTCATCATGGCTACATCTCAACCACCTAGACCTATTTCTATTATATCCTACAATACCCAAGGTCTGAATTCCCTAATTAAATGCCAGAAGGCCTTTAATTACTATTACTCAGTGGGAGCAGAGGTGGCATTTTTACAGGAAACCCATTCCCCCTCTACACATAAGCCTTCATTTTATTCATAACCAATATCCCTTTTTTATATGGCTAATGCTCAAGATAAAATATGGGGAGTACCAATTTTCATATCTAAAAGACTTTCCTTTTCCCCACTCATTATCGTTAGAGACTCAAATGGCAGGTATTTGTTGGTAGCTGGGGAAACAAAGATGGTGCAGGTCACTTTTGTGACCTATTCAGGGCCGGGACAAGGGGTGGGCAAGGAGGGGCGGCTGCCCTGGGCACAATAGTTTATTGCAGGGATGGGGGTGCCTTGACCCTAACCCTAAGGGAAGGGGGGCACAGTTTGGCATCTTTGCCTTGGGCGCTGGATGACCTTGTCCCGTCACTGGACCTATTACACTACAAATACTGTCCGGTTACCTTTTTTCAGGTCCCGGTTCCAAACCCTTTCTTCCAATTTTATAGGGACTGTTTTTTTTGGCAAGGGGTTGAATTTAGCCTTAGACTCAGGCTCTTGACAAGTCTATCTCAATTTCTATCTCAATTTCTTCGCCCAACCAAGGTGGGCGCTAATTTTTCAAAATGATTTTATCAATACAACTTGATTGATATTTGGCAGGGATTTAATGCCTCAAAACATGACTATACCTACTACTCAAGCACTCATGCTACCTATTCTAGGATTGACCATATCTTTGTTACTTCTTATGATATTCAGGTACCCTCTGACCACTAATTGGTGGTAGCCATGGTCTCGGCACTTTGTTCAGTGACTGCATTCTATGTGTAGAGACTGAATGAGGCCCGTCTCAGTACTCCCGCTGTCTGCTTTGATATCAAGCTTCGTTTGAATGAATTTATGCTTTCAATGACCCCCTTGCAGAACTCTCCCCAGATCAATGGGTTGGCACATAAAGCTTCTGTTAGAGATATCCTCATCCAATTGACCTCCAGATATAAAAATCACTCTTATGCTCTTATACATCAAAAAGAAAGGGAACTGACATACCTAATTAAAGAGCATAAACAAAACCCAAATCTAGGCCTACAAGGTAAAACTGAATTGACTCGCTTGGAACTTAATATCTCTCTTACAACAAAGGCAGAGAAACATCTTAGATAGACTAATGCTAAATTTTATCACCAAGCTGACCGTACAGGGAAATTATTTGCTTGGAAATTAACCCCTGGATCATTGGTATCATCAGTCCCAAAAATCTGAAAAGCAGATGGCACATTTACCCAGAGTCTCCTAGTGTAATGTTCCGGTACCTTTGGTACCCTAAATTACACTTTCCACAAGTGTATGCGCCCTACCATTTACTTTTGGAAAGGTGCGCATACACCTTTAAGACTGGAGCTGTCATCACTCAGCGCCGGACTAGATGGCTATTTAAGGCGTCGGCTCTCACTCACATGTGTTCGTTCAAACACCCTTATCTGGATGCTAACCTTGCTTGAAGCTTCCATGCTTGCAAGCTTACTTCGCTGACGGAACCTCGCTGCGCTGATCCCTGTATCCCGCTACTGGATCATCCGCCTCTCCTGAACCACCCTTCGGCTGTATCGCTAATAGTGCTAAGTACCCCGCAGGGGAATTCTCTATAAACTTATACTAAGCTTACACTATCTAGCTCTGCATAGTAGAGACTGTTTATCACATCTGCATAAACTAGATTGCTAGCTCTTGAGACTACTGCTACTTTTCTGCACTGGGTTGATCTCTTTTGTATGTCCACCTGCTATTCTATCATCTGCTATCATACAACATTGTTAAACCTTCCTGCATCCACCTGCTACTGTCTCACCTTCAAGTGTCTATCACCTACCACCTCCACTCAACCTATCCCTCAAACCTTCATCATTGTGTTACCACATATATAAAGTCACTCTAGGAACCAGCTTGCTAATTGTGTGTATTTACTGGCTGAAATAAGACCTTCCACACATGATGAGTCATTGAGGTTGGGAATGGTATCTCAGCATATCTCTTACATGACAACTGACGTGGAACTATTTCTGCAGCTGAAAATCCACACCATATAAGAAACGCAGGAGCGTTACAGATTGAACGAACCTAAAAAATGGATTCAGCAGAAATAGCCACTCAGGTGACACAATTAAAACAGCAAGTATCTGCGTTAATACACGCACTTGCTGAATTAAAAGAAGACAATCAGGCTCTGTCGCAGCAGGTAATTAGACTGACACAACTTACCTCTGCTCAGTCCCCTGAACCCAAGATAAATCCCCCTTTGGTATTTACAGGAGATCGCAAAAAATTTCGCGAATTTAAAAACGCATGTGAGTTACTTTTTTTGCTAAAACCTCGTACCTACCTTACTGATCACATTAAGGTTTGTACTATTATTTCTTACCTATCAAGCGATCCTCGAGCCTGGGCAGATTCTCTTTTTGAGAAAAACGACCAGCTTCTCAACTCCTATGCCTTGTTCCTGGCAGAGCTCACTAGCCTATATGATGACCCCAATAGGCAGAGTACTGCTGATCTTCAGTTAAGATCCTTGAAACAAGGAAGGAGGCCTGTGGAAGACTTTGTCGCAGAGTTCAAGAGATGGACCCTTGATTCAGAATGGAATGATGCATCTCTGAAAACCCAATTTAGGCTTGGCCTATCAGAAGCCGTTAAGGACGAGCTCGCCCGAGCGGATCTGCCAAAAACCCTGGATGCATTAATACAACTCAGTATTACCATAGATAGAAGACTACGAGAAAGAAAGGCTGAAAAGATGGGAATGCCATTATCCGTTTCCTCTCGGAGTCTGGCCGTTGACCCCGTTCCTATGGAGATAGGAACCATACGCCCACCGCTATCAACTATGGAAAAAGCCAAAAGACGAAATGAAAATCTCTGCTTGTACTGTGCATCCCCGGATCACAAGATAAACGTCTGTCCCCTAGTCAACAAAAAGAAGGGTGAGTGTTCACATGTCTCTCTAGGAGGATTGACAACTTCATTCACTAACCCCTACATTTCTGTTTTTTTGACATAACAGTGGGACCAGAACAGGATTACTACTAAGGCCATGATTGACACAGGATCTTGTGGAAATTATATGGATATAAGTTTTGCTGCTTTAAATAAAATTCCTATTATTTCTAAACTCAAACCTGTCTCAGTAAGTCTTATTACCGGTGTTCCGTTATCCTCTGGTCCGATCACCGATCAGACACAAGCACTTCTAGTCACTATTAACGAGTCTCATAGGGAGACTTCTACCTTCGATTTAATACCATCACCCCACTTTCCCATTGTGTTGGGACTTCCCTGGTTGCACACACACCAACCAACCATAGATTGGAAGAAACGGTCCTTGACCTTCCCTTCTTGTTATTGCGAGGAAACGTGTAACCTCCCGTTTTCCGGGTAGATTCTGTCTGTGGTGACAGATGAGATTGCACCACTATGTTATCAGGATCTTTCTGAGGTTTTTCTTGAGAAAAATGCTCAAGCATTACCTCCTCATCGAGACTATGATTGTAGCATTGATCTACTCCCAAATAGCAAATTGCCGTTCGGTCATGTTTATCCTCTTTCACAGGATGAACTTGCCCATCTCAAAACCTATTTGGATGAGAACTTGGAAAAAGGTTTTATTAGACCTTCCACTTCTTCCACAGCAGCAGGACTCTTTTTTGTTCGCAATAAAGATTCAAGTCTCAGACCTATCATCGACTACAGGAAATTGAATGCTATCACAATAAAAGATCGCTATCCTCTACCACTTATCCCTGAGCTCATTGAGCAGGTGCGTGGAGCTACCTATTTTTCAAAATTAGACCTGAAAGGAGCATACAATCTCATTCGAATCCGTGATGGACACGAGTGGAAGACTGCGTTCAGAACTAGATACGGATTGTTCGAGTATCTTGTGATGCCATTCGGCCTGTGCAATGCCCCTGCAGTTTTCCAACGATTTATAAACGATATTTTTAAAGACTTACTAGATGTCTGTGTTGTGGTATATCTGGACGATATACTTATATATTCACGGACCCTGTCTGAACACATAAGACATGTAAGACTTGTATTATCGAGATTGCTTGCACATAATCTTTATGTGAAGCTGAAGAAATGCTTGTTCCATAAAGATGAGGTACTCTTTCTAGGCTACATCATATCCAAAACAGGAATCGAGATGGACATGAGTAAAATATCCTGCATTCAGGATTGGCCTACACCAACTACACGCAAGGCGCTACAGCGATTCCTGGGATTTTCAAATTTCTACAGGAAGTTCATAAAAAACGTTTCTGCTATTGTGAGACCCCTCACACAGCTCACTAGCATAAAAATACCATTTAAATGGTCAGAAGAAGCAAATAAGGCTTTCCACTTGTTAAAGACAAGGTTTACTTCCGCTCCCATATTACGCCATCCAGACCCATCCCTCCAATACATTCTGGAGGTAGATGCGTCAAACCTGGCAGTAGGAGCAATACTCTCCCAACGACCTACCCCCACTTCACCACTTCATCCAGTCGCCTTTTTTTCTAAATCCCTGAGCAGTCCCGAGATAAATTACCCCGTGGGTGAGAAGGAACTGCTTGCTATAAAATTGGCTGTGGAGAATTGGCGACATTTACTCGAAGGCACCCAATTACCAATAATTATATACACGGACCATAAAAACCTCCAATATCTTCAGACTAGCAAAACTCTCTCGCATCGACAGGTACGATGGTCACTATTCTTTCTAAGGTTTAACTTCCTAGTGACCTACACACCTGCAGATAAGAACAAAAAGGCGGATGCACTATCACGACTAACTGAAGAAAATTACTTTGAAATTCCTTCCGTTCCTATAATACCTCACAAACGCATTATTGGAGTTGTCCGTTCCTTGAAGGAAGAGGTTCTGCATGGTATAAGGTTGGATTCACCCCCACCACAACTAAATACCGATGCAGAAGGCTTCCTCTACTACAACGACAAACTTTACATACCACCTACCCTACGCACCAAGATCTTGGAATTATCGCATGATGTGCCTATGGCAGGACATATGGGTATGACAAAGACTTTCAATTTGATTTCTCGGCAATTCTGGTGGCCTGACATGAAAACATCTATACAAAAATTCGTCTCTTCATGCAATGTCTGTGCCAGGTCCAAAATTGACACTACGAGACCATCCGGCCTACTATGCAGTCTACCAATACCCCAAACTCCATGGGAGGTTCTGTCATTGGACTTCATCGTAGAATTGCCTCCTTCCAAAGGATTTAATACCATCTTGGTGTCAGTGGACCATCTGACAAAGATCGCACATTTCATTGCTATTCGCAGACTACCTTCGTCCAAACAAACGGCAGAACTCCTGATGAAACATGTCTTCAGATTACATGGTATCCCAAAAACTCTTTTGTCTGACCGTGGATCCCAATTTATTTCTAAATTCTGGCAAGAACTATGTCACATACTACGGATTGAGCGGAAGCTCACTTCTCCTTACCATCCGCAGACCAACGGACAGACTGAAAGAGTCAACCAATGCATCGAGCAGTATTTACGTTGTTACACTTCTTACCAACAGGATGATTGGTTGGATCTTCTCCCCCTGGCAGAATTTGCCTACAACAATGCAACTCACAGTACAACCAAGCAGAGTCCGTTCTACTTGAACTATGGGTTCCATCCCTCTATTCTCCCTCCACGAATCCTTCCTTCAAATAACCCAGTAGCCTCAGACTATCTTTCCCAAATAAAGGATTCTCTGGGTTTACTAAATACTACCATTGCACACGCTCACAGTCAACAAAAGAAGTACTATGATCTTCGTAGAAGACCTTCTCCACAGTATACTATCGGGGACCTCGTTTGGCTCTCAACAAAAAACTTGAGACTGAAGATCCCTAGCAAAAAGCTTGGACCTCTGTTCTTGGGACCTTTCCCAATCAAGAAACTTATTGGAAAAGCTGCAGTGCAGCTTACATTGCCAATGGACCTAAAAATCCATCCCATTTTCCATGTGTCGCTACTAAAACCCCATGTTCCGGACCAAGGAATAAGGCCTAATATTCCACCTCCCCCTCCTGTACAAGTTGAAGGTGGAGAAGAATACGAGATAAAAGAGATTCTGGATTCTCGTATCTACAGAAGAAGACTTCAGTACTTGGTTAGATGGAAGAACTATGGGCCCCAAGACGACACCTGGCTAAACACCTCTGACATACATGCCCCTAGATTAATCCGCAATTTTCATGCGAGATACCCAGACAAACCAGCTCCAGAGGCCTTCAGGAGCAGGCCTTAAAGGGGGGGTATTGTAATGTTCCGGTACCTTTGGTACCCTAAATTACACTTTCCACAAGTGTATGCGCCCTACCATTTACTTTTGGAAAGGTGCGCATACACCTTTAAGACTGGAGCTGTCATCACTCAGCGCCGGACTAGATGGCTATTTAAGGCGTCGGCTCTCACTCACATGTGTTCGTTCAAACACCCTTATCTGGATGCTAACCTTGCTTGAAGCTTCCATGCTTGCAAGCTTACTTCGCTGACGGAACCTCGCTGCGCTGATCCCTGTATCCCGCTACTGGATCATCCGCCTCTCCTGAACCACCCTTCGGCTGTATCGCTAATAGTGCTAAGTACCCCGCAGGGGAATTCTCTATAAACTTATACTAAGCTTACACTATCTAGCTCTGCATAGTAGAGACTGTTTATCACATCTGCATAAACTAGATTGCTAGCTCTTGAGACTACTGCTACTTTTCTGCACTGGGTTGATCTCTTTTGTATGTCCACCTGCTATTCTATCATCTGCTATCATACAACATTGTTAAACCTTCCTGCATCCATCTGCTACTGTCTCACCTTCAAGTGTCTATCACCTACCACCTCCACTCAACCTATCCCTCAAACCTTCATCATTGTATTACCACATATATAAAGTCACTCTAGGAACCAGCTTGCTAATTGTGTGTATTTACTGGCTGAAATAAGACCTTCCACACATGATGAGTCATTGAGGTTGGGAATGGTATCTCAGCATATCTCTTACATGACAACTGACGTGGAACTATTTCTGCAGCTGAAAATCCACACCATATAAGAAACGCAGGAGCGTTACACCTAGCAGCACTTGAAGAATTACATTCCTTTTATCAGAACCTTTACAGATACAAGTACTTTAACCCAGCAGGACTTGAACAATTTTGTATCCCACCTACCTATTCCCACTATCTCAAATGCATAGGGAAATGTTGGAGGGGAAGATAACTCTAGCTAAAGTTTTTAAGACCATTAAACACTCTAAGCCCTCTACAGCATTGTGTTATAAAAAAATTCACCCCTATCCTGGACCACACATAGTCATTTTTTTAATGCACTGAAAATAGGTGGTACTCTGGATGTTGACTACAACAAAACATTTATCTGTTTCACTCCTGAACAGGGACCACAGTGACGTAGCTAACTATAGGTCTATTTCTTTAATCAACTGCGACCTCAAATTGCTAGCAAAGATTTACTCTACTATACTGAATAGCTTTGTTGCTTGCTATATCCATGTAGACCACGCCAGGTACACGATAGACAGGCTCCTGATCAATTTAGATGGGCAATTGACCTGATCCCACTATTTCATTCCTCTTGAGAGTGGGGTAAGCTGCAGACAGGCATGCTGCTTTCATTTGTCATCCAGAAAGCCTTTGACACCATCTCTTGGACTTAACTTTGTAGAATTATCACTTTGTAGAGCTATCACGTACCTGGTGAAGACTGGAATGTTGTGGAGGCCTCTCTTGCTCCTTCCGTCTGACACTCCTGAAGGTGGGAACAGAGAGTGTAAGACAAGGAGTGGCACGAGTGCCGTAGCAGCTAGCTGGTGGTGTTTACTCCGTAGGTGGGTACAGCTGGTAGTCGCAGTCCTTGGAACAGGGTGCAGTGGCAGCTTGGCACCAGAGCGTGGGAGCAGTAGCCAGCGGAAACCGGGCAGTGAGGTACCGAATCAGAAAGAAATCAAGTCCAGAAGATAAGCCAAGGTCGATAACAGCCGGGCAGCGCTGTACAGGGTAAGCAGGCAGATCAGATCCGTTTAAGCAAGCCAGGGTCAGGGTAGTATGCAACAGAGCAGGAGCACGGGCAGAAGCAAAGTCCAAAGGCAGGCCGGGTCATACACAGGTGAGTAGTAACAACAGATCAGGTCTCAGAACCACGGGAACAAGCTGAAGACCATTCAGCAACTGCTCACAGTACTAGAGCAGTTTAAATAGGCCACTGGGAGCCAAATGCTAATTGGTGAGTTCAGGTGTGCAATGTGCATGGGCGTGAGTGAAAGTCCGTACTGGCCTTCTGGTGGAGGAAATCCGGTTTAGCTTACATGAGCAGATGTAATTTTGGCACCCTCATTTCTCCATACCCTATAAAGTAACCCCTCTGCTCAGATATGCTTGAAGGGATATACAGTACCTTTGACCCTTAAATATTGCTTCTGAACATAGGCAGGGCTGCCCACTTTCCCCTTCTATTTAATATTGCAATTGAAACCCTGGCAATAGCTATTTGTTCCCTCTCAGACTTCCTGGGTGTGGAGATGGGGGCTAACAACATAAATGTACATTATTTGCGGATGACATACTGCTTTTCCACACCTCACCACACACCTATCTTCCATCATTACTGGAGCTGTTGAGATCTTTTGGCCAAATATTTTGGCCCAAATAAAAGGCTTCCTTGCCTTATTTTAGAATTAAATTGCCCCCCCATAACATTGCTCTAAAAAAACAACTATTTACGCCTTTTTGAACAGTTATTATGAAATCTGGGGTTGTGACCCTCCTTTGCTTTATCCTGAAAATGTAGAATTGCCTCCATTATCGTCCTGTTATTAAGAATTTTAAATTATTTTTGCACCTTACCTGTGGCAGTCTGCGGGCTTCTTAAACTTCAACCCTGGTTGCTAAAGTTTATTTGAGGTCCCAAGGGCCACGGATTGGCTCAGCATACACTCTATCCAGAGGGTTCAGGGTCCCAGATCTTTAAAAAATATAATAAGGCAGCACAGCTGACCAAATTGACTCAAATCTATTTAAACCATACAGGTCTTGTGCTCGACTGCCGATGGATCTTTTGATGTGAATACCTCCCTCATCTCAATTGGAGATGTCTTGGATTTATCGGATCAAAACTTACACGCCGTTTGGACTCAATATTGATACTGAAGTAAATGCTTTTTATTGATAATTCTTAATATTTATTATCTATATTTATCCAGCTCTTTGGACCTATTGATTTTATCATTCATTGATTATTGAATTATTATAATTAATTAATAATAATATTAATATTAAATATTGTAATTTTATATATAAGTTTAAATATTCCTTTATTTAATTTATATGGTATGTATTATTTCTATCTGCCCTTATCTGATGATCGAATTCAATGGAGGCAGTTCATTTCAATAGTCTATTGCCATGAATCACATTCAAATTGTTATTCTTATTGACATCATGAGCTGGTCTTTGTATTAGCCTTAATGTTTGGATTTATATATTTTTTAGTTATTTATGGTGGCTGTTCCCGTAATAATGATTATCGATTCAATTTGATCTGGTTTATGTGGTCAGCCTCCATTATTTATATAATTTACACTTTCTTAGTTACAATGACCGTTTTTGGTAATTTACTATTGGCTTTTTCCCTATAACATCATGGCTGTTTTGCGGTTTCCTTTCCTCTGCATTCCCATGATTAATATGGCCAACTAGGAAGTTCCGGTCATCACTTCGGGGCATCCTCCTGTATAAATAGGTGGCGTCAGCATGCCGCCCGTACCTTTGAAGACGTCATATGTGACGAAATGCGTAGAGTCACGGCGTGCTGACGTCACCCCCATAGTGTCCAGGAAGTACGGGTGAGCGGAGCCGTCCGGCCGGCGGCTGCACATATCTCCTCGTGAACTTTTACTCTGCTTAATGTAAGTGTGATTCTTTATTTTATTAATAAACTCGTGGGATTTTATGCTACGGCGCTTTTTTCTGTTTTATACGGTTGAAACTTTGCCTGTCTATGCTGTTCCCTTGAGTCTTCATTTGTCAACATCTGAGGTCTGTCTTTGAACTGGTCCATTTCATCACCTGGCTACATGCACGATATATATTGAAATCTGGTAAGGAGCATTCTCACTGGTGGAGGTGTCACAGGTTCCTGCACATTCACAAATTGGGCATAATTTTGGGAATTGGGAGTATCGATCTATCTAGTTACCTTGCTATACGTGTATTTATATGGCAATCTGGTAAGGAGCGTATATATTGGTGGAGGTGTCACATTTCCTGCACATTTTATTTTCTGGCTATTTTATTATCCATATCTGGTAAGGAGTACCTAATCAGTGTGTGATCCTTTCGATTGGTGGTAGTAGTTTAATTTTCACTTCATCAGCAGAAGTTTTGTGTGGATTGCCACAGATATCACTGTGTTGTATTTAAGCATTCACATTTTTTACTCTGGTAAGAAGTACCTATTACCTTTATCACCTGAATTTGATCACACGCATGGTGATAGTCTCACGTATGTGAGTGCACACAATCTTTTTTCATTTAAGTTTTGTTGGTTTTACGCTATGGCATTTTTTTGTCTTTTATTCCATGCGATCGCCATGTATTGGGGTCTCCTGAGAATCTTCACATCAACTCTGACAGATCTCTTCAGGTTTCCACTCTGTGTCTCTGTTTCCATTTGGCATTCTATATATTGTCTTCTGGTAAGCCTATTTCCATAGGGACATCTACAGACACTTCATTCCATCTGATTTCTCAATGGACTCTATGGACATTACTATTATTATTTTCAATTTACATCACTTATAGCGCAACTTATTTTGTTATTTTCAGGTACAAGATATTTAGCTTTTTTCTCATTAAGAATCCCATTATTCAAACACACCCCACCCCGGTCCCTGCTGTACTTACCTCTGTGGATGCTGAGTTATCAGTGCCCCTGCAGCAAGCCCAGCAGTCTGGGATTAAAAAATCCCTGCTTTTCTACCTGGACTAGAGCAATTCACTGTGATGTCACTGACCAATCAGAACCAATTCAGTCTGTCCTGGAAATGCTGCACAGAGAAGATGGAGAAGAGTGGGGATTTCGAATTACTGGACTGCTGGACTTGCTGGCAGCTCAGCAGCCCCAGATATATACCGTATCTCACAAAAGTGAGTACACCCCTCACATTTTTGTAAATATTTTTTTATATCTTTTCATGTGACAACACTGAAGAAAATGACACTTTGCTACAATGTAAAGTAGCGAGTGTACTGCTTGTATAATAGTGTGAACTTGCTCTCCCCTCAAATTAACTCAACATACTGTATAGCCATTAATGTCTAAACCACTGGCAACAAAAGTGAGTACATCCCTAAGTGGAAAGTGTCAATATTTTTTGTGGCCACCATTATTTTCCAGCACTGCCTTAACCCTCTTGGACATGGAGTTTACCAGAGCTTCACAGGTTGCCACTGGAGTCCTCTTCCACTGCTCCATGATGACATCACCAAGCTGGTGGATGTTAGAGACCTTACGCTCCTCCACCTTCCATTTGAGGATGACCCACAGATGCTTAATAGGGTTTAGGTCTGGAGTTGTGCTTGGCCAGTCCATCACCTTTTCCCTCAGCTTCTTTAGCAAGGCAATGGTCGTCTTGGAGGTGTGTTTGGGGTCATTATCATGTTGGAATACTGCCCTGCGGCCCAGTCTCTGAAGGAAGGGGATCATGCCCTGCTTCAATATGCCACAGTACATGTTGGCATTCATGATTCCCTCAATGAACTGTAGGCAAGACACACTTGTTTTTGTACTCCTGACCTGGTTCCCGCGACACACGCTTGACACCATCTGAACCAAATACGTTTATCTTGGTCTCATCAGACCATAGGACATGGTTCCAGTAATCCATGTCCTTAGTCAGCTTGTCTTCAGCAAACTGTTTGTGGGCTTTCTTGTGCATTATCTTTAGAAGAGGCTTTCTTCTGGGACGACAGCCATGCAGACCAATTTAATGCAGTGTGCAGCGTATGGTCTGAGCACTGACAGGCTGACCCCCCACCCCTTCAACCTCTGCAGCAATGCTGGCAGCACATCTATTCCTCAAAAATAACCTCTGGATATGATGCTGAGCACATGCACTCAACTTCTTTGGTCGACCATGGCAAAGCCTGTTTTAGGGTCTCGGCAATCTTCATATAGCCTAGGCCATCTTTATGTAGAGCAACAATTCTTTTTTTCAGATCCTCAGAGAGTTCTTAGCCATGAGGTGCCATGTTGAACTTCCAGTGACCAGTATGAGAAAGTGATAACACTAAATTTAACACACCTGCTCCCCATTCACACCTGAGCCCTTGTGACACTAACGAGTCACATGACACCGAGGAGGGAAAATGGCTAATTGGGCCCAATTTAGACTTGTTCATTTAGGGGTTTACTCACGTTTCCAGCAGTTTAGAAATGAATGGCTGTGTGTTAAGTTATTTTGAGGGGACAGCAAATTTGCACTTTTATACAAGCTGTACACTCACTACTTTACATTGTAGCAAAGTGTCATTTCTTTTGTGTTGTCACATGAAAAGATATAATACAATATTTACAAAAATGTGAGGGGTGTAATCACTTTTGTGAGATACTGTATATCAATATCATCCTTTTGGAATTGAGGTCTGTAGGTTTTTATACAGAAGCATTTTAAGAAGCTGGTGTTTGCTATGAATTTTTGTTGAATTGCAAGGATTTTGTATTGTTAACCACCTGCAAGTTACACCCTATTCCCTTCAGGCAATTTTTCAGTTTCCATTGCTGCGAAAGGTTGACTGACAATTATTTGGTAATGCAATAGTGTACCCAAAGGAATTGTTGATAATTTTTTGAGACAGATAGAGATTTCTTTTAGAGGTATTTATTCATTACTAGGGTTGAGCGAACCCGGACTGTATTGTTCGTGTTCGTACCGGACTTTTGGGTATTCGGTACCCGGACCCGAACTTGGACATTTCACTGTATGTTCGGGTACTGTTCGTTGTTTGGTAACGTTATTTGATGTTTTGGCACGGTTTCAATGGCGCGCTTTCAACAGGTATAAGGCAGCCAATCAGCAAGCGTTTAACTAGTGTGTATCAAAAAAAGGGGGGAAAGGGGGAAGGGGGGATAATCCCAGGAGAGGAATTCGCTGCCCAAGTGCACAAAATGGGCAGGAATAGGACACCATACAATTTATTATACATTACGGCAGTGTAGCCAGTGAGCCAAGCAACTGGAGCAATTACTGAAAACCAACACAGAAGAAGTTGCAAGAATTGGCTCAAACACAGGTATATTGAAAAATATTTTTAGAAAATTGCACTTTATTGAGGTAAAGATGATAAAAAATTACATATAACATAAATTGAAGAAAAAATCTAATAAAATTGAGTGTTCAAGGGCCAATGAACTGCAATCCAGTAAAAAAGCGTCCCAGCTCATTGAAACACACATGGGTATCCTCCAGTGCTCCACCCCACACCCAGACCAACCCACACCCCCAGCCACACACCTGGGATCTACTCCACTCTACTCTACTCTGGGTGTCAACAGTAAGGAGGGGGTATACCAGTAAGTGGGCAATAAATATCAACTGAAAAAATTGGTGATCATAAAGATATTGCAGTCCAGAAATGGGGGGGGGGGAGGGAAGGGGGAGGGGGGAGGAGCAGGGAGAATAGATGGGGCCACCAAAGGACAAAATCTTATGATGAAGGAAGCAATCTCAAATTTCCTAAAGCTTGGAGGCCAAAGAACACCAATCCATTGATGGGGGATCACACTCAAATGGCTTATGGCACTTTTGGATGAAATGCAGAAAAAAGTGTTATACAGCGACTCCTGATGTTGGGACAAGATGGTGAAAAAACACAACTTCCAAGATATTTGGGAAAATCTTCAGACTGCACTTACATACATGTAGATACAGCAATATTCAGATCTCAATGCTCTACTCATTCCTTAGGGCTGGTAATGTAGAGAGGTAATGAATGGTTCACTCAAACCCAGGGAGATACAGAAAACATAGCCCAGACAATCTCTTGGTTGAAAAACTGTATCTCTAGTTCAATTTAAGGGTCAGATGCATTCTCAAAGTTTCTAACCAAGGAAATGAGGAGAAGGTCGATTTAGCAGGTGCATGTCAGATTGTGTATAGCAGTCCAATCAATAAGGTAGAATTTACCATGTCAAGGTGTCTCATCAAGGCTGTGCAGGCAGCATCTATACAGACGGATCACTGGGGTTCTGCTTCATCACAGTCCGGGTGCCGTGTAAGGTGCAGGTCCACAGTAGTGGCGGTGAATCCCCTAATGGTGTGGAGATGATGGGAACTGGACCGAGAGATAGTGTGGCGGCAGCGGTGGTGGCGTGGAGGTCCGGGCGTGAGGCGGAGTGGGAGGTGGGACCGCGTGTGACATCAACGCATTTCACGTGACCCAGCAGGCTTCGTCAGGACAATTACGTTGTGCGTGCCTTCCCTATAAATACCCGGGGTTTAGGCCATTGATTGGCCAATAATCCCACGGACCTCGGGAGGCAAACAACTAAGAGTAAGGGACATCTAGTGGGCAAATGGATGTACTACAACCCCAAATAATCTCAGCTGGTACATAAGTGCTAAACAAGTACATGAATTTTAAAAAAAGCCCACAAATAAAGCAACCACATGTAGAAAAAGAATATAAATGTGCACCTATATCGTAACCACCAAAAGAAATACATAATGTATGCTGGTGGAGGTATCAGAAAAGGGGAAAAAAATTATAATAAAAATAAAGTATACTTCTTACAAGCATTCAAAAAGCCAATACTGATTAAATAGATTGACATCCGAGTTTTTGAAAGATGCATGGTCTCAAAGGAACCACTTTCAAGGAAACATTGCTTATCACGCATTTACAGGGGAACAGTGAGTGACTTACTAAGCCCCAGGATTTAGACCCAATTGCCATGCACCATAATAACTGCAGATATCAAATCTCACCACCAAATTGGAAATGGTCATAATACATATTTAACCCTTATAGCAAACATACCAATACCGGCAAAGTATGGAGGCTTCTAGTGTATTCAAAGATCTATATCTCTCATCTGTAAGGACAAAATCAGTCCCCAAATGAAGCCCACAATTGTAAGCTGTAAGTGCAAATAGTACTAAGAATTTGAAAACTCTTTATTGAAATCAAGTAAGTAGATGAATAACCCAAGTAAATAACAAGATAACAGTTACACTTATGGGGGCCTCATAGGGGAATATACAAACTCACAACAGATAAGGGAATATAAAAGGAAGTATAACTGCGCTAACTACTAAGAAACACAGCAGCAACTTAAATTGTGACAAGCAAAAATAGGTATGTGTAAGGGCTAAGTTGCGCTAACGGGTACTAAATCCACAAATAAATGTCAGATGAAGCACACTAATGATAGTCCACAATGATGACAAGTCCGTATCCAAAATGAAAAGGCACAGTCCAAAAAATGAATGATTCCAGAGGTGGATGGTTAAACCAACATTCAAATCTCCTTACCGGAAAGCAGAATGGAGTTCGCCCAAAAACTCAAGTCGGATCTAAACACTCAGCCTTCAGTCAATATGATCAGAAGTCCTCACATCCACAGGTGGTGGTCATATGTAAAGAAAAATAGACAGTCCATAGCGTAATACTGTTGAATGCTATTTCATCACCCAGAGGAGTGCACACCGTCACCAGATGGCTAATAGTAGAAAACACCAGTGACCTTAAGTCCCAAATGCTTACCAGATAGTATGTAATTAGAGGTAATGATTGGAAATGGAAGTGCCACACAGAGCCCTCTCCCGACACCACTGCCTCTTACCAGATATAAATTAGTGAGAGCCACACAATCTGTCGTCCAATCCCCGGAGCCAATAGCTCTAGTGGTCCTTCCAAATTAAGCCAGGTTCTCCCAAATTACCATAGGTTAAACCACTCTCTCCAGAAGCCAATCCTTGGAGTAGATGTCACCAGGAGAAGATTCTAATGCTGACTCGATCCCCCGATCGCTCCTTTAACTTCTTGTCTGTCTCTTACTGCAGCTCCATGTGAGCTGCAGTAAGAGACAGACAAGAAGTTAAAGGAGCGATCGGGGGATCGAGTCAGCATTAGAATCTTCTCCTGGTGACATCTACTCCAAGGATTGGCTTCTGGAGAGAGTGGTTTAACCTATGGTAATTTGGGAGAACCTGGCTTAATTTGGAAGGACCACTAGAGCTATTGGCTCCGGGGATTGGACGACAGATTGTGTGGCTCTCACTAATTTATATCTGGTAAGAGGCAGTGGTGTCGGGAGAGGGCTCTGTGTGGCACTTCCATTTCCAATCATTACCTCTAATTACATACTAACTGGTAAGCATTTGGGACTTAAGGTCACTGGTGTTTTCTACTATTAGCCATCTGGTGACGGTGTGCACTCCTCTGGGTGATGAAATAGCATTCAACAGTATTACGCTATGGACTGTCTATTTTTCTTTACATATGACCACCACCTGTGGATGTGAGGACTTCTGATCATATTGACTGAAGGCTGAGTGTTTAGATCCGACTTGAGTTTTTGGGCGAACTCCATTCTTCTTTCCGGTAAGGAGATTTGAATGTTGGTTTAACCATCCACCACTGGAATCATTCATTTTTTGGACTGTGCCTTTTCATTTTGGATACGGACTTGTCATCATTGTGGACTATCATTAGTGTGCTTCATCTGACATTTATTTGTGGATTTAGTACCCGTTAGCGCAACTTAGCCCTTACACAGATAAGGGAATATACAAACTCAAGAAGATGGAGATAAAGTATATCGCCACATTGATATATAGCACAACCACACCTCCCTGTGAGAAGGAGATAGAATTGAACCACACATCAGGGCAAGGGGCTAGATAATTTGAACCAAACATCTCAAGTCACCTCAGAACAAGTAGACTTCCATAGAGTGCTGAAATATCAGGTGCCCCATTGAGGCCAAAATATCCCATTTAGCCCATCATCCACGACCAAAGAAGGGCCTCAATAAACTAGGGCTGCAGGAATACCTTGAGACTAAGCTCTGTATTCAGGCTATTGGGCACAAGAGTATTCAGCCTGAAAATCCAGGCCTTTTCCCTTTGTAGCACGACCCTATCGAAGTCGCCTCGGCTGGGAGGAAGGTTCAGGGCAAAAAACGTCTTAACCTTTAACCCCTTGAGGTCATTGCCGTGTTTTTCTGAGAAATGGAGAGCCAATGGAGTTTCCTCCTTGAGACGAATACTTTTTAAGTGTTCATTGATCCTGATTCTGAGTTGTCTCTTAATTTTCCCTATATAGAACTTTTTACAGGGACACTCTATACTGTACAGAACCCGAGAGGTGGCACAATTAATGAACTGTCGGATGAGGAAAGTCTTTGAACCACTTGAATCGGTAAAGCAATCCGTTTAGTCAACAAATTTACAGATGCCACAATGGCCACAGGGAAACATCCCATTTAGAGGGTGGAGATCCGTGAGCCAATTCCAATTCAATTTCTTTTTAAATTCTGAGTGAACCAATACATCACCCAAATTGTTGGCCCGTTTAGCCACCAATAAGGGTCTGGGTCCTACTCTTTTACCTATTTTGTCAGCGCGAAGCAGGACATGCCAGTGAGTTTCAAGAATTTTTTTTACACCATTCCACTGGCTACCAAATTTAGTAATAAGTCTAGGATGTGAATTGGAGGGAGCCGCTGGTTTATTTGTAGGGCTAAGTCGTTCTCGGCGTGTACGTTTGCCAGCCAACCTTTTAGCTCTTCTAAGGACCCTGTGGGAGTACCCTCTCTCCCTTAATCGTGCATACAACTTATCTGCCTCTTGTAGATATTCATTATAGTCAGTGCAGTTTCTTTTAATTCGATTGAATTGACCCACTGGTATTCCTCTCTTAAGTGACTCTGGGTGATGGCTCTCCACACACAGCAGCGTATTAGCTGCTGTCTCCTTTCTGTGTGTAGCTGTAGAGAGTTTACCATTGTGCATTGCAATTTTCAAATCAAGGAATGGAATTTGGGAGCTATCTACTGTATAAGTTAATTTAATGTTTCTACAGTTAGAGTTGAGCTCAAGAATGAACTCCTCTAGATCACCCATAGTCCCTGTCCAGACAACGAATATGTCATCGATGTACCTCAGCCATGTCCTGGCATGGCTGAGGTACATTAAGGAAGCATATACAGAGATGAAGGCAGGCATAAGACGGGGCCCAAGGGACACCCATTGCCGTGCCACGTATTTGTTGGAAATTCTTTCCAAGGAATTGGAAATAATTATTTGTTAAAGCCAACTCTAGGACCTCAAGGAGGAATTTATTTTGTGCCCCAAAGTGGGGATATTTTTTCTCCAAGAAATGAAAAACAGCCAGTAGGCCCCACTCGTTGGGTATGGATGCATATAAGGACTCAACATCAATCCTAACGAGGAGTGACCCGGCTGGAACTTCAAGGCCCTTGATCTTATGAAGAACATCCCCCGTGCCCCTGACATATGAGGGCAAGTCAATCACCAAATCCTTGATAAAGGAATCTAAATATTTGCCTAATTTCTCAAGAGGACCACCCATGGCCGAAACAATCGGTCTTCATGGGGGATTTAAAAAGTTTTTATGTAATTTAGGTAAAATATAAAACGTAGGCAAATTAAATTCATGAACCTCAAGATAGTTTTTTTCTCGTTTAGTGATTAAGTTGGCCTCAAATGCCAGGGAGAGTTTTTCATTAACATTGGCAGCTAGTCTTGGAAAGGGATTAAAGTCAAGTTTCTGATAGGTACTGTAGGGAGAGGTTCCTGACTGCTGCTGAGGGAGAGATAGGAGTTTACTATAGGGCAAGGCTGGAGAGATTGCTTGTAGGGAAAGCATAGGAGGAACAATCTGCTTTATCATACAGCGATCTACATTGATTTGATTTTGTGTGGAACAGTGCACGACGTTTTTGCCCGGAGGGAGAGATAGGAGTTTACTGTAGGGCCAGGCTGGAGAGATTGCTTACGGGGGAAAGCATAGGATAGGAACAATCTGCTTTAATCAGACAGCGATCTACATTGATTGTATTGTGTGGGGGTGCATTGAACGAACTTTATGCCCTGACCTGAGCCAAGTGAGGAGGAGAAGGGAGAAACAAAAAAAATGTATCAGTCTGTTAGGTGTGCGGTGCTGCACATTTCATGCAACCTCAGTGCATATGTGTGTGCTTAATCTGCATTTAAAAAAGAAAAAAAAAATTTTCCTTCATATTTAACTTTAAAGACTGTATGTCAGACAGACATTGCTTTTCTAACCTTTTCTTCAAAAAGCACAAATGTGAGGGGAAAATAATTATTTTACAGTATTTAGGGTAAAAATTTTTTTTTTCAGTTTTTCATTCAAATGGTTTTTTTTTTTTTTTATTCCATAGCGGAATAGAACAACAGTATCCAACTTGTTAGGAGTGCGGTGCTGCACATTTCATGCAACCTCAGTGCATATGTGTGTGCTTAATCTGCATTTTAATAAGAAAAAAACTTTTTTCCTTCATATTTTACTGTGACTTACAGCGTTTAGACAGACACTGCATTTCAAATCTGCTATTCAACAAGCACCAATTAAGGGGAAAATTATTTTTCAGTTTTTCATTCATACATTGCAGTGTGATACACCCATTGCATACTGTTGTATTGCGCCTTGCAACAAAAAAAACTATTTAGGGGACAAAAGAGTTTATTGCTGCCCTGTCCGCATATGTTACAGTGAGATACACCCATTCCATACTGTTGTATTGCGCCTTGCAACAAAAAAAAACTATTTAGGGGACAAAAGAGTTTATTGCTGCCCTGTCCGCATATGTTACAGTGAGATACACCCATTGCATACTGTTGTATTGCGCCTTGCAATAAAAAAACTATTTAGGGGACAGAAAGATATTAAATTGCGGCTGAGTCTGTATCTGTACGTGTGAGATACACTCGTTGGATACTGTTGTTCTAGTCCGCTATTCAATAAACACCCATTTATGGAAAATATATTAAATTGCGGCCTAGTCTGTATCTGTACGTGTGAGATACACCCGTTGTATACTGTTTTTCTAGTCCGCTATTCAATAAACACCCATTTAGGGAAAAAATATTACATTGCGGCTTAGTCTGCATATTTTACTGTGAGATACACTCGTTGGATACTGTTGTTCTATTCCGCTATTCAATAAACACCCATTTAGGGAAAAAAGATTACATTGCGGCCTAGTCTGCATATGTTACAGCACAACAAGGCACACAGGTCTCGCATGGAGGCCCAGTTACTGGTGGTGAAGTGGTGCTGTTCCGCAGAGCGACTCATGCGTGCATGCTGCAGCTGAAACTCCACTATGGCCTGCTGCTGCTCGCACAGTCTGGCCAGCATGTGCAAGGTGGAGTTCCACCTTGTGGGCACGTCTCATATGAGGTGGTGAGCAGGAAGGCCGAAGTTACGCTGCAGCGCTGACAGGCGAGCAGCAGCAGGGTGAGAACGCCGAAAGTGCACACAGACGGCCCGCACTTTCTGCAGCAGCTCTGACATATCGGGGTAATTTCTAAGGAACCTCTTCACCACCAAATTCAGCACATGCGTCAGGCAAGGGATGTGTGTCAAACAGGCTAGGCCCAGAGCTGCTACGAGATTTCGCCCATTATCGCACACCACCAGGCCGGGCTTGAGGCTCACTGGCACCAACCACTCATCGGTCTGCTGTTCAATGCCCCTCCAAAACTCCTGCGCAGTGTGTGTTTTTTTCCCCCAAAACAGGCAAGTTTTAAAACTGCCTGCTGTTGTTTACTCCTGGCTGTGCTGAAGTTGGTGGTGAAGGTGTTACGCTGACCGGATGAGGAGGCGGTAGGGGATGAGGAAGCGGATTAGGAGGAGTTAGGAACAGGAGGCAAACTGAAGCGCACTGCAATTCTCAGTGGTGGAAGGACATGCGCCAAACTGCCATCCGCCTCAGGCCAAGCCGCCACTGCATTTACCCAGTGTGCTGTTAGGGAGATATAACGTCCCTGACCGTGCTTACTGGTCCACGTATCCGTAGTTAGGTGGACCTTGCCACAGATGGCGTTGCGCAGTGCACACCTGATTTTGTCACCCACTTGGTTGTGCTGGGAAGGGATGGCTTGCCTGGAAAAGTAGTGGCGGCTGGGCACGATGTACTGTGGGATAGCCACCGCCATAAGGCTTTTAAAACTCTGCGTCTCCACCAGACTGAATGACAGCATTTCAAAGGCCAGGAATTTTGAAATGCTGGCATTCAGGGCCAGGGATCACGGGTGGGTAGGGGGGTACTTCCTCTTCCGCTCCAGTGCTTGGGAGATAGAAAACTGAACGCTTCCATGGGACATTGATGATTGTTGGTGACCCAGGTGGTAGTGTTGCTGGCAAAATCTCTGTTTGCGGGGTGGCAGTTGCCACTGTCACTACAGAGGTGGATGAAGAGGCCGAGATTGCAGCAGAAGAAGAAGCAGGAGGAGCCAGAGACCTTTCTTGGTTTTTGAGGTGTCTACTCCACTGCAGCTTGTGCTTTGCACTTAGATGCCTGGTCATGCAGGTTGTGCTCAGGTTGAGAAGGTTTATGCCTCGCTTCAGGCTCTGATTGCACAGCCACTCGTGTCCTGTCATCAGCACATTGTCTGAAGAACTGCCACGCTAGGGAACTCCTGTGAACTGGCTTTGGTGTGCTCGGTCCCTTGCTGCGTTGGGCAGTAGCAGGCATAGTGTCTAGGGCAGGGCTGCTCCGCTTTTGCACCCTGCTCCCTCTTCTGCTGTGCTGGTGGCTCTGTGCGACCACCACCTCTTCCTCCAAACTACTCAGGTCACCTGCATGATGTTCATTCCATGTGGGGTCGAGGACCTCATCGTCCTCCACATCATCTTCCACGCAGTCTTCACCCCTGCAACCCTTATCGGTCTCCACAATTCGGAATTCCGCAGCAGTTGGCACCTGTGTTTCGCCATCATCCGAGACGTGCTGCGATGGTCCTCCCATGTACTCATCTTGAGACATAAGTGGTTGGGCATCGGTTCACTCAATCTCTTCCACTTCTGGGGCAGGGCTAGGTGGATGGCCCTGGGAAACCATGCTAACAGAGTCATCAAAAAGAAGAAGAGACTGCTGCATGACTTGGGGCTCAGACTGCTTGGCTGATTTGCAAGGGGGTGAGGTGAAAGATTGATGGCCATCGGCTGCAGGTGGCAACTCTGATCTTTCAGCAGAAGACTGGGTGGGAGACAATGTGAAGGAACTGGAGGCACTGTCAGCAACCCAATCTACTATCGCCTGTACTTGTTCTGGCCTCCAAATTTGTAGAGGCGCATTAGGCCCGGCAAAATACTGCTGTAAGGTTCTGTCGCCTACTCGCATCTGAGAAAGGTGTTTCACTTGTGCGTGTAGCTGCCACAGATTGACCACGTCCTCTCCTTGCAACAGGAGCTCCACCAGCAGCACCACCACCCAGCACTAACATGGTGGAGCAGTATGTGTGCACACGCCTAGACGTACTGAATGACGGTCTGCCCCCTTCAACTTCTGGGTCTCCAAATTGGGCACATGGCCTGAGCTTGCCCTTTACGCCTTGGAGGTACTGGCCTACCCTTTTTGCCAAAGTCACAGCTACTAAGACCGTCATCAGAGTAAGCTCTTTGATAGAAAGGGTCTCGGATGTGTCCTGAATACGATTTGTCAGGAAATCCAGCACCAGAGAAAGGTCCCACTTGGGAAACCTAGGCTTTCTTTGAGGCCTAATTCTAACAGCTCCCTTTAAAGAACTGGCGTATCAAGGTATGACTAGCTCAGGAGATACCCGTGAAGGCTGAGATAGCTGATACTTGGACCCTGAGGGAACTTACTGAGAGTGGGAGATCCAAACCTGATTGTAGGAAGCTCAACACATCCTGGATTTTGATGGAAGACTGAGGATCAGGTCTTGCAGCCAACTGTGCGGAAAACCTAGACCAAATTCTTTGGTAGACCTTATTTGTTGAGTCTCTTCTGGCACTGAGGAGCGTAGAAATTGCTTCTTCAGGACAACCTAGTGTCTGCAACCTCCTCCTTTCAATATCCATACCCTCAGATGTAGACGGGCAGGGCATGGATGGAGCACAGACCCCTGGGACAACAGATCCAGTCTGATGGGCAGTGGAATTGGATCTAGAACACTGAGAAGAGTCAGAAGGGAAAACCATGGCCTGTTGGGCAAGAAGGGAATCACTGCCACAATCTCTACCGCCTCCGACCTGAGTCTCCGAAGAAATTGTAATATGATCAGTACTGGCGGGAATGCATACGCTCTGTAAAATCTCCACTGATCCGAGAGGGCGTCCACCCCGAATGCCTGGGGATCCCTGAACCTCGTGTAATATTTCCCTAGCTTGTGGTTGCAGGGGGAGGCGAAGAGGTCGACTTCTGGGGAGAACCCCAACGACAGAATCCAGCTGAATAGTTCCTTGCGGAGGGACCATTCGTTGTTGTCCAGATCCACTCGGGACAGAAAGTCCGTTTGAGCATTCTGGATTCCTGGAACGTAGAATGCCGATAGATCTGAAATTTTTTTCTGTGCCCATGACATGATAGGCTTCACTTATCTCAGTAGGAACCAGCTGCGCATTGCTCCCTGCCTTCTCACATATGCTACTGCTGAGATGTTGTCCAGCCTTAGCATAACAGGTAGGCCCCTTGTCAGATGGGAGAACGCTCGCAGAGCTTGAAATGCTGCCCGAAGTTCCAGGACGTTGGATACTATCCCTTGAGTAGGAAAATTCCACCTGCCCTGAGCCATTTCCGCAAGACAGTGGGCGCCCCAGCCTATATTGCTGGCGTCCGAGGTGATCACTACCCACGGAGTCGGTCTCAGCGGATGGCAGTTCAGCAGGTGATCTCTGCACAACCACCAAGGGAGACTCGCTCTCATGGCTGGAGTCAGAAAAATAGGCTGATCCAGGTGCCATGCGTCCCATTGTTGCAGGAATCCCTTCTGAAAGGGTCTCATCCTCCACAGGGCCCACTTTACCATTGGGACTACTGCGACCATAGTCCCGATCACCTTCAGGCATTAACGTGATGAAGCTGGGAAGATGAGAGGGCGAAGCGAACTCTGTCCCAGACTATACCTACTTTCTCTTCTGGAAGAGAGATTTTCGCCCTTACTATGTCGAACAGGGCACCAAGGTAAACAAGGGACTGTGTTGGAGTCAAGTGGCTTTTCTCTTCATTCAGCAGCCAGCCGAACCTCTGGAGAGTAGACACGAACTAATTTAGATGATCTATGAGTTGATCTCTGTTTTGAGACAGAAGAAGGAGGTCGTCCAAATAACGATGGAGCCGAATACCTCTTGTTCTCAACAGAGCTACCACAGCCAACAAGATTTTTGAAAAGGTCCGTGGAGATGTGGAAAGCCCGAATGGGAGACAGGTAAATTGCAGATGTGAATGTAAATTGCGAACCGGAGATACTTCTGAAAACCTTCTGCCACAGGAACATGAAAGTAGGCGTCCTTCAGGCACCATCCAATCGGCCAGCTGTACTGCTTGTTGTATGGATAGCAGGGTCTCTATTTTGAATCTCTCTTTCTTTATAAACTGGTTTAAGAAAGTCAGATCTATAACTGGTCTCCATGACCCGTTTTTCTTTTGAACCAGAAAAAGAGGAGAGTAGATTCCCTGGCCTCGCTCGGACTCTGGAACGGAGATGACAGCCCCTTGAGCAACGAGCAACTCTACGTAGGAAAGCAAAATTTTACGTTTTTCTACTAGGGATGGTAGAGTAGTAGGCAGAAATTTTGAACTTGGAATCTCTTTGAAGACCCACTTGTGACCTGAAGACGGTCCAGGGGTCTTGAATCGAAGCCGCTCAGACATGACGGAAGGAGAGTAGACGTGCTCCCACTCGATATGCCTGAGAGGGCCCAACTTCAAAAAGAACTTAGTAGGCTCGCAGTCACCGGAGGAAACATTCTTTGAGGTCTTCCTGGAGGATTGTCTGGAACGCCAATTACGGTTAAATTCTCGCCCAGGTCTGTATGTACGAGCCTCCCTGGCCCGATCTGGGACAAACTTCCTGTTAGGCTGCCCCTTCTTCACATTAAACTGGCGCCGATCCTGGGGAAGAAACCCAGACTTCCCGCCCGTAGCCCGAGTTATGGCCTTATCAAGATTGTTCCCAAAAAGGGAGGACCCCTCAAAGGGAATACGGCACCAAACTTGTTTTGACGCCGGATCAGCGACCCAAGGACGAAGCCATAGAGCCCTCTTTGCCGTGACTGAGGACAGCAAAACTCTGGCCAACAGACGGATCAGATCTATGGAAGCCTCCCCAAGAAACAACAAAGCCAGCCTAAGTTCCTGGATCGGGGAACCCCTGGCCACATCCTTCCGAGCAGATTTTGAAGAGTGCCGGTGGTGTGGGCTTGTACGCCGTTCGCTCCTTTGAGAGGAGTGACGAGTCTCCGAGGGGGAAGGGCTGGAAAAAACAAGGAAACAAAGAACACAAACAGGAAGCTAGGAACATAAGAGATGTTCCAATCCCCCCCCTAACCCACACCCCGAACCCCAAAAGTCCCTAGTACCTGTTAAAGGCGGACTGACCACCGGAGGGCGGAGAGGCTTCCATTCTGGCGCTGACCTACAGAGATGAGCCGGACAACGATGTCAGAAAGGAAGCAATATGGGGGGGGGGGGTGGCTCCCAATTCTGGGGTCCAGCTACTCACCAGGAAACCAGGTGGAATATAGTGCAGAGCGGCAGCGATGCAGCAGAGAAAAAACCCTCCTAAAATCGAGCTGGCAACAACGAAAGCATCCTTCATCAGCAGAGTGTAAATTAAACAGACTCTGCTGACAGCTCTAGGAGTTTAAATATGGCGCTCCGTGACGTCATCAGCGGGCACCACCAGAAGTCTTACTGCGCCCGGATGCCACAGCGCATGCGCGAGAACCAAGCCTCGTTCCCGAGACGCCCGCGCGTGCGCAGTAGTGCACCGAACTGGCAGCCGGTCAGGAAGTAAAACACTGACCGGCCCCGGACCGCTAGCCACCAGGGAACATCAGAGGAAAGTACAGGTAACACACAGCCACATAGTAAATATAATAAATAGCTGCCATGGAGATTTAGACAAATAAATGGGTACTCACGGACCGCTGGCCACCAGGGATGGACTGACACACACCGGACTTAGCATATTCTAGGGTACCGGCCACCCGCAGCAGCTGGGCTTTTTGGCCAAAGGCTGCATAGCTCTTCGCCCCTACTCCATACCCCGCAGCAGCTGGGGCTTATTGGAGAAACTCAATACCCGACTGGTAGAGTCATCCATCTCCTGGGATCCATCTTCAGGTAGGATACAGGTAATCCTTTGGAGGACAAAAAAGGAACACGTGTGCTGAACATGTGCAAAGATTTATGGGAGTGATGTCCTATGGGTAGGTTTGGAGGGGGGGGCAAACCCAATACGTATGCTGCCATGGAGTCTGTCAGGAAAATTGATTTTGAAATAAAAAAAAAATATTGGACACAGACACCTTTTCATCATGGGAATTGCAAAGGATCCTAAAGTAAAAAGCACATACTGATCTTCTTTTTGCACAGAGAGGTTTAATTGGTCTGTGAGTGTTTTATTCATAAGAGAACACCAAGTGTGGAAAATCTTTTTTTTATGGTGAAGGAGCACTAGTGAAAAAGCACTGAAGAATTTTGCACATTGGAATTATTGCAGAGATATATGAACACAATGGACTGTATATGAGATATATAAGAATTCTATGTATTTTGTAATAACATTTTTTTATTTTTTTCAAACACATTTCTTTACAAGAACAAATATTAATGAACAGATATGCTAGACATTAAAAAGAGGGAGTACAGTATCTATGATACAATATCAGATATCAATCACAGGATAATTTATTTTTTGCACAAAAAAAACAACCAAAACAAAATGGTTGATCATTTCCATTTTCCTGATCTTTTCCTTATTCCATCTCTTTATAACCCATCCCCAAACACATTCAATCCCCTAAACTCCTATATACTTCATTTACCATTTATTTTTATCTCACCATCTCAAATCTCTCCTAATGTATAGATGTTTTCATAAATAGACAGCAATTTAGAATCTGAAATGTAAAGAAACAGAAGAAAAAAACAAACAAACACCAATCATATTTTAGGTTTACAACTTGTATAAACCCAATCAGGCAATTCCAGCTTTTTCCCATGCTGTTAAAGATTTTTCCATGTATAGAGCCCAATGTTGATTCCATTCCTGCAATGTTCGCTCCCCCCTCCCCTTTCCACTTTCACTTGTTTTAATTGATAACTTTTCTAAATAAAGCACATTTTTTATATCTCTCTGTACCATTTGCAAGGTTGGGGGGGGGGGGGGGTAATGGTTTAATCTATTCTCTAAGTTTTCACCTTCTTGCTGCTATTAAACAAATGTGGGCCCATTCTGTATTGAATTTTTCTGACTGTACCTCTACCAATAGCTAAACAAAACTAGCATTGGCTCTTCCGGTATGCTAAAGCCACAGATTCCTAAAATTAATACACTAATGTGGTCTTTTTTCTCCACACTTTTGACATCAATAGTTGAGAGTCCTGTCTGTGGGTTATAACCTTAAATCGGTAGGTATGCTTGATGCATTATCTTACAGTATATTGCGTCTCACATCATACTTCATTTGTTATAGATTACAGACCCTTCGGTATTCCCGAAGTATTTTAAATACTATTTTTAATACCTGAAAATCCCAGGACCATTTTTGAATAATCGGAGAACCCAAATCAAAAGCTTTGAGCCTTGTCAGATATGGATAAATACCTGATATAGATAACTGAATTTTCTACTAAAGTATCTAATAAAGGGTAGACATATCCTGAATAGAATGCTATGTAATACTCCTTTCGTAACAGGAGATTTGCATTAAAAAGAAATAAATATTGGGCAAAGCTATTCCCCCCCTTTCTTAGGCAGATACATTTTTAAATTGCAATCAGAGGTTTCTTACCCTGCCAAATAAATTTGCAAAATGCAGAATTCAGAATATTCGCAACTTGGTGTTTTATAATAAAGGGGAGCATCTGCATCGGATAAGGTAGTTTAGCAAAACTTGACCTCTTTATTAAGTGTATACAGCTAAACAGAGTTAAACGTTATGATGCCCAATCTTTCATTTCTCTACATATTTTTTGAATATTTGATGGAAAGTTTCACATATATATGGATGCTGGAGTCTTCCCTGTGCTATCATATGGCCACTGTGAAACTAACCGTGTGACGCCATGTTAGTCCTACTTCGGAGGTTAATGGTAGAACGTCACACTTAGTGGCATTAATTTGTAGCCCAGAGAATGAGACATATTGTGCTATTAACTCATACAACCATGTCATAGTAATATAATATCATCCAAAATGAGATAGATTTTAAGTTGTTCTGCCCCTGTGGGCACTGTCTCTACAGTAGATTTCAATAATCTGGATAAAGGCTCCATTGCCAAATTAAACAGCAATGGTGACAGTGGGCATCCCTGTCTAGTTCCTTTAGAAAGAGGGAAAAAGGAAGAAATAAAACCTGGGGTATAGACTGGGTTAGCAACTGTGTTTTTAACATGGTTGATAGAAATTTATAAACTGTACTTGAAATCCCACATTTTTCAAAACTTGAACTTGCCAGTTCAGGTCTACATTTTTGAATACCTTTTTGGCATAGACTGTTATCATAGTTATTTCCTTATTTGTGTAGTTTTTTCACAAATTCCAGATCCGCCAGCAACTTGCATATATTCAAAACTGCAGAGCGAACCCCGTCTGTGCCAGTGATATTAAAGTGGGTACAATTAAAGCTAGTCTATCCGCTGTTAATTTTAAAAACATTTTTACATCCATGTTAATTAATGCAATTGCGTGGTACGACCCGGGTGCGTTGGATCCTTTCCTTTCTTAGGCAAGACTTTTATATAGGCATCTTTTCCTGTATTTAAGTAATCCCTTCCTGTCCGCATATTAGAATATAATGTGTGTATTGTAATATTGGAGAGAATTGCATTTGTAAAAAATGTTTATACCTCCCCTGTATAACCGTCCTGGGGCTTTTTCATTTCGAAGTTGCCTATTAATATTTAGAATTTCTTCCATTGAAATTGGCCTGTTCAAAACACAGCTTCCACGGATATTTTCGGTAGAGGGATTTGGCTCAAAAATTCTAAATGCATCGATGGTTTGTGGTGAATATAAATCTTGGTAAAATTGCTCTAATATAGAATTTATCTGGCTGGGATGGTAAACCAGACTATTATTAAGATCCTTTAAGGCATTAATATGAGTATAAGATTAATTTTCTCTAGTTAAATTTGCCATGAACTTACCTGCTTTATTCCCATATTTATGGAATTATAGTCTCATATAGGCTTCAAAGTTCAACTGCATGTGCTGCCCAATAATTGAATTACTGTTTTGCTTTTATCCATCCCTCGCTGGAAATCTTCGATGGAGAGCAAGATAACTGAATTTGAGCTATGTTGTAGATTGCTAGCCTTGTTATACTGACCTCTCATAAATGCTTTACCTGTTTCCCAGAATAACATCATATTCGTTCTATGTTTAGCATTATTTACTTCATACTCCTGCCAGGCCTTCCTCCTCAACGTCTGTTGGAAAGATTTATCCAGAGCTAAACGAAAAGGGAACCTCCAAATTATAGCATCTCCTTTTGGAATATAATCTTGACTCTCTACTTCTATTGGGGAGTGGTTAGATATAAATATAGGATGTATTTCCGTATTTGCAATGTACAGTATATGATTGCATGGGTGGGTTTAAAAATATATAATCTGTCCTTGTAAAGGTACGATGGGCATAGAAAAATGTGTGTATATTCTTTCAGCTGGATTCCTCATTCTTCATATATCTATAATTTCTAATCTCTCTGTCATATCTTGTAATAAAGTAGGCTTTAGTAAGTCTAATTTTTAGATTTGCTCTGTACCTCCCCCTTACGGAGTTTGCTATCTTCCCTACTGTCCGTAATTGAATTGAAATCTCCTGCTATGATTTTATCTTTAATTTCATCTTGCAAAATCCATGATGTGATTTCCTGGAGAAAGGTCTGAGAGACTGAATTCTGAACGTATAGATTATTGATAGATAATACTTTCCCAGAGAGTTGCAAGCAGATATGGAGCCTTTTTTCCTAATTAAAGTAAAATTAGGGGGGACCAGCGCTATGGATTATTCACAGAGACTTTATTTTGCAAAGTAGGAAGCAGCCACCAACCAACCCCTAAGGATTAGGGGTCAAGTGTTATAAAGAAAGGAAGAGTAGTTGGAATCGGCGCTACCTATTTGATACTGTATATAGTAAAAACAGTGATGTGTCCAGACCATAGGGTATCACTTAAAAATATGTGCAAAGTAAAGTGCCAGTGCAAAGGTGTATATAATCAAAGAATAAAACCGTGCGGGTAAAAATATATATGGCTGGATAGTTTAAAAAAACACCACAAAGTGCTGGTGAAAGTATTTAATGTGAAGTGACAGAATATAATAATAATATAACCAATAATTGATGATTAAAATTGTTGGATAAAAATAGCTCAGAAACAACTGTGCTTAGAAAATAGGTGAAAGTGGTTGTGGTGAACTTCAAATGCTTGTGTTCCAACTTTCCACTAGAGGTCGCACTCACCCTTCAGCAAAGGTACCAATAGTGGCTGTAAGGATATCCACAGGGGGTTGATGACAAACTCCCAGATCTGGCTCCTGAAAATCCTTACGGATAGGCCGATCCCATCTGGGTGTTTAAGAATAAAAACCCCATAGTGCAGTATATAATGATAAAACTTCAAAAGAGATTATAGTGACTCACGGTGAAGCAGTAGCTGATCGACTGGACGTCCAGTAGACGTCCAATGATGAAACGCGTAGGGAGGTTCCTTGCATCAACGTCACTTCCGGTCTGCAGTCTGCCGTGGTTGGAACGCAGAAGCTCCCCGGCGCTGCAATTTACACTCTGAGTCGATCAGCTACTGCTTCACCGTGAGTCACTATAATCTCTTTTGAAGTTTTATCATTATATACTGCACTATGGGGTTTTTATGCTTAAACACCCAGATGGGATCGGCCTATCCGTAAGGATTTTCAGGAGCCAGATCTGGGAGTTTGTCTTTAACCCCCTGTGGATATCCTTACAGCCACTATTGGTACCTTTGCTGAAGGGTGAGTGCGACCTCTAGTGGAAAGTTGGAACACAAGCACTTGAAGTTCACCACAACCACTTTCACCTATTTTCTAAGCACAGTTGTTTCTGAGCTATTTTTATCCAACAATTTTAATCATCAATTATTGGTTATATATTATTATTATATTCTGTCACTTCACATTAAATACTTTCACCTGCACTTTGTGGTGTTTTTTTAAACTATCCAGCCATATATATTTTTACCCACACGGTTTTATTCTTTTTTTCCTAATTGGCTTGTCTTTTAGAGAGAACAGAAGAGTTTAATGATTTATTTAAAATAATCATTACCCCTGACCTTTTACCCACCGCGGGGGTACCAAATACCTCACCCACCCAATATTTCTGCATTCTAATAAAATCTGAAGTAGACAGATACCAGCAAACAAGCAACAACAGCAAACAGCAAAAAAAAAAAAAAAAACAACACACACAAAAAAGGGAAAACCTAATTTCTTATTGACTTCCTTGTTTCCTGTGTTGCAGGCCACAATTTTTGTCTTTTGCTCCAAACAGCTTAAGGGCTCTGAGCAAAAGAGAGAAAAAGGGAGAAAAAATCTGTTGATAAACTTTCCTGTTTGTTGTTACTTCCACCGACTAGTCAGCAAACATTAATAATTTGTGACCATCCACTATTAAATCTTTACCTGGTTTTGCTGCTCTATATGCATGTAGAGCCACTTTCTGGTATGTATAATCCAGGTCCCGTACTATAACTGGTCAAAAGTTTTTATGGTCTGGGTTATTGTATCCAATTCTTTAGGCCCGTTCCACTTTACACGGATTTGAGAGGCCCAATAAATCCAGGATTTTGTTGGAACAGATGGACGGCAACATACAGTGATATAAGTGTTTACGCATGTATTTGCAAATGTATGCAAACTAAACCTCTGTTTTTAACACATGCAGTTTGACAGAATAATTCAGTTTATGGCAGGCTGGTTGGTAAGTTGAGCTTGGAATTTCTTTGGTTTTGCTTTGCAGTGCAGTGCACCTCCAGCTTTCCTGCTGGTTAGCTGCGGTTTGTTATGGACTTCTATTAAATCTTGAGGATGTGGTGCACTTTCTGAAGCACACCAGAACTCCTGCATTTGAGAGTTTTGGTACTTTTTCAGAAAGTGCACCAAACCCACAGGATATGATAGCAGTCTATGGCTCAGTGCAGCTAACACGCAGGAAAGCCGTAGGTGCAGCACAGTGATCAGTTTGAAAACAGTCTAATAACTCTTTTTTTTTAATAAGTGCCAATATGTCCATTGCAAAGGTGCAGTGTATGTAATGTTTAATTCACTGACCTTTTCCTCTTTGGATCACTCTGTCTAGGACAGGAACTAGCACTTCATAGAAAGCATCGCTTATGCGGCTCCTTCTTCCTCCGCAGCCACCTGCTTCCTCTGCTGCCAGCTGTATTCACTCTGTTGTTCTGGTATGGAGGGTCAGCGAGCCCTTGATTGTGATCTGGGCTTGCTGACCCACCATCCCAGAGCATGGGCATGTGCTACACTGGTTTGAGGTCTGGGGCCATATCAGAGGGCTTCAAGGGACCATGGGTTAAGCACTCTTGGTTTACAGTATGCCTTTAAAACTGAGTTGTAAAAGTTTATTCAACAGTTAAAATGTGTGCAATATTTTCCTAACTTAAACATCAAACATAAAATAAAGAACTTTCTCTGATATTTGACTCAAGAGGAAAAATAGTTGTTCATGCACTAGCAATTAGCCAAACTGGCTGCAGGGAACACATTTTTCTATCTCACTGGCCCTAATCCGTCATCTCTTCTGTGCGTGTAATTCAGGTGGGACATTGTTTGAACGTCCATTGCAACTGCACTACTATGAGAGAGTTTGATAATGAGCCCTGCTAGTCTGTGCCCTATATAAATTGTTTCATAAGAAAGGATTTCCACATTAGTTGTTGAGATTGGCCTATTATAAAGATGGAAATTAATAAGTGTTTGGTTTCCCAGTGAATAGAAAAAAAAACAAGTGTAAACTGAATTATAACAAAGCACTTTCTTCAGAGCTTTGATATTTCCTATGAATACAAGATTAACACTTAACTGTACTACTTACTTATAGAGGGACCATTTTATCAACATGGTTGCTAAAAGTATTTTAAAAGTTGCAGTGGTGGAATATTTTTTCTAACAAATTAAAAAGTGGAGTTTCTATAAACCATATTTGTTACGTTATCCCTTGCTTGTCAAATAAACCTGTCAAAACAGATAAACATATAAAAGGAGACTAGAGCTCCTCGTGCTGGCTGGAAATGGAAATGTAGATGAAAAGGGACCTGAACTCATAAAGTGAAGATCTGCTACATTATAGGGAACATCCAGAGGTGTGAAGTGTGCCTAAGCAGTACCCTGCAAAAAAATTCTAGAGACTAGTCTATTGCCCTTTGCCTGACAGTGAGTTCAGTTACTATTTTATAATATAAATTATATTTTTATTTTTTACACCTGACTATAATACATAAATGATATATCATTATACGTCAGGCTTGTCTGGGACCATCAAAATTAGACATTTTGTTGTTCTTCATGACATTTATTTCAAGTATGCAGATAATCAAATGATAAGTCTGATGTAGTAGTAAAGTTGGGAAGAATGGTAAGAAAGTTTGGTACATTTTTATAAGAATCTTAGACACATCATAGATGTGGCTAGAGGTGCATTTTAAATCCATTCAAAGTAACTTCTACCTCCTCTATAACTAGAAATAGCTTGCAGATACAGTGCACACTATCTAACTGCAGATATTTGGCTGCTTACGAAAAAGGAAGAGATGGATGAATGACAAGACAACTTGAGGAAGAAATTCTTTGCTTTGACGCATTCAAGTTGATTCATCTAGACTTTATTAATCCATTGCATTCACAATGATCTGCTGGAATTTTATTTTGAATAGTGGAGTCCTAATAGAAAAGGTCCTAACAGAAAATAGACTGGAATAGTTTAATATGGGTTAGCTGAAATATACACTATATTATAAAAAGTATTGGGACGCCTTCCATTACATGCACATACATTTTTATGGCATCCCAATCTTAGTCTGTAGGGTTCAATATTGAGTTGGCCCACCCTTTTCAGCAATATTAACTTCAACTCTTCTGGGAAGGCTGTCCACAAGCTTTAGTAGTGTGTCTATGGAAATGTTTGACCATTCTTCCAGAATCACAATTGTGAGATCACGCACTGATGTTGGAGAGAAGGCCTTGCTCGCAGGCTGTACTCTAATTCATCCCAAAGGTGTTGTATCAGGTTGAGGTCGGGACTGTGCAGGCCAGTTAAGTTCCTCCCCGCCAAACTCACTCATCCATGTCTTTATGGACCTTGCTGTATGTACTGGTCCAAATAATATGGTGGAGGGGGGATTATGGTGTGGGGTTGTTTTTCAGGGGTTGGGCATGGCCCCTTAGTTCCAGTGAAGGGAACTTTTAAGGCATCAGCATACCAAGACATTTTGGATAATTTCATGCTCCCAAATTTGTGGGAGCAGTTTGGGGATGGTCCCTTCCTGTTCCAACATGACTGCGCAACAGTGTACAAAGCAAGGTCCATAAAGACATGGAAGAGCGAGTTTTGGGTGGAGGAACTTGACTGGTCTGCACAGAGTCCTGACCTCAACCATTGCTAGAGGAAACTCTACTGCGACTATAGACATCTGAACAAGGTTGGCAATGAGCACCAGATACCGCAACAAGTTTGGATTCTAATGAAGTATCTAGTTATTGTGAAAACATTGGTTTTGTTTTACCTATCACTGCACTCTGAATGGCACTTTTGTCATTTATGCCCTCTCCCGCCCTTGCAATTTGACCAACATTATTAATACTGTAAATGTATTCTATCAGGGACTCAAAACACACGATTAAGAATGGAATTCCAGACCATAGTGTATTGAGATATTCCTTCACCCATCATAACTATGACAACGCCAAGGATTACTTCATCGGACTTCTTCAGTTTTAACAGATTCACAAAATCCCACCAAAGGGAAGAGTTTTGGATTTTCATCTTAGTACTTTACTCTTCAACAGTCTCAATTATGTCATTGAAAGAAATCTAGATTGATATTGCTATTTCCAGACTAACCATGGCAACTTAGACTAACTTTCAATATGTATTATGTAACCCTTATAGTGGTTCTAAATCTCAAACCGAAAATGTAATATATAGCAGCTTACCAAATATTAGATGTATTAGTTTTATTAAGGATTATTCGTTTTCTTTTTCTAGGCCTTTTTACTTCTGTTTTCACCTATCTGACCAGTACCACACCTCCTGTATTATACAGACACCACACTGGATGAATAAACACTGGGGAAATCCTTGGTCAGCAGTATTGTCACTCTGTGGGGGAGTGTTAGAAATACTAGTAGATTTAAATACACTAACACATTGAAGTTGAACTTTAGCTAATACTTTATAATCAGTTACAGCAAATATTTTTTTTTTCTTTTTGGGATAATGGCTTTACATAAAAAAATAAAAGTTTATTTCATGCACCACTGTCAGTGGTAAATGGTATATTCCATCCCTGTAACTGCAAGAACTTTTCTATTGAAAAGCAACAGACTTAATGGCTGGATCACAAGATGAAAATAGATATCATGGCTGTATGAGTTTCCTTTTTAGGCTTTCTTTCTTCTAAGAATTGGTAAGCTGCAATATACAAAATGTTTGCTTTTGGGTTAAATACTGCTTTCATAGCTGTGACAATGCTTTTTGACATTTTTTTAATTAAAATTCTAGTTTTTTTATTGATAATTTTTAATGGTACAACATTTTATTCCTAGCGTGGAAATAGGCCTGCAAAAAAAAAGAAGGACTATCTCATTAGAAGGTTAGACTGCCCATGTGCTTTTATAAAAAAAAAAATACTCTCTGGGCCTGTTACAAATTCTCCCCCATGACCACTGGGACAGAAAGTGAGGCACAATCTCTCTAATTCCAGATAGCTATAAAAACTTGATAGATGATTCAACCATCCCTACTCTAGTAAAAAAAAAAAAAAGTTTTAACTGAATTTACATTTTAACCAAATGCATATTTTGTGTGTGCTCCACCCCCCCCCCCCCCAAAAAAAAAAAAAAAAAGTAATCACTGTATACAGGGCATGTGTAGCACATCCAGTCCTTCTACTCTACTTCCCCCGCCCAGTACACAGCAATTAAGCTGTAATTAATCAAAGCCGTATTGCTGTGTACAGGCAGCTTTAGCTGTCAAGAAAAGCAATCTGACTCTGCTCAGATATACAGAAAAATACAATGTTACATTATTTAACATTTCTATCATTCTGTTCTTTCATCTGCATATCAAAGGAATAAACTTTGATCTGCAGATAAAGACGGTTAAAACGACCTATGTATGTATATATATATATATATATATATATATATATATATATATATATGTATATATATATATTTTTTTTTTAATAAAATGTTCCTCTGTTTAAGCCCTTATTTACCCTTAGTTTACTCTACACTGCCCAAATTAACTGTTTATTCTGCTTATTTATACAATTTTTATTTTCCTGCTGATTGTTTTTTTAGTTTGTTTCTATTATATTAACTATTAATATTTAAACTTTTGTTTTGTTCATTAATATTTTTTTTGCACATTTAAAGTATTACTAAACCCAGGACCCTGGAATTCACTATATCTAGTTTCCCACAGTACACAGAACATGGAAATGCAATTATTTTAGTAAATATTAACTGCTAAATACCTTTCTCATCAGCAATATATAGCAGTCGTATGACTTCTATCAGTGTGTGGTTAAAGCTTGTAGGAGGAGTTTTCATTCTCTTCTGACTGTCCTATGAGGCTGCAAGACCCCTAACCCTCTGTCTGGACAGTGCTGATTGGCCCTGTGCAGATCACATGCACCCTTCCAAGAAAAAAAAAAACTCTTTAGCAATACACACCAAACTGAGCATGTGCAGAATGCCCCCAAGGCTCTGTTCTATCAGAAGATGGTTTGGGGACTGTCTAAGAAGCTGAGTATCATAAAAGACAGGATCAAACAGGTTCCACAGTGAGTATGACAAGCATGCTTTACTGCATGTACAGACTGATTTTACTGTTGTGAGTTTAGTAACACTTTAACATATATTTATACATTTAAAAAAGAGCAAAATGAAAAAAAAAAAAAAAAAATGTTCTTTCATTTGTAAAAAACCTTGTACTGCTTTGTACCTGAATCATACTTTTAGTGTAATTTTAAACAGGACAAATTACAGAATAAAATGCACATTTTTTATCTCCAATAACACTATTTATTTTAAAACTAACACTGGTCAAAAAAGAAAGTGTATTTATTATAGTTTGTTAAATTTAATTGTCTAAGCATTGTAAAAAAATAAAAATAAATTGTTGCAAGACAAAATTTACAAAAAAAGCCTTGTTTATCGTAAAAAAAATATATATCTGTATTACCTTGTTATCTTAAGTAATGACAAAGTTATCACCAAATAAACAAGTCCATAGCTCTGGTTCATAGGTGGTAAACAGGTGCGAGAGGCGCAGTGGTTAAACTGTAACTATTTTAACTTTAGCAAAACTGGGAAAAATGATAAAAAAATAAAAAAATAAATAAATAAATAAATAAAATATTTCCAAACTCTGCAGCAAAAGTTTCAGGACTTTGAAGAAATATAGAGAGTTTGAAAGCTAGAACTGTATGCCATGAGCTTTTAAAAGGATTGTTTGGGAAACTCTCAGGCTTGGAAGGAAGACATTGAACAGAATTTTTTTTTTTACAGTTAAAGAAATATAGTATGTCTGTTTGTGGAAAGGTAGTTGTCATTCAAAATAAGGATTAAAGTGAATTTAGATGGCTATGTGTGTGACTATCTCTCTTTGCAGAAAAGGGCAGCTATTTGTTGTGCATTTCTTAAGTACTCTGGAAAATTAGTATTCACATAAGGTTCTAAACTCTTATCTTTTTACTGCCATATGTCATACAGAGGGCTTTAGTAAACTGCGGGTTCCACTGAAAAAAAATGAAGATTAAATTATTTGGGCTGAAGAAAAATGTATTGTATTGATTTGCTATCCTATGTGGAAAAGGGATAAAATGAGTTGTATGCAGGTTTTAGATAGAAAACATTGTGAAGAAATGTGGTTGCTTTTAACACATAGTAGGTTTAAAGTGTAGCTCCACTTTTGTTGAGAAAAAAACATTCCCCTCTAGGTGATCTATCTACATTACAAGGATTATAACAACCTTTGTTGCCGATTTCTACCTTTTGTTATTCTGAAGAAATCACTGTTTGTTCCTCTGTGCCTCTGTGCAGAGTAAGTCTAATGGGAGTGGCTTCATAATTATCAATCAGCTGTGCAGCTGCAGAGCACCAATGAGGAAATCTGCTGGGCCTGCATCCCTTTAAACGTGTTCCTATTGGGAATATCTCACCAAAAATCACATTTTTGTTGCAGTGGATGCCTGTAATCTGAGATGTATCTTAGGCGGACTTCTGGGAAAATTGGTGAGCCAATCACACAAGCAGGAAATTATGTTTTTGGGGTGTGGTCAGTACACATTCTGTGCACAGAACAGCTCCAGGTAGTCATATTGTATTGCAGTTTCAGAAAATTACAATGGCTGCAGATAAAAAAGGAAAGGTAATTTCCTTTAATAACAATCAATTACAATATGACTTGTGTCACAATTGTATACACTATATCATTTTTTTTTTTTATTTGCTATTTTTTTTTACACAAAATTGAGTTACCCTTAAAGCGTATTTATCTTTACAGTATGCATTTGATTTTTATAGCTTACATTAAATGAAATAGTGTTATGGTCACTGCTACCCAGATGTTCTTATATATGAACATTTTTAACCACTTGCTGACCGCTGCAAGTAAATATACTGCTGCGGTCAGCCCCTCAAAGGCAAAGTGACGCATATATACTAGCTTAGCTGAAACACACAATCTCTCTGTGCCTGTCAGACAGCAGAGCTGCCTGCTTTGTTTACATAGGCAGGCGGCTCTCCTGTCAGTTTCCCCAGAAGATCGCAGAAGGCTGGCAGTGATCATGCCCGCTCATCCTGCGGTCTGGCTCCCACTGTGTCTAATCACAGCGTGAGCGCGGCTCTGGCGCACCGCCAAGACCATGTGGTCGAAATCACGTACACGTATGTGATTATGCGCAGCCGAGCCGCCCTGCTTCAGTAAATCTGCGTGGGGTGGTCGGCAAGTGGTTGATATGGTTTTCATCTTATTTTCATCTTTCATTGCACCGCTGATCTCTTGCAGCCACTTCCTGTCTGCATGCATGAACTCCAGGGATGACTGCATGGCCATTCTCAGAGCAGGTTTCTGGAAGTTGACAACAGTGGATTATGGCAATCTAATGAATGTAGAAGTTGAAGCTTCCTTCAGAAGCCTGTGTGAAGGGGTGACCATTGGAATCCTGTGTGCAAGGGTGAAAGGGTGCTCGACACATGGCTAAGCCCTTCTTTTTTCATTAAAACAACAGGAACACAGAGACAGGAAATTACATAGTTCACCAGAGGTAGCCGCAGATAGGCACTGAATGCGGATTTTCACAGCTCATCAAAATGAGTCGTTATTTGTGCCCAGTTGGCCTACAAGGAGGGGAATTCCCCAGCAGAGGACATTCATTCAAGTGTAATAGGTTTAAAGAGAGTGCCAAAAGAAAATCCTTAGGAGTCATTACTGTTCAACTGGTTAAAACAAGCAGGGCAAAAGACAGCCAACACTGTTATTTTTTATGTGTCCCCTGAAACACGTTGGCTGCCTTTTGCCCTGTTTGTTGTAACCAGTTGGGCAATAATGACTTTGGACTCCTAAGGATTATCATTTGGCACTCTCTTTAACCTGATACACCAGGAAATTACTTCATACCCATGTAGTTCTATATTATACAAGCATTAAAGTGGTTCTAAAGGCAACATTTTTTTTTTTGTTACCTTAACCTCCCTGGCGGTATGATTCTGTCAGGAATTCTGTTCCAAAAGCGGTACAATTCTTTTCATGGAAATTTGGCGTTATGTATTAAAGGCCTACAATTCTTAGTAATTACTGACTTAAAACTTACCAAAACAAGACTCTAGTACACATCCCAGATGTAATGAATTTGAAACACAAACACATGAATTATAATCCAATCAATAATAGAATTTTATTCAAGAAGGCAAGGAAAAATAATGAAATTTGTCAAAGAAATTCAATACACATCCTGAGTGTGAAAAAGTTTAAAGCAGGGCACTAGACAAAGTCCGACATTGCAATCTGGGCAAAAGTACCGTGTTTCCTTTCGGACTTTTCTTCCATTGCCATCCTTTTTAGAACAACAGACGACGCACATCCTGGTAGGCGCCAACTTTTTTGGGGTGGGCGGTACAAAGTCCACAAAATGACGGCCTGTCAGGCGCTCTGGATTGCCAACATCAACAGCACGTCGTCCGGGTCTGTTTGCAGATACTGATGATGGTGTCGGGTGGTTGATGAAAATCTGCTCAGCCACCTTCCAAATAAAGTCCGAATGAACGAGGGGTATGGCAGTGTTGGCTTTGTAAAGAATATAGGCGTTCCAGAGGCACTGTTCTAGGAGATGCCTAAAAATCTTTTTATAATACTTTTTTTGTTGCTTCCGCATCGCCAGGTAAAAGGTCATTGCCTGATCGGCTCGATCGACACCTCCCATCGTGTGATTGTAGTCGATCACGACTTGCGGCCTCAGCATATCTGCTCCCTGTTTTGTGCGGACCATGGCAGTGGTGGTGTTGTGCACGGTGCTCATGAGACACACGTCCTTTTTGTCTCGCCACCGCATTGCCATCATTTTACCCTTTTGAAAGGCAACCATCTCTCCTTTTTTTAGCTTTTTCTTGCTAAACATGGATGGCATGTCCCGCCGGTTTGGCCTAACAGTGCCATACACATCTGTTTTGTTTCGGATCAAAACTTCAAATAGTTCCGGAGAGGTATAAAAGTTATCTGTTGTAACGCAATATCCCTGGTTCAAAAGGGGGTCCAGCAGTGAAAGGACAGAGGATGTGGCCATCCCATAGCCGCTGTACTTGGGATCGAACTTTGTACCTTTCCCGGTATAAATTACAGCATTCCATATGTATCCTGTGGACGACTCACAGAGCATGTAAGATTTGATCCCGAACCGCGCTCTTTTCGATGCAATATATTGGATCCAGCTCAGGCGTCCCTTGTAGGCCATGAGACTTTCGTCCACACAAACATCCCTGTCTGGCACATAGGTCTGCTGGAAGTTTTTGACGATCGTTTGGTACACCTCCCAGATTTTCTTGAGTTTGGGCGCAGGATGCGTGGCCTCATCAAACTCCTCGTTGTTCGCAAAATGCAAATTTTTCATTATCAGAGAAAATCGGTACTCGGACATCACTGTGCCAAAAAATGGAGTGGCCAGCATCCTATTCGTGGTCCAATACCATTTTTGGAGTGGTTTTCCCACCACCCCCTGAAGGATGATGAGTCCTAGAAACTTCCAGATGTCCTCGCTACTGACTGGTTCCCATTTTCTGGAACGGGAAAATTTGGCGCGCAGCGTAGCGGACTGCTGCTCCTGGTAACGATTGGTTTCAGCGACTATCTTTAGAATTACCTCCTCCGTTAGGAATAACTTGAGGTACGCCAGGGGGTTGTCTCTCTCCACGTCAACCTTCATCCCCGGAGAACCAGTGAAAGGGAATCTCGGGGGCGCTGCCTGGTCTGCGTCGCTGTCCAAAGGGCACCGAGTGCGCACATCACCTAGGTCAGGTGCGGGATCATCGGCGTCACTTTCGGGATCAGTGTCGGTGCCAGAGTCAGATGACAGTTCTCCGCACGACTCACTGTCGCTCTGTTCTGCGAGCAGCTCCGTGTCGCTGCCGCTGTCGCAGTCGCTCAGCTCATCCAAAAGCGCATATGCGGGACAGCGCTTTTTTGATGCCATTTTCCAATTATTTTTATTAACGCAAAGGACAATGGCAAGGGGGCACTGAGAGGGCACTGTGTCTTTTACCACTTTTAGCAAAGTGATACAGTGTAATCCTCTCAGATTACATTGTATCACCTCCCTTTTATATGTTAGTGTTTGGTGTTACATTGATTTTTACTCCCAGTTCCGCTCCCATGCAGCATTGCTGCTGCAGGGAACGGAACCAGGAAGTCCTCCTACCGACAGACGAGCGGCGGAGATCTCACTGGCGGTCACAGCAATGAGAGCTCATCGCTGGATCGCCAGGATAAGGTAAGAGAAGCTCCGCTGCGCTGTCTGCACTGTCTGCACGCTCTGCCCATTGACCCCGAGCGTGACTCGGGGATACCGCTAATAGCAGAAAATTCCTACCCTGAGTCACGCTCGGGGATACCGCTAAGGAGGTTAAAAGGATATTAAAATCTTTTTTTTTTTTATTTAAATCACAATCATGCTATTTTACCTGGTTTGTGCAATGCTTTTGCACAAATCAACCCCGATACTCTTCTTCTGGGGTCTCCTGTCGGCATTTTTGGCTCCTCTTGCATTGGAGTAAGTCAAGTAAGTTCAATTAGGTGGCTTGCTGGGAGGGTTCTCATGTAGTCTCACTTCCAAGCCTCACTGTGACTGACTATAGACAAACAGCGTGGCTGTTTGTGTGTCGCCCCCCACACACTCGTCACTGGATTTTATTGACAGCACCAGGAGCCAAGGGCTCCCGCTGGTATCAATCTGCCCTGTGAGGAGGGAGAGAGCAGAGAGACAGCGTAGAGAGCTGGGCACAAAGCTGGACCGAGATTGGGCTCAGGTAAGTATTTAGAGAAGCTGGGGGGGGGGGGGAGCAGCACCTAAAAGGTTTTTTTTATCTTAATGCAGAGAATGAGTCCATTCTCAATCCAATGTTGTCCCAACTGCAGCAGCTCTTCTCCTATTGCTATTCCTTTTGCAATGGCTTTGCTGCTGTCATTCAAATCCTGTGAGGAGGGAGCTAGGGGTGGGGTCTGTGTTGTGTTGTGGGTATCTATAGATGCACACAACCTGGCTCAGGAGCCTGCTTGCACAAGTGCCTACACAGAAAGCTGGAATGCCAGCAGAGGACCCCAGAAGAGGAAGTTAGGGGCCAATCAATGCAAATCCATTACACAGAACAGATAGGTATATCCAGTGGCGGCCGGTGCTCAAAATTATTGGGGGGGCACAAAAAGAAAAATGTAATAGGTATTGCTTTGCGTCAAAAAACGCGGTAAAAAATTGCGTGACTTTGAGGTCATGGTACAGGCATGGCACAGGTGATGGTACAGGAGATGGTATAGGCATGGCACAGGTCATGGTAAGGGCATGGCACAGGTCATGGCACAGGTGATGGTATAGGCATGGCACAGATATGGTATAGGCATGGCACAGGTCATGGTACAGGCATGTCACAGGTCATGGTACAGGAGATGGTATATGCCCCCTTTCAATGCAGAGACCAGCGTACATGCCCCCTTTCAATGTAGAGACCAGAGTGCGTGCCCCCTTCAATGTAATGAACACTGTGCCGTGCCCCCTTCAATGCAATGAATACTGTGCTGTGCCCCCTTCAATGACCATCTCTCTGCAAGTGATCTCACTACAATGATCAGACCCCCCTTAACTGCTCTGACACCTACCCAAAAAATACATATTTATATGTAACATTTAATTTTATAACCAGCCAGATGCAAATGTCAGCCCCCCCCCCCCCCCCTTTAGTACACCCCCTACTGATAAAGACCCTATCAATGATGGACATAAATGTCAGATCTCCCTTTTAGATCATGAAATAAAGATTATATAAAAACTACAGGACCCCCTAGCATTGCACTGACAACCACCAATAATAAAAACCCCACTAATGAAAAGCAATCATATTTTTTTAACAGGGAGTCCAGAAAGATACAATTGTCAGATCTCTCTTTAGGACATACCCCAATAATAAAGGACCTCCCATGATCATCTAAGACCATACAGGAGTTCCTGCTACAGTGATCAGATCCTTCTGACACCCCCCAATAATAAAGACCCCCACCAACGAAAAGAAAAATCTTTATTTTATAATAGACAACCCAGACACATTCCAATGCCAGACCCCCCTTTTAGTACATCACACAGTAACAAAGATATTACACTGTATTTCTGTACAATAGAGCCCCTCAGGTGTAATCAGCCCCCCTATTATTGTACTGACCACCCCCATATAAATGTCAGACTGCTCCATCATTTACTAAAATCAGCCAATAATATCAATGATCACCCCCTCCTCCAATGATCACCCCCTCCTCCAATGATCACCCCATCCTCCAATGATCACCCCCTCCTCCAATGATCAACCCATCCTCCAATGATCACCCCCTCCTCCAATGATCACCCCATCCTCCAATGATCACCCCCTCCTCCAATGATCACCCCATCCTCCAATGACCACCCCCTCCTCCAATGATCACCCCCTCCTCCAATGATCACGCCCTCCTCCAATGATCACGCCCTCCTCCAATGATCAGACCCCTTTATTGCCCACAATAAAGGCTCTGCTGTCCCCCCACCCCCGCTGTATCCCGGAGCCCCCCTATATCCCTCACCCAGGCCGCTGATCTCCTGGCGGATATTGAGGCGGTTCCTCTCGTCCACTATCACTGAGATCATCTGCTGGAGGGAGCGGTCCAGAGCGCCATTCTCCTCTTCTCTCTTCCCGGCCCGGCTGTGACTCTTGACGGCGGCCATCCCCCTCCGGGGCTGCTATCATCTCACCGGTGACGGTGCTTGACTCATGCACACACCGGCACCACCCCCATTGGGACGTCAATGGGGTCAGGAATCGGATGTCCTGAATGATGATTGGTCCAGGCTGGAGACTGGACCAATCACAGCCAGGATATCGCGAAAGTGGGAGTGTCCTAACGCAATGACCTGCGCCCAGGTTACGCCCCAGAAGGCAGCCAATCGGCGCCTCTGCTAGGTAAACCCCACCCCCCATAGCCACCACTGAGACCGGCGACCTGGAATTTTTTATTTTTTTCTTAAACTTTTTTCTTCTTTTTTTAATCTTTTTTTTTCTTTCGTTTTTTTTGGGGGGGCGGCGCCCCCTATGCACAGGCTGCCACTAAGTATATCATGTTTTTCATTTAAGGAAAAACGAATTTAGGTTTAGAACCGCTTTAAACATAACACTACAAGATAGTTTCAAAACTACTACTCACAGTATAACCTATTAAATGGCTGTTTCATGTACAGTATGTCTGTATAAACAGCATATTCATGTCCCTACTCAACACTAAATTCTCATATATCTTTGGCTGTGGTAGTGATTTTGTCAAAGTATCCACTATCATCCTATTAGGTTCACAGTATTCTAGCAATATTTTATTCCACAAGGTCTCAAAGGTAATGGTCAAACATATAATTAACTCACCCCTAATGTGATGGCTGCAACTGCTTCTCTTTGGTGAGGTGTGTGATGTTAGCTGGTATTGATAATGTTGCTACTCGCAACTGGTTTTCCAGGTTTGCGTCGGTCAGTCTGAGATGCAGTCAACTCTTTGTGGTATTAAGTTTTGAAAAGAACTGCTGGCGGGTACTGCTGGATGGTACAGCTGGCTGGTACTGCTGTGGGTACTGCTGGCTCATGCTGGTTCTGCTGGCTTGTACTGTGCTGTGGGTACTGCTGGCTGGTACTGCTGTGGGTACTGCTGGTTTGTACTGCTGGCTCAGGCTGGTACTGCTGTGGGTATTGCTGACTCAGGCTGGTACTGTACTGTAGGTACTGCTGGCTGGTACTGCTGTGGGTATTGCTGGATCAGACTGGTACTGCTGGATGGTACTTTGTTGTGGGTACTGCTGGCTGGTACTGCTGGCTCAGGATGGTACTACTGGCTAGTACTGCTTGCTGGTACTGCTGTGGGTACTGCTGGCTCAGGCTGGTACTGCTGGCTGGTACTGCTGTGGGTACTGCTGGCTTGTATTGCCGTGGGTACTGCTGGCTCAGGCTGGTACTGTGCTTTAGGTACTGCTGGCTGGTGCTTCTGTGGGTACTGCTGGCTGGTACTGTTGTGGGTACTGCTGACTCTGGCTTGTACTGTTGTGGGTACTGCTGGTTCTGCTGTGGGTATTTCTGGCTCTGGCTGGTACTGCTGGCTCAGGCTGGTACTGCTGTGGGTACTGCTGGCTCTGGCTGGTACTGCTGTGGGTACTGCTGGCTCTGGCTGATACTGCTGTGGGTACTGCTAGTTCTGCTGTAGGAACTGCTGGCTCTGGCTGGTACTGCTGTGGGTACTGCTGGCTCAGGCTGGTACTGCTGTGGGTACTGCTAGGTCTGCTGTAGGTACTGCTGGCTCTTGCTGTTACTGCTGTGGGTACTGCTGGCTCAGGCTGGTACTGCTGTGGGTACTGCTGGTTCTGGCTGGTTCTGCTGTGAGTACTGCTGGCTCTGGCTGGTACTGCTGTGGGTACTGCTGGCTCTGGCTGGTACTGCTGTAAGTACTACTGGTTCTGGCTGGTACTGCTGTGAGTACTGCTGGTTCTGGCTGATACTGCTGGTCCTGGCTGGTACTGCTGGCTCTGGCTGGTACTGCTGGTCCTGGCTGGTACTGCTGGGAGTACTGCTGGTTCTGGCTGGTACTGCTGGTTCTGGCTGGTACTGCTGGCTCTGCTGGTTCTGGCTGGAACTGCTGGCTCTGGCTGGTACTGCTGGTTCTGGCTGGTACTGCTGGTTCTGGCTGGCACTGCTGGTTCTGGCTGGAACTGCTGGCTCCGGCTGGTACTGCTGGTTCGGGCTGCTACTGCTGGCTCTGGCTGGTACTGCTGGTTCTGGCTGGTACTGTTGTGAGTACTGCTGTTTCTGGCTGGTACTCCTGGCTCTGACTGGTACTGCTGGTTCTGGCTGCTACTGCTGGTTCTGGCTGCTACTGCTGGTACTGCAGTGAGTACTGCTGGTTCTGGCTGGTACTGCTGATTCTGGCTAGTACCGCTGGCTCTGGCTTGTACTTACTGTTACTGCTGTGGGTACTGCTGGCTCAGGCTGGTACTGCTGTGGGTACTGCTGGTTCTGGCTGGTTCTGCTGTGAGTACTGCTGGCTCTGGCTGGTATTGCTGTGGGTACTGTGGGTACTGCTGGCTCTGGCTGGTACTGCTGTAAGTACTACTGGTTCTGGCTGGTACTGCTGTGAGTACTGCTGGTTCTGGCTGGTACTGCTGGTCCTGGCTGGTACTGCTGGCTCTGGCTGGTACTGCTGGTCCTGGCTGGTACTGCTGGTTCTGGCTGGTACTGCTGGGAGTACTGCTGGTTCTGGCTGGTACTGCTGGTTCTGGCTGGTACTGCTGGCTCTGCTGGTTCTGGCTGGAACTGCTGGCTCTGGCTGGTACTGCTGGTTCTGGCTGGTACTGCTGGTTCTGGCTGGCACTGCTGGTTCTGGCTGGAACTGCTGGCTCTGGCTGGTACTGTTGGTTCGGGCTGCTACTGCTGGCTCTGGCTGGTACAGCTGGTTCTGGCTGGTACTGTTGTGAGTACTGCTGTTTCTGGCTGGTACTCCTGGCTCTGACTGGTACTGCTGGTTCTGGCTGGTACTGCTGGTTCTGGCTGCTACTGCTGGTACTGCTGTGAGTACTGTTGGTTCTGGCTGGTACTGCTGATTCTGGCTGGTACCGCTGGCTCTGGCTTGTACTGCTGGTTCTGGCTGGTAATGTTGTGAGTACTACTGGCTCTGGCTGGTACTGCTGGCTCTGACTGGCACTGCTGGTTCTGGCTGGTACTGCTGGCTCTAGCTGGTACTGCTGGTTCTGGCTGCTACTGCTGATTCTGGCTGGTACTGCTGGCTCTGGCTGGTACTGCTGGTTCTGGCTGGCACTGCTGGCTCTGGCTGGTACTGCTGGTTCTGGCTGGTACTGCTGGCTCTGGCTGGTACTGCTGTGAGTACTGCTGACTCTGGCTTGTACTGCTGACTCTGGCTGGTACTGCTTGTTCTGGTTGGTACTGCTGTCTCTGGCTGGTACCGCTAGTTCTGGTTGGTACTGCTGTGAGTACTGCTGGTTCTGACTCGTACTGCTTGTTCTGGCTGGTACTGCTGGCTCTAGCCGGTACTGCTGGTTCTGGCTGGTACTGCTGGTTCTGGCTGGTACTGCTGACTCTGGCTGGTACTGCTGGCTCTGGCTGGTACTGCTGTTTCTGGCTGGTACTGCTGTGAGTACTGCTGGTTCTGGCTGCTACTGCTGGCTCTGGCTGGTACTGCTGGTTCTGGCTAGTACTGCTGGCTCTGGCTGGTACTGCTGGTTCTGGCTGGTACTGCTGGCTCTGGCTGGTACTGCTGGTTTTGGCTGGTACTGCTGGTCCTGGCTGGTACTGCTGGCTCTGGCTGGTACTGCTGGTTCTGGCTGGTACTTCTGGCTCTGGCTAGTACTACTGGTTCTGGCTGGTACTGCTAGCTCTGGCTGGTACTGCTGGCTCTGGCTGGTACTGCTGGTTTTGGCTGGTACTGCGGGCTCTGGCTGGTACTGCTGGTACTGGGTGGTACTGCTGGTTCTGGCTGGTACTGCTGGTTCTGGCTGGTACTGCGGGCTCTGGCTGGTCCTGCTGGTTCTAGCTGGTACTGCGGGCTCTGGCTGGTACTGATGGTTCTGGCTGGTACTGCGGGCTCTGGCTGGTACTGCTGTGTGTGCTGCTGGCGGGAAATGCTGGCTAGGAGAAGTGTAGAGGCGCAGCGCTGAAGAAAGATGCGATGTTTGCTGTATTGGTCACAGGCGGAGTGCATTTGATATCACTCTGCCTGTGACTCACTCAGACTGTCAGAACGGAGCCGGAAATATACAGGAAACATCAGACAGATCGTCTGAGAGACAGACTCAACTGCACGGGGGGCTGGACCAGATGACTTTGGGGGCTGCATACGGCCCGTGGGCCGTAGGTTCCCCACCCCTGCCCTAGAAACATAATTTCCTGCTTGTGTGATTGGCTCACTGATTTTCCCAGAAGTCTGCACTAAGATGCAAGTCAAATTTCTGTCATCTCCTGCAACAAAAATGACATTTTTGGTGAGGTACACACAATAGGAACACGTCTAAAGGTATGGAGGCCCAGCAGCTTTCTTCATAAGTGCCTTGCAGCTGCTGCAGCTGATTGATAATTATGAAACCACTCCCATTAGGCTCACTTGGCACAGGGGCACAGAGGAACAAACAGTGATTTCTTCAGAATAACAAAAGGTAGCAATCTCTGACAAAGTTTGTTAAAATCCCTGCCATGTTCATAGATTACCCAGAGGGAAATGTTTTTTTCTCACCAAAAGTGGAGTTACGCTTTAAGGCACTGCATGACTCTCTTTAGTGCATTCACATCCTTTTGCCAGAGTATGCTTACACATCTACAGAGAATGGCATAGTAGATCTTAATTGTAGTGGTTGTAGCAGAAGTTGTAGCAGTTCCCCCAGTGGTTGTCTATACCAGTGTTTCTCAACTCCGGTCCTCAGGGCACACTAAGGGTCCTTTCACATGGGCGTTCATGTGTCCGTTTAAAAAAAAAAAAGTCAATGAACTGAAGAAAAAAATGGACCGTGCCGTGTGAAAGGACCCTAACAGGCCAGGTTTGCAAGAAAAGTGAAATACATCACAGGTGATATAATTTCCTGCTCAGTGATTGCAGTATTCTAGTCTGCATCTCTGAATAAATAATCCTGCGAGCAAACAGGTTTAAGCACTATTTATAACTGCAGCAAGCACACCACTCTATCATAAATGTGGGTTAAATAAATAAATCACTAGTGCCGTGCAATCAAAGTGCTTCCAGTATATAAAAAAAATTTAAATGAAAATAAATAAATTATCATGTGCTAATCTTCAATTAATCATATAAATATATAAAAGTGCTGGATTATCAGGTGTTAAAAAATCTGCCAAAATTGTGACCAAAATAGTGAAATATAAATATATAAAGTGTCAAAATTCATATATAATTTCAAATATTTCATATAATTACGTATACAACATACACTTACAAAAAGTGGCAATAGTGCTGTGAACAATCACCTCCGTGATTGAATAAATAATCCACTTAAAGGTGAAAAGAGTGATCAAATAAACAGTCCACTTTCAAAGTGAAAACATGTATCAGAGCAAATCCTCCGTGGTAAATCGCACCTTGGTGAATTGCACCTGCACCTCAGGCATCTCCCCAAGGTAATACTTAAAATCTGGCCTGTTGGTGTGCCCTGAAGACCGGAGTTGAGAAACACTGGTCTATACTGTCCACTGTTGGTTTGAAGATCTTTTCTTTACAACTTTATGTAAGCTGTTTCCTCTGATGTACTTTTACTTTTGCATTCCGCCATGCTAGACTCTTTAAGGATCACATCAATTTTAGTTGATTGATTTAGCTGGAAACGTTCATCTTTCTTTGGCTGTATTTGAATACCTAAGTTGTAGGATATATTTTACAGGTCCTTAATTTAAAAGTGCTTGTTGAGTGCTTTTGCAATTTCCTTATGCTCTCTGTGAGCAATAATCAAATCATCAACATAATGTAGCAGATACATCCACTTCCTATCTCTAAATTTCAGAGTATAGACCTGGATTAGCTTTACATCTTGTGAATCCTTTGTCTAAGAATACATTATTCAATTTTATATCCATACTCTAGCTGTTTAAGTCCATACAGGGATCTATATCATTTTATAAACAAGATGTTTTTCTCTAGCTCTTATACGGTAGACCTTATGTTTGCGTCATGTACAATTCCTCTTCAATGTCGCTGTTGAAAAGGGCTGTTTGATGTTATTGTCCTCCACAATTATATTCTGTTGGGCTGCTAATAAAAGTACTGTTATTCAACTGGAGTAAAGGTCACATTATATCATTTGATATACTAATGGCAAATAGGGAGGTTGCTTTGCAAAGGAAATTTTCCATTGTGTTATTAAAAGCTGTGAACATAACTTTGCAAAGAATGGAAATAAAAGGGGGTTCAATAACCCCCTTTTATCGATGGGATAGTGACAGGTATAGCTAAAGTAAATTAGAGCTATTTTGGAGGGCTTAGAGTGTGAGGAGACCTGTTGCTAGGGTAGAAAAGTCTGTAGCGCTCTGATAGGTGAGAATAAGCCCCAATCAGCTTAAGCCTGCCCCTGTAGATAGGAAGATTAGGTAGCATACCTGTTTTTTCCTGTATTTCCCGCCTCCAGAGCTCGCCTCAGCGCTATTAAAGGGGGCTCATCAGTGACCGGACCTCACATCACCTCACAGAAGTCAAGTCATGGTGTTCTGCTGTTCCGTGCCTCAGGAATCCATTCAAGATGAGTTTTCTTCGGCGCCTTACTACGTTCAAGGGTAGAAGGAAGAGAAGCATGGATACCACATTGTCTGGCCTTACCATCTTATGTGAGTCTAGCGGAGCCGCCGTGAGCCGTGTCTCATGTGTCACCTGCGCTGTTGCCATCTGCCGGACGGAGCCGCAGACCGGATGACGTGGCCGTCGGAAGAGGAAGAGCGTCATGCAAAAACGGAGCTGGACGAGGAGTCGCGGTCATCGGCGGAAGCACGCGGGAGCGGCGCCCCGGGGCCTTCTACAATCTGCCGGTGCAGCGTAGGAGAGAAGCGCACCCCGCCGCTGATTTCCCCCGCCCCTCAAGTGCCCGGTCAACATCAAGGTGGACCCCGCTCTCACCACCGGGTGGAAGAAGAGAGAGGCAGGACGACCTCCTCCAGTACCGGACGGCTGGCGGAGTCCCAGGCAGCCTCTGCTCAGGTCCCACAGACGCCGGAGCATCCCTCCCGCCGCAAACCAGGTGAGGAAGCTAACCCCCCTTCATGTCAGTTGCAGGGCTTCTATCTTTTGGACCCTGCCAGCTCATATCAGCGCAGAAGAATTGCTGCAGCTAGGACAGACCAGAGAGGTGAGTATTCAGCCTTCTCCTCAAGCGTTGTATTTTCGAATCTGTTACTAGGGTGTATTAATGTTTTTAAGTCTGTTGTTCTGCTTGTGGTACACAGCCTATGCCTGCTGCTGTTAAAAAAAAAAAAAAAACGGAAGCAGCAGCCTCTACTTCTCCTATTGACAGCTGAGGCGCCATCTAGTGGCCCTTTAGCAATAGGCACAAAATAATTTCATTGAGTAGTGCTTATATATAGCCTTGTGGTGTCTTTTCTTTCTTTGGGTTTGTTGCAGAAAATAATTTATTTCTGAGCAACGCATGGAGAGAGGTGTCCGTTCTTACCACCACTTCAGCACAACTAGAATTGATATGAGGATGTAGACTCTATGGGAACTCATGAGTAGCTTCAGTTAAACTACTACATCCGCAAACATATGTTATCACTAAAATATAACCGGTTTATGTTCAAGGCTAAGCCCCTTTTTAGAACATAACTAAATGAAAGAAAACCCGCTTTTTTATCTATGGGATAACGCCAGTGGGTCTCGACAGACGCTAGGGTTAAGGCTTTACAAAATTGATCACTGTAGTTTTTAACGGTTCCTCTTTGCCTAAATTTTTAGGTTATGGTGTACACTTATTCAAAACCTAAAAACTGTTTATCATTCAGAGGGATTCGTTTTTGATATAATTAATACGGAACTCCTGTTGGGAAGGTTTGCTGGTTCTTTTGTTCATCCCCCAGGAACGAACAATATACTCTACCGGCTTATTCACCTTTTGCTTTTCCCCTTTTGGGGGAATCTTTCAATGATGTAATAGGCGAGGATTTAACATCTATCATTATTCCAATTTTGATAGTTCCATAGTGTTATCATGTCTGCCTTACACGCAGAAGGTCCTGGGTTTTTTTTTTTTTTGGTTTTTTTTCTTAATGCCTTGGTCATACTGCGGCGTTTAGGTAGGGGGGAGCTGATGGAAAAAAGGGATATCAAGTCCTTTTTCTTTTTCTGTCAGCTCATCCTGATTCCTTTTACTCCTTTGGTTTTGTTACGACCCGTTATTATTTTGACAGGTAACCCCCCCCCCTATGGGCTGCTCCCTTTCATGTTTTATTTCATGTTTTTCATCTTTTTGGAGGGTCATTTCCTAATCTACTGACATTGTACATTATTTAGATGATTTTGTTTTAGGTAAAGGGGGGATTTTAGGACTGTTTGCATCTATGCGAACATTTCTACATTCCTTTGGCGCATGTGAAGACGGAATGGCTTTCTACATGCGTCCAGTTCTCGGATATTACCATTGACTCCTTGCTGATGGAATTCAGATTACCTCAGGCTGATGATGATCCGTGGGCGCAAGGTATGTTTGAGTAAGTACAATCGTTGTTTTCTTAGTTTTTGCATCCAGGACCAGTTAATTAACTGAAAGTTAATTAACTTTCAGTTAATTATTCGCTGGTAACTTCTTTTTCTGCCTTTTCTGGTTTAGAATCTCACACAGCTCATATCGGATTTGTCTCATGTCATTGGAGAGGCTGTGTTGTTATAGATCCAGTTTCTGATTTATTTTAGGATAGGTTTATTTAACAGTAGGAATTTATCCTTGTTAAAGATTTTGCCTTCTTTACAGACTCATCCTGCTCAATGGAAGACCGGAGGTGATAGCCTGGTGGGTAGGGTGACAGGTTTATAGTGGTGTAGGTTGTGGGCTCAAGCCCAGGTAACCCTTCCTTTAAAAATGCTGCTATTTAGCGCACCCGCTGGTGCGCTGACTCTTCAACAGCTGGGTACAATTGGGACACACTCGCAGCAGTGTTCTTTGGAAATTTTTCCCATAGTAGTTGCACTAGCAATTTGGGGAAATTACTTTTAGAAATTACTTTTAGAATAGACGCGTTATGGTGCAGACCGATAAGTTCTGTTCGCATTATTTGTTTGTCTTCCAAATCCCCCCCCCCCCCCCGTGATCGAATTATTGCAGTATCTTGTATCCAGATGTCTACTTTTCATATCTGGATTAAAGCTACTTTTGTTGCAGGCTGAAATGACATTTTGGCAGACTCCTTGTCTCGTCTACAGATGGAGAAAATGTTTCTGTTTCCCAGTGCGGATCAGACAAGTTTTTCAGCCCCCTGCCCTTCTGCGGAAGGCAGTTTGAGTCTCGTTTCCAGCAATATCTCTAATTATCTAGCCCCAGCTATTATGGCCGGATATCAATCGGCATGGTCATTTTGGCTGTCTCATTTGCGTTTGCTGGGGGAGCCGCAGGAGCGTTTTTTCTGCACTTTTGGTCTTGCTTTTTTTATCAATACGCTTGATCTCGCATCACTCAGATCAGAGCTGGTGTTTTTTTTTGCTGTTACGCCTAGACTTTTTTAAAAATGCTGTATAGTGTTTCTGATTTATTGCCATTGGATGTTGTGCTTTCAAATGCCTCAGTCAGTATACTATTGCGTTACTCTAACACCGACCAATTGGGTGTGGGCAAGTGGATGCAGCTACATGAGTATAAGGATTATGTAATGTACCCTGTATTGCTGTTTTAATAATTTTCTGTTTATTAGGTTCCCTGACTCCCGAGCTTTTCCTTTCTCGGTCAGGTAAACTTTTATCCAAGTTTCAATTTCATGCTGTGATCAAATGTTTACAAAATTTTTAAAGTTTGACCATCTTACGCTGTTCCCACATTAATTCGATGTCTGCGCAGCTACGGAAGCTGCTAGGTTGGGCATTAATGCTGAAGTTTTCAAGACATTTCGTAGTTGAAAGGCGAGTGCTTAATTTTTATTACATTCGCCCTAATTCTCTTTATTGATATTTCAGGATGCAAGTTTTAGGTTTGGATCGTTGCCCATTCATTCAGGGCCCGGTCGAGAGCTGATAAAAAATCGGTCTGGATCCTCAGGATTTCAAGGTTCCATGGTTCAGTAAGCGGGGCATGCCCTGGTCTGAATTCATTTTGAAGTTTATAGGTTATTGCAAGCCTTTACCTCCGGACGTTCTTCTAAGTTCATCTGAGAGATATTGATGTCAATGGTTAAATTAAATCTTTAGACTTAATTTTTTCTGAAACGAGGATGTTTTTTCCATTTCCTTAAGTGTTCTATCCTCGGATGGCTTTGTTTTTCTTTGAAATTATACATGGGTTAACGTGTTTTTGGAACTCAAATCTGCAACCATTGGAATGATCTTGAAGTGACTTAACAGGGCTTTAGGAAATGGTTAGGCAGCACTGGGATTTTTTCCTTTCAGACATTTTGAGCTAAAGGGAAGAATTAACAGCCTATACAGTAGCGATGACACTCACTTGTATAAATTATAGGTTTAGTTACTGTACCTTTTAATGCTAATTGTGGCACTTGTCGAACGGGGCCGCGCTGTGGGGTGGTGACAGATGGGCGTGAGCCGCCTGTCTGGTGGATAATTGATTTATGTATTATTTATTTGTTTTAACCTGGGCCGTAGTGGCCGGGTTATTTTGAACGCTTTGAATTGATGTTTTCAAGTTACAAGTGTTTTTTAAACAAGTAATAAACGGCCGCGGCCTTTTTAAATCCAACGGTAAATGTGTAGTGTCATCATTTTAGTATAAGTTTTAGAGTATAAGAAATCCTGTCTACTATCCCATATGGAATCACATTTAAGGAACCTAAAAAAGAAAAAAAAAACATATTTTTGCGTGCACATGCTTTGACAGTGGAAGTCAGCAGATCTTCTTCACCTACTTCCCTAAGCTAAGAGAAACATGCCTTGCAGAGTAATAATGTCTTTGCAATGTGACCAGCCAATCTGCCTTTAGTAAATCAATCTCAGTGTGTAAAACAAGGTCTGTAGTTAACAGGCTTCAGGAAAGTCTATTACCGGTTCTGTAGTGGTCTGTGTACTGTAAAGAACATTTTACTTCATTAATTTGCATTGATTCCATATCTAGTCTTCGAGGCTTGGTTAATAAATGTGGCAGATTACTTTTCAGAGGTGTTTGATAGGTGGTGAGGAGGAAAGATGTTGCCCCCTAACTACCTGTTTTAACCCTGTGAATGTTTAACTTGTTCACTTGAATGGGTTGTGTTTGGGAGCAGTATTGCCCACCAAATGAGAGAGGGGGGTGATCATTTTTGCCACAGCTGTGAAGTTGCCTTAGCTTAAGTGAGGCAGATGGGGGGCAGTAAAAACATAGCTTAGCCACCTGTTTTTACTGTCCCCACAACTGCGAATGTAAACAAATCCTTACTGCCCAAGAATTTTCCAAGAGAAGTGTGTAGACGGGTGCCTTAGCAGCTGTGTGATCCCCCGCCCCCCCCCCCCCCCCCACTGGGATCTATTACAGAGCAGGCTGCATGTGTGCAGCAGCTGGATTTCACCCTTCACTTTTTCCAGCTGTCACTTCCCTGCACTGTGTTTTAGAGCAGCTCTGAAAGAGAATTCCCTGCTCGCTTCTTCACCCCCTGCCCTCCTAGCAAGAAAGGATTCATTGCACAGGAGCCACTAAGGATCATGGAAGAAGTAGTCTTAAAGGGGGACTGGGCAATACAAGTAAAAGGCAGCAGAACTACAGCACCCGCAATTCCCTGCAAGTAGAAGGAGAGAGGGGGACTTTTCCTGATCTTTTGGACTATAAATCAGGGAGTCTATTGCCTCTAGTGAGGGCCTGGTACTTGAAGCAACTGCATCCATACACACAGAGTGCTGAGAGACTAAACCACTTTGAGCCTCTTTTGTGCAGGGACCTAGAGCACACACATCGCTGGGTTGGCTGTGACCACACAGGGACCAAAGGATAGAGACACTGAGAGTTCTCCTGTTGTGCCAAAACCCAAAGCTGGATGGATCCATTTCAGTGTGTGTCAACAGTCAGGAAGATTAGGTAAGGAACCGATCATGAGGATTGGGACTTTTGAAACAGTTGACAGCCAAGCACATGAAACCAGACCTGTTGTCTGCTAGTAGTGTTGAGAGTAAATACAACACTTAATTCCTTGCTACATACATTTAGTACAACAGAGAATTTAGCAGCCCATATAGGCCATCCATTTGACACTCTTCAAGAGACGGCTTCTCGTGCACCGCCTTATAGTAGGGCCCCAATAAAAGCTGACTAACACAATTAGGCACCAGTACCACCTCTAGGAGTACCAGTTTGTCAGAAACATATATGCTCCACCTACTATTGGGGTTGTGTGCACTGTGTGTACACCAGGATCTTTATTTTTTGAGTTAGTTAATGCCATTATTAGTCACCCTGTTTGCACTAGTTATAATTCAGATTAGCATTACCACACTTCAGTGTTCACATTATCTAGTGCTGCATTGTCAAACCTGTTTAGTTGTCTGCTTATTGATTCTTGCACTGTTTAACTACTTTACCGTAATACACCTGTTATCTACCTATCCAGCTGCTTGTCTCATTTTTTGTGTACTATTATAGAGTGGTAGCCTACTAACGCTTAAGTTACACAGGTGTGAATGGCCTTCAACCTATAACCAGGTGTGTCACTGTCAACTGAGCAGCCAAAAGAGTCATGGACTAATAGAGAACCCGTCATCTCAAGCAGCTCACGTGGATGGTAATCGCTACACGTGGAGTCAAGAGAAACGCATTTCTCCATACAACTGTGTGCTGTCTAACATTCAGTGAGCTCAAGGGAAACCTCAGACAGATTCTTGTCACCACTTTTTATATATAGAAATATATGGATATACTAAAAGACAGTGACAAACCAACTGGCTTCTCAACTGGACTCATCTAATGTTCACCATACTTTTTGTGAGTATCCCTTTTAATCAATCTTGTTCTGCATTTATGGACTTTATTTTCAAAATAATGTTTGGCTTTAAAAAAACATTTACATCTAATTGCTTCTTTGTCTTGAGGTATTTGTGTAAGATTTCAAGCTTGGTTCTGGCTGAGAGATGCCATCTCTCCATATGTTGTATCACACATTTGCTTAAACAGGCAGCTGTTGCCTTTCCTCCCATGACACTGGCTCAGGCTGTGGTGCTATATAAATTATATACAGCACCATATAAATCATATATGACAAGCATCTAACTGTGATGTCCTTTTTGGATCTGGCAGAATTTCTAAATGAGGTTGCAGGTGGTTCAGCTGCTTCCATTTTAGTGGATAAATCGTTGACGCCAATTTTTAGTAATGTTCTGTGTCTTTTCCTAGAGTTTTGGTGGGGCTTCTTACTCAGGCTGTTGTACAGATGACGCTGACTGTATCACTTCATGAGGTTTTTTTCACACATAGTTTTTTCATTAACCACTTGCCGACTGCCCACCGCAGATATACTGCGGCAGGGCGGCTCAGCTGGCCAAAATCACGTAGATCTACGTGATTTTGTGCATGCCGTCTCGGTGGCATGTGCGCGCCGCCGGAGCTGCACTCCCACTGTGTTCTGAGAAACTGACAGAAGACCCACCTGCTTATGTAAACAAAGCAGGCGAGTCTTCTATCACACTCTGTGCCTGTCACAGAACCCCCCCCCCCACAGTTAGTAAGCACCAACAGGCATACATAAACCACTTTTATCACCCAAGTGTTAACCCCTTCCCTGCCAGTGTCATTTATACAGTAAAAGTGCATATTATTTAGCACTGTTTACAGTATTAATTTCACTGGTCCCCAAAAATTTTCAAAAATGTCAGTTAGGTGTCCGATCTGTTCGCCGCAGGGTGTTACAGTCCTGCTAAAAATCGCTGATCGCCGCCATTACTAATAAAAACAAAAGAATAAAATAAAAAGTCCAAAAATCTATCCCGTAGATTGTAAACGCTATAACTTTTGCGCAAACCAATTAAAATACTCTTTTTGGGATTTTTTTTTTTACCATAAATATGTAGCAGAATACAAATTGGCCTAAACTGATAAAAAAAATGATATTTTTTTAAAAAAATTATTGGGAATGTTTTATAGTAGAAAGTATAAAATATGGTGTTTTTTTCAAAATTGTCACTTTTTTTTTGTTTATAGCGCAAAATCTAAAAACCGCAGAATGTCACTACATTTCCTTGCTTGGCGGGGTTCTTCCCTGAAAATAGGCTCATCTTAAGAGTAGGAACCTCTCGTATAGTATATTTTTAATAGGTATCTTTCTGGCGATAGTTTGAGATAGAGGGGCATGTAGATAACCTTACTCTATTCCTTTTGAGACCATATAATGTCCAATGTTGTAATTCTTTCTGTCTTGCTTTGATCAATGTAGGTAAATATATTTTATTTTTTGGTCATCAGGAATGAGCTCCAGCTTGTTCAAATACAATTCCAAACCAACCTGAGTTATCTCACTCAAATTCTGCAGTTTTTGTTTAACCTCTTGAAGACTGGAATGTTGAACCCTCTTCCTGTCCAGGCCATTTCTCAGTCTTGTGATATTTTGACAATTACTTGAAATGTACCCAAATTAAATTTATATCATTTTTTTTAGATCGATAGATTTATATTTTGGTGGTATTTATTTAATCACTGTTTCTTTTTTGTTTTTTTGATTATATAAAAGAAAAAAGACAAAAATGTTTGGGGGAAAAAAACTGCTTCTCTTTGTTTAAGCTCTAAACCTTTGCAAATAAATAATCTTTCTTTAAAATTTAGGACAAAATTTATTTTTCTATACTTATTTGGTATTATATATATTATTTAACCACCGTGAAAGTTATAGATACTACACAACCCCGAAGCGAGCCATTTTTGGAAAGTAGACACTGTAATGTACTTAATAAGAGACATGCTGAAGGTGTACTTTTCACAATTTTTTGAAAAATGAAGAAAGTAAATGAAATTTGATTTTATTTCACAAAGTTTTCAATGTAACAATTTACTTAGTTACAAGTAACAAGTTAGCATGGGCATACCTACAATTACATCCTAAAGCACATTCATTTACTCCTCCCTAGTATGGGCATACCTCATGTGTGAGACTTTTTTGCTACCTAAAGGCATAGAGGGACCCAAAATCCAATGAGCAACTTTAGGCTTTAGAAGGGCATAAATAATGCATCTAATTTCCTGACTACCTATCACACTTCTTGAGGCCCTGAAGTGCTAGGACAGGATCACATTTTGCAAAGTAGTCTCTCGATTGGTGAGTCTTTTGAAGATCCAATTTTTTTGCCACAAGTGAAGAAAAAAATGAAATTGTATTTTTACACACAGTTAAACACACTGTATAATTTGATGTTTTTTTTTTTTTTTTTACATACAACTGTCATTTAATAAGATATTTCTTTCCCACACCATGTGAAAATTAGAATTACCCCAAAACACTCTCTGCTATTCTTCCTGAATATGGGGATAACACATTTGTGAGACTTTTTGGAGTCTAGCTGTATAGAAGAGCCCAGAATGCAATGAGAATCCTCAGGCTTGCAAGCAGCATTAATTATGCATCTAATTTCTTAAAACAGAAACAAACATTTCCAGTGATTGCGTTTCTCCACAGTCCAACCAATACAAAACAATGCCTCTTTGTGCTTGTCCTTTAAACCAACAACAGTAATGATAAAGTATCCAGGGATACTTCATCTCACACTTCAGCTCACACTTCATCCACCGGGTGGTAGGAACACTATATGAGCAAAAACAAAAAAGACAAAGAGTGTGTGCACTCTAGTGCAATAAATCCTTTAATAAAACGTCATATTCATATCAATACAGTCACACGTTTTTAAATGCTGTGTGAGCATATCAGAAACCACAGATCTCAGGGAGAAAGTCATGTGCCTTGCACCTCCTTCTGCGTCCACACTGGCCTGGAGATACCCACGCTGGCATATACAATGTCCTATCCAGAAGCGGAAAATGGAAGACAGGAGAGTCAGCTTAAACCTTAGCTGCCAGCCTGCTCCAGGTACTGGGAAACCTGCGGATGTGCATGGCTATGGACAAAGCTGGCGCTATTACTGGAGGAAAGGGGGAAGGCCGATAGTAGTAATAGATTGAATGCTGATACCTATGGCCTGACACCTTTTTCAAGTCTCTTCAGCTTGCTCTATGGTGTGCTATTTGTAGAGAACTCAGAGCGCTGCTGTTTTAACCCAATGATTGCCAGCAGCCCCCAATGTAACCACACCAGGTACAATAGGCCTCCTCTCTATTATCAGTGCTCTCTTTCTTATTATGCATAACAAAAGTTAAAATCTTCACATAATTGTTGTACTAATTCATATCCAGTGTAAATGATAAATGATACCAATGAAAAAAAAAAATACAAATACTTCTTCAAGCTACACTAATTATATAATTCAGTAAAAAAAAACAAAAAAACACAAAACACATGTCAAATGTATAATTATAAATTCAGGTAAAAATCATGACAAACTAGAAAAGATAATAATTACCAATGGTCATAAATAATCAATAATAAATAATTCATAAATAATTCCTCAAAATAAGAAAAAGATAAGAAAAAATATATGTTGATATAAAAAATATGTAAATGGTTAAAAATACATGGAATACTGCCCTGCAGCTCAGTCTCTGATGGTAGAGGATCATGCACTGCTTCAGTACGTCACAGTACATGTTGGCATTCATGGTTCCCTCAATGAATTGTAGCTCCCCAGAGCCGGCAGCACTCAAAGTCTGCTTGTCTTCAGCAAACTGTTTGCGGGCTTTCTTGTGCATCATCTTAAGAAGAGGCTTCCTTCTGGGAGGACAGCCGTGCAGACCAATTTGATGCAGTGTGTGGTGTATAGTCTGAGCACTGACAGGTTGACCCCCACCCCTTCAACCTCTGCAGCAATGCTGGCAGCACTCATATGTCTATTTCCCAAAAGACAACCTCTGGATATGACGCTGAGCATGTGCACTCAACTACTTTGGTCGACCATGGCAATTCCTGTTCTGAGTGAAACCTGTCCTGTTAAACCGCTGTATGGTTTTGGCCACCATATGCTGCAGCTCAGTTCCTGGGACTTGGCAATCTTCTTATAGCCTAGACCATCTTTATGTAGAGCAACAATTATTTTTTTTTTTCAGATCCTCAGAGAGTTCCTTGCCATGAGGTGCCAATTTGAACTCCCAGTGACCAGTATGAGAGAGTGAGAGTGATACCACCAAATGTAACATACCTGCTCCCCATTCACACCTGAGATCTTGTAACACTATCGAGTCAGAAGACACTGGGAGGGAGGGGAAATGGCTAATTGGGCCCAATTTGGACATTTTGACTTAGGGGTGTTCTCTCTTTTGTTGCCAGCGGTTTAGACATGAATGGCTTTGTGTTGAGTTATTTTGAGGGGACAGCAAATTTACACTGTTATACAAGCTGTACACTCACTACTAGTGATGAGCCAAACACCCCCCTGTTCGGTTCGCACCAGACTCGAACATCAAGCCTATCCTCACTCACTACTTTACATTGTAGCAAATTGTCACTTCTTCAGTGTTGTCATATGAAAAGATATAATAAAATATTTACAAAAATGTGAGGGGTGTACTCACTTTTGTGAGATACTGTATGTATCAAAGATGAAGGAGGAGGGAGAGTAGACATAAAGTAGCAATCCAAAATAGTTCACTGCCTTTGGAGGAAGGGCTACATGAATTAGATACTGATCTCAAGTTGTTCATTAAGCCCTCCCGGAGACATCGAATTAAGGGTAAATATCCAGGCATAGCCTGGAGAACCTTTCTCTTTCCAGCAATGAAACAGGTACGGCCGCAATCCCAAATAACTCTAACCCTTGTGTTTCTTTATTATAGTACATGGAAAAATGGTAAGGGACACTATGTTTGCTACTCCCTTGCTCTATAAACCACTAATGTTTACTAAACCTAGTATGCACAATGCATACACTGTGGCCTACATAATATAAATCACAAAGGAATTTGAGCCCATACACAACAAACTGTGTGCCACAACTTATACATTTTTTATCATAAATATGTGGTCATCCTAAACTTGTTTGACCATGTTGAAAATATTTACATGTTTTTTCTAATTACAAGGAGCCCTTGAAGGACCCTTGGATAACTAGAAAAGATGATATATCTCTAATTCTCATATCTCTATTTTGAAACTTACTGGGTGCTACCATACTTTGTTGTTTGCTATTCTAAATACTGTCTTGGGACTTTCAGGCAATATTCTGTCTAAAGCAGGGTCTTGTTTCAAAATGAGCCAATATTTCTTTGAAAATCTTTTTATAGCCCAGTGCTGACTATTATATCTTGCAGTAAAAATGACTCTTACTCCTTCCTCAGCTGACTTATTTTTTCGAACACTCATAATATTATATCTAGATCGATAAAAGGCATCTTGAATATTCTATTTCTTGCACCCTTTTTCCAAAAAAGGTTTTTGTAAAATTTGGCTCTATTCTAAGTCATCACTGGTATCCTTACATTTTTTTGCAACCTGTGGAACTGGCTATAAGGGATGTTCTGCTTTCAGTTTGTATGATGACAACTCATCTGATGTAGATAGGAGTTGCCAGCTGTTTTTTTAAAATGAGTCTTAGATATGATATTAGTTACCATCATCTTTCCAAGACAGAACAAGATCTAAGATAGAGACCTTGTATCAACTACATAAGTAAACTGTATATCGTAAGGATTGCAATTACAATAGTTAACAAAACTGGAGATTGAATCCAATGGGCCTTCTCAGATGTTTATCACATCATCTATATGCCACCTGCAAAATACCTGAAGTTTGCAAACAGATTATGTGTCCAGATTTTATATTTCTCCCAAAAACCCATACAAATATTTGCAGAGCAGGGTGCAAAATGTGCACCCATAGCTGTTCCTGTTTTCTGTCAATACAAGGAACCAATTAACTGAGAATAATTATGCTTTAAAGCAAACTGAGTGCACTGACAAATTAATCCTGATTGGTACAGATGGATATAATCTGTTTCGCACAGAGAATGATCCAAAGCCTTCAGCCCTGTCTCATGAAGTATGGATGTGTACAATGAGCACACATCCAAAGATAACCGGATGTATTCTAGTTGCCATTTATAGTGCTGTAAACCTTTCAGCATGTGAGAAGAATCTCTAATAAAAGCTGGTAGCGAGGAAACAATAGGCTGAAGGAAATGATCAAATTTTGAGATATTCTGGTTGTCAGTCCATGCTTGCTATAATAGGTCTCCCTGGTGGGAAAGTTGGATTCTTGTGCACTGTTGGAATGTGATAGAAAAAAAGGTTTTGTAGTAATCTCTAACAAGGAACGTCTTTTCTGATTTATTGATGATACCAATATTGAATGCCTCTTGCATCTTCTGTAATACTGTGGTTTACACACAGAAAGGGGATCTCTAGAGAGTTCTTCTTATGTACCATTATCTGATAATATTCTCAAGGCTTCTTTAAGATAATCATCCTTATCCTGGACGGCTATACCTCTTCCCTTATCTGCAGTGCATATACCCGCATTATTATTCCCTTTTAGATCCTCCAGTCCTAATTTTTCGGTCTTAGTAAGACTATTTTGGAAAAACTTTTTTTTGGGAGTCAAGATACAGTTTATTAAAATCTGTATATACCATTGAAAAAAAATGTTTTTCAAAATTCCCTCTTCATGTGGTGTGGACAAAAATTGATTTTGGTTCGAAAAACTGTGTTATTAAAAACATTAGAAAATAGTGTGGATATTTCTTTATTTTCCACGTCATCTGGGGCTCTCTCCAATAATACCTCCTCAACAGCCTCTAAAGCTTCCAGATCTTTATAATCTTCTCATGGCATACCTTCCTCCATTTCGACCAGTATCATCACCTTCTTCGGTGGGGGGAACATTACTCTTAATATTATTCTGAATACTGTAAAATTGTTTAATGGTAATATCTCTAATGTATTTGTGTAAGCCTCTTAAAAGTTTAAACAGATTCACATTGCATCTATGGGCAAATTTCAGACCTTTTCTTATCTCACTCTCCGAGAATGAGTGTGATGATAGGTTAAACAACAAAGAAAGAAAGCGCCTCTAAGTGTAGCAGCACGGGTCTGTGTCCGATCGGCTGCATGGGAGGCCAGAGGAGAGATTTCTCCCTAAAGAGGACCTGTCACGGCCCATGCTGTCACAAGGGATGTTGTTCACCCCTTGTGATAGCAATAAAGTTAGTACAGAAAAAAAAGGTTAAAAAAAATGTAAAAAATAAACAAAAAGAAAAATCCCCCCGTCCCACCGTGCTTATGCACAAATGCGAACGCATACGTTACTCCCATACACATATGTAAACGGTGATCATACCACACATGTGAGGTATTGTTGTGAATGTCAGAGTGAGAGCAATAGTTCTAGCACCAGACCTCCTGTGCAACTCTAAACTGTTAACCTGTAAAGGCGTTTAAAGCATCGTCTATGGAGAATTTTAAGCACCGTAGTTTGTCGCCATTCCACGGGCAGATGCAATTTTTGAAGCGTGACATGTTAGGTATCTATTTGCTCGCTTTTAACATAATCTTTCACATTACACAAAAAAAAAAAAATTGGCCTAACTCTACTGTTTTTTTTTTTTTTGTTTGTTTCAATTCAGGAAAGGGCTTTTTTTCCCCAAAAAATTGCATTTGAAAAACCGGTGCACAAATACCACATGACATAAAAAATTGCAACACCCCACCATTTTATTCTATAGGGGCCCTGCTAAAAAAATATATATAATTTTTGGGGGTTCTAAATAATTTTCTAGCAAAAGAAAAGTTGATTTTTACATGTTGGAGCGAAGTGTCAGAATAGGTTTGGGAAGCCAGTGGTTAAGTTATGTTCTCCTAAATAACTGTTATCATTTCTGTGATCACACATCTATATTATTCCATGGTGTGTAAAAAATAAGTGTATATTGCATATGTTTGAAATTATAGTGTTCACATTTATGCTAGTAGTCTTATATACAGTAACAACAAAGTGACACTAATCAGCGTACTATTTATTAGGGGTCTATTTTTCACATCTTTCCATCCAGAATTTACACATTTTCCTAGTGAATTCAGTTAGAAAATGTGTGAATTTTGGGTGGAAGTAATGTGAATCTTGGATGAAAACATTTATTAATAGACCCCTGATTACCTATGTTTCAACCACAACATGTTACCTTTAACATTTGCTTCCTGACAACCCCTGTTTTGCCTATTTCCTCTTGGTAAGTGTAGCAAAGTAGCTGACTGTGCACAACAATAGATTTATTATGTAGTTTCAAAAGTAATTTTAACTGACTTAAAGTAATGCTTAATATAAAATGTTTATTTTCCATTTTTTTCTTTTTATGTATAAATATAATGCCACTGTATTTAGTTTACTATAAAAAAAAAAATCATCTAAATACTTTTTTTAATTATTGCTGTTCAGAGGTCACATGAGGTTTCCCAGGTTTTTCCTTTCCTCAGGAAAAGTTCAGCGGAAGGAGTTTCTAGTATTCTGCTGATGTACGAATCTGTCTACACAGTGTTCCTTGGTGCTGTGCCGATCACATGACATAAAAATAAGCTTTTAGAATAGAGAATTAAAATGAATAATTAATAGCAACAAAGTGTTTTAAAGCTTCATGCAAATCTATATTTCAAAGGAAATGTTTATTATTTTTTGCAATAACTTGTTGTAGGTGGGGTTTAAGTTGACTGACATTAGCTTTCACTTTGTTCATATTGTAAAGATATTAGGAGGAGGTTTTGCCAATCACAGTGTCATGATCTGGAGTCAGGCTTGAGGCCAGTAGCTATAGCAGTTGAGAATCACACACCAACCAGCAGAATAAGTACAGAAGCAGGTGACACTGACTCACCTGAGCCTAAGTACTAACCATTGTTCACCAGAGCTCCTGATGGTGGAGATGGGTTTTGCTGCATGCTAGTACCAGGTCGCGGTCCTAAGGATCGCCCCACCAAGAGGTGAGCAAGCTTGGGTCCAGTAGCAAATATAGCAGGTGAGAAGAAGCATAGTCAGTAAGCAAACAAATGTTCGGTAACAAGTAATTGCAGGTTGGGATCAAGCAGAAGCAAAATAAAAGAACAAGCCAGAAGTTGGTAAGGAGTGGTAGTTAAGACACCGACGGCAGCAGGAGTGGCAAGAGCGAGATATTGGCTGGAAAGAGCACAGTATTCTGGCAAATAGGAAGTACAGAGACATGGCTTAAATCAGGAAGTTAATAAGAGGAGCAAAGAGTTCAAGGTTCATGAGAAGCAAGACATAAGCCAATGTTGTCTAAGCCAGTGTTTCTTAACCTTTTTTTAATCAAGGCACCCTTTAAAATTATGTATTATCTCAAGGCACCCCAGTCAAGCATGGTGGTGGGAGTGTCATGGTCTGGGGCTGCATGAGTGCGGCTGGCACCAGGGAGCTACAGTCCATTTTGGGAACCATGAATGCCAACATGTATTATGACATACTGTGCAAAACCAACTATATAGAGCAGGTAAGTATAACAGGTTTGTTATTTTTGTTTAAAAAAAAAAAACAAGACTTTACAATTACTTTAACTTTTTAGATGGGCTGCTTGTTGTTTCCAGCCCATGTACTCTGCTTGTTTCTACATCATTTTGTCACCTTTTTGGTTAAATGGTAACTCCACGTTTGTGGAAAAAATATAGCAGATCAAAAAAACAAAAAAAAAAGAGCATATACAGTATCTCACAAGAGTAAGTACACCCCTCACGTTTTTGTAAATATTTTATTATCTCTTTTCATGTGACACTTTGCTACGTAATGTGTGTGCTACGTAATACTTTGCTATGTAAAGTAGTGAGTGTACAGCTTGTATAACAGTGTAAATTTGCTGTCCCCTCAAAATAACTCAACACGCAGCCATTAATGTCTGAAGCGCTGGCAACAAAAGTAAGTACACCACTAAGTTCAAATGTCCAAATTGGGCCCAAAGTGTCAATATTTTGAGTGGCCACCATTATTTTCCAGCACTGCCTTAACCCTCTTGGGCATGGAGTTCATCACAGCTTCACAGATTTCCACTGCAGTCTTCTTCTATTTCTTCATGATGACATCAAGTAGCTGGTGGATGTTAGAGACCTTGCGCTCCTCCACCTTCTGTATGAGGATGCCCCATAGATGCTCAATAGGGTTTAGGTCTAGAGAAATGCTTGGCCAGTCCATCACCTTTACCCTCACATTCTTTAGCAGGGCAGTGGTCATCTTGGAGGTGCGTTTGGGGTCGTTATCATGTTGGAATACTGCCCTGCAGCCTAGTTCCTGAAGGGAGGGGGTCATGCTCTGCTTCAGTATGTCATAGTACATGTTGACATTCATGGTTCCCTCAATGAACTGTAGCTCCCCAGTGCCGTCAGCACTCATGCAGCCCCAGACCATGACACTCCCACCACTATGCTTGACTTTAGGCAAGACACACTTGTCTTTGTACTCCTCACCTGGCTGCCACCACACACGCTTGATACCATCTGAACCAAATAATTTTATCTAGGACTCAACAGATCACAGGACATGGTTCCAGTAATCCATTTCCTTAGTCTGCTTGTCTTCAGCAAACTGTTTGCGGGCTTTCTTGTGCATCATCTTTAGAAAAGGCTTCCTTCTGGGACGACAGCCATGCAGACCAATTTGATGCAGTGTGCGGCGTATGGTCTGAGCACTGCCAGGCTGACCCCCCAACCCCTCAACCTCTGCAGCAATGATGGCAGCACTCATACATCTATTTCCCAAAGACAATCTCTGGATATGACGCTGAGCATGTGCACTCAACTCCTTTGGTCGACCATGGCGAGGCCTGTTCTGAGTGGAACCTATCCTGTAAAACCACTGTATGGTCTTGGCCACCGTGCTGCAGCTCAGTTTCAGGATCTTGGAAATCTTCTTATAGCCTAGGCCATCTTTATATAGAGCAACAATTCTTTTTTTCAGATCCTCAGAGAGTTATTTGCCATGAGGTGTCATGTTGAATTTCCAGTGACCAGTATGAGAGAGTGAGAGCGAAAACACCAAATGTAACATACCTGCTCCCCATTCATACCTGAGACCTTGTAACACTATCGAGTCACATGAAACCAGGGAGGGAAAATGGCTAATTGGGCCCAATTTGGACATTTTCACTTAGGGGTATACTCACTTTTGTTGCCAGCGGCTTAGACAATAATGGCTGTGTGTTGAGTTATTTTGAGGGGACAGCAAATTTACACTGTTATACGAGCTGTACACTCACTACTTTACATTGTAGCAAAGTGTAATTTCTTCAGTGTTGTCACATAAAAAGGTAGAATAAAATATTTACAAAAATGTGAGAGGTGTACTCATTTTTGTGAGATACTGTATATATATATATATATATATATATATATATATATATATATATATATATGCATGTGTGTGTGTTTTTTTTTCCAGCAGAGACCCTAGAGAATAAAATGGCAGTCATTGCAATTTTTTTTTATGTCGCACGGTATTTGCGCAGCAATTTTTCAAAAGCAATTTTTTTGGAAACAAAACACTTCATGAATTAAAAAAACAGTAAAGTTAGCCCAGTTTTTAAATAATGTGAAAGATGATGTTATACCGAGTCAATAGATACCCAACATGTCACATTTTAAAGTTGCGCACATTTGTGGAATGGCGCCAAACTTTTTACAGGTTACCAGTTTAGAGTTACAGAGGAGGTCTGGTTCTAGAATTATTGATCTCACTCGATAATGGCCATACCTGGTTTGAAGATTGTTTACATATTGTTCACTTCTGCGTGCGAGCACAAGGGGGCGGGGGTGCTTTCATTTTTTTTTATTGTTTCTTTTTTTTTTACTCTTTTATTTTTACACTTTCACTTAATTTTTTTTTATCTCTTTTATTTATGTAAACATCCCTTGTAAAAGGAATATGGCATGACAGGTCCCCTTTACAGCGAGATCTGGGGTCTATGAGTCCCCACATCTCTCCTCTATGCTGGAAAGCCTGAGATAAAAAAAAAAAAAGATCTCGCCTTCTCAGCCAAAGAAACAGAGGTGTTTACATATGCCGAGGCCAGACGTGACATAATAATGTTGCGTCCGACCTCCAAAGGTCATTAAGATGACTGGGGACCATCTGGTCCTTTGGTAAATTTCCCCTGACGGCGGATTCATTCTCTAGAAGCGGAGGGTGTTGGGAGGGAAGATGTCCCCTCCTGCCACCTGTAAAAACAATCAAGTGGCTGAACAGCTGCTATTATTGTTTTTACTGTGCAGGGAATTGCCGCAGAAAAAAAAAGATATCTGGATGATGCCTGTAGCTGCAGGCATCATTCAAATATCTCCACTCAAACCTAAGGACATCATACGATGGCCGGCGGTATGGTAATGGTTAATATGCCTACAAAAACCATTCATTTCTAAGTAATAATTTGTAAAGAAAATGTTTTCTGCTTGCCGATGTATGCAGCAGCATGTAATCTTTTAAGGACTGCGGGGTTGATTTACTGAAGGCAACAGGCTGTTTACTTTGCAAGAGAATATTCTCTTTGCAAAGTATTTTTTCCTTAGCTTAGAGAATGTAGTGAAAATTCTCTTTGCAAAGAGTACCCAATTACAAGCAAGGGAAATTAAAAAACAATATGTTTGCTTGCATATGATTGAATGATGAAAGTCAGCAGAGCTTTACCTCATACATTAGGCATTCATAAGGACATATTTATTTGCAAAGTGAACAGTCTATGTGCCTGTAGTAATTTAACCCCAGTGTGTGATATGGGGGCCTTTAGTTAACAGGCTGCAAAATAGTGTATTGCAAATTCTGTAGTAGTCTGCATTCAGTAAAGAACATTTACTCTCAAAAGTCATTGATTTGGCATGTAACAGTCAAGTATTAATTGCGCATCTTGTCTTTCTTACTGTCCGGTAGCCTTCCAAGAGAAGTAGGACCAAGACAAACAAAGATCTCCATCCACCTGTGTGGTGGGCTCAGGTGGAAAGTCATATGGATGCCTGTCACTGGGTTTTAAACTTTCTAGAAATATATATATATATATATATATATATATATATATATATATATATATATATATAAAGATATATATATACACACACTGTGGAAGCAGGGCCGCTAATAAGGCAGTACAACCAGTGCTCCTGTACTGGGCCCGGGCCTCATCAGTTCAAAAGGGGGGCCTGAGCACCTGCTGAGTAGGACGGCCGGCAGTACTACCTTATTGTTGATACTTGTGACTCTTGTGCAGTGCTGCCAGCTTCTACTTTTCTTTTCTCCCTCCTGCTGCGTCGCAGGGGGATTGGTTTTGTTATCTGCACTCAGTGGTGTCGCTATGGGGTTGCGGGGGGGGTGACGGGTGATGCCGGGAAAAGGCGTCGCCAGCCACCAGGTTGCCTCCACTGCTCATTAACACAGCAGAGCATAATATAACATGCACTACATTTCTGGTTCTGCATTTTATAAATTGCTGCTGTGGAAATGTTTCCCCCCCAAACACCTTCGAACATAAAAAAGATAAAATAAAGAACGTAATAGAGAACCAAGTTGATTCATTTTGTCTAGATTTATCCCCCAATAAGCAGGAAGACAACATAAGGTTAGCTTGAAAATCAACACTCATTTTTTAAAAACTTACATAATTAGCTAATTATAGGACTGGAAGATGGTGAAACTACAATGTATTTGGGCAACCACATACTGCAAGCAATTTTTGTAGGTTTGATCTGTAAAGAGAATCTGCCATTTTGCCTAATCAGGTCAAATTCACAAGCTCTCTTAAAAGAAAATCACCCAACCACACACACATCTTTTTCCAATGGTTCTTACTGGTAAATGGAGAGGTGGGGGAGTGGGTACCAGTGGATGGGGGATAGTAATGTGACAGAATATTTTAAAAGTAATACAATTTGTAAATTTGGTATTCTTAAATGCTTATTTTTTATCAATTTTTTTTTATTATATTATTACATGCACACAGACACTCACACACAAAACTTGGCCAACAACTACTGACAAATTTCAGCAAATTATGTTTCTTTATATTCAAGAGTGAATATGCTGATTTACACTTCTGTGAATTGCTTTTCTCCACTTACGGCTAGGTCATCAATTATTCCATTTATAGACTTCTGCTGCTGCCATTTGTTCAATTTCATTAAACTTTGATTTGACAATTCCTATTGGTTTTGATGGATATCTGTTCTGTAAAATAATACAGAAAATGTAATAGTAAGTTTCCATGTTCTCCTGGTTCTTGCATGAGATTCCTCCAGGTACTTAGATTTCCATCAACACTGCAAAGACATTCTGCTTGGTTAATTGGCTGGGTCTAAATTGGACCTTATTATGTGATGTATACTTGTGAGATAGAGACCTTATATTGTAAGCTCCTTGAAGACAGGGGCTGATGTGATTGTAAAATATGTGCAGCACTGTATAAATTGTTGGCACTATATAATACCTGTAGTAATAATAATAACAATAGTAATAATAATAATAATTGGAATGGGTCCACATGAAATGATCCACCTGACATTTGCTACAATTTCACTCTAACCTGTTGCTGTATTACCTAAAGCGGAACTTCACTCTAACATTAGAAAATATACCCTTTATAATATTTACTTGTTTTGAACTTTCTGTTACATTTATTCAGTTACTTCCTGCTTTCCAGGCCTAGGAAACCAATGTCATACATCCCAGGAGTCATCAGGAGGGGAGGAGGAGTTTTCTCCCCTAAGCACACCCTCCTACCTGCATTCCTAAACTAAGGGCAGATGGATTCCAGGAAGTAAATGCTACATGAATCATCTGCCCCTACTCAAGGTGGTCAGAAGTCCAGAGGGGTGTTATTCAAAGTGATTTCTAAGCAAAATAAAGACTGGGGACATGGATGGAGGGGTGAGTTTGCTTTGAATAATAAAAAATGAATTATATAGTGTTTGGTTTGTGGTGTTTAGATGCAGTGTAGTTCCACTTTAAGCTAACAATTTTTGTACTTTTGCACACTAAAAGTAGGTTCCATCTAATGAAGTGTGTCCTATCTCTGACTGCTGCAGCCTTTGTATAAACCTTTACTTTTATGTGGCCCACAGTCTCCTGTCAGCAGCACACAACTGACAATGAGACTTGTACTTCTGACTGTAGTAAAAATATCACAGTAGGCTGCCCACTAACCACTTATTCAGAAAAAGCCTTGTATTCTTTTCACTGAATGCAAGGAATTTTGTGATTGGACGAGGGAGATTGTGACATTCATCTGCATCTCCTCTGGAGGTTTGGCGCTGCTGTTGACTGGAGACTGCAGGCTAAATAAAAATTACAGAGGAATTAGAGTTTTAACAACTGCTGCATATGTACAAAAAATCATTTTTGATTATACTTCCGCTTTAACGAATTCAAATAAGATGGTATAACTATAGGTTATGCTCATGTAGCACCCTCCTAAGTAGGTGCTACAGAGAGTATAGTTTTGGATCTTTTCTGCTTACTATAAAGATTACCAGCTAAATCTATATAGTTCTCTGCCTACCATAGAGCAGGATCTGCTAGTGAGGTCTGCTCATGGAGCTCAGGTGCAGCTCAGTTTGTCTGAAGTGTTTAACACTGGTCCAATAGAGAAGCATATTGGACAGTGGGAGGAAACCTGATAAATGAGAGCACAGGCATTTAGTACAGCCCTGGTGATTGGTGCCTCAGTGTGTGCTGGAATACTGTATAAATACCAAGGGCACATGTGTTTGGGGTCTTTTAGCTGGGTCCCGGAGGGAGGGTGGCGGCTGCTCCTTTTTTGTAGAAGTTGCCATATGGGCTCAGGTGGTCGACCTGAGAGCCTGAGAGTTAGAGAGGAACTGAACCCGGAGGTCCTGAAGAGCTAACTGAAAGGGGGACACTGGAAAGGATCTGATTATGCATTAAGTGAGTACAGATTTGTGTCACGGGGCATGTCCTGAGAGGGCCACCCCTTCAGCTAGAAGAGTCAGTGGATGGGTATCAGTCAAGGGGATGCTAGAGAGTGTCCTAAAGATAATGTAGTTGCATCAAGTCTGCTGCTGGAGAGAGCAAGAAGACTTAATCCCTTCTATACAAGTGGCAGTATGGTTAAAGCAGTGTGACTGCTTCCACAAGTAACCTGGTGAGGCCAAGTGAGAGTTGTCCTTATCAAGTGTAAATAGTTCAAGTTGGAGCATCCCTCTATTCCTTTCTGCCATCCAAGTTCTACAATAAATACAAAAAAAATAAAAAATCCTGGACTGTTTATTAAGCAATGAGCCATTGGGAGTAAGATGGATGTGTGAACTGTCCCATAGTGACTGTCTGCAGGTAATCAGAGGAGACCCAAGAAGTCATCATACAGCAAGCCCTATGGGGACAGTGCTACAGTCAGAAGGAACTTAAGGATTCAAAAAACCCTCCATAATAATCTGCATAGAATAATAAATATTTATTGGTAAGAGTAAAATCTGTGCTAAGGTTATCCAAGGAATAGAAAAGGATATATATTTAGATCGGCTGCAGCCTACCCTAGGCTACAGTCCAAAGACTGTATAAAATGGTATGTGGGAAATAGGGTAGTTGGCGCTGCCGGTATATTGGGTGTGAATAAAATAAAATAAATAAGTATAAAACAGTGATATAGTTGTGCACAAGATATATATGTGTAAAATAGAACAATAATAAATATATATTAAAATAAATATACACTTTAAATTATTATGCAATCAACACCTAATACAATGCAATATGAGTGAATGACCAGCAAAAAGCGTGGAGAAAGTGCAAAGTGCGTAACGAAAAAATAAAATGGTAAGTGGTATAATAAAATCTGAATAAATAGAAAGATGCAATAGTAGAATTGATATGTGCTGGTGATATGCAGTGCTGGATAAATAGCACTGAAGATGAAGTGAAAAAATAAAATAAAAATAAAATAATAATAAAAGACTAGTGAGTGAATCACACAACAAATAGTGCAAGAATGTGCACAATGAATGACAGTGGGATGTCTGGCTGGAATAAAGTCCAATAGGCCAATATTTGAAAAAGAGAAAAAGAAATTAGTCCATGACTTGATAGATGTGCAGGTAAATAGTGGGAACAACCTTACGATAACCCCAAGGTGGGTGACTGGCGAGGTGCGGGGTGACCCCTAGTAAAAAGACCTACTAACCAGATATACCCACCCCACACAGGGGTATAGAGCGGGTATTGGAATATAGCTGGGTGTTCCTTCCTTTGACTCCTTAGTTCCCTTCTGTGTTGGGGGAGAGTGTTGTGGGCAGTGCCTGGGGGTCCCGGGTGTCCCAAAGAGAAAACAGGCTTAGTGGGGTCTTCTCCTAGTAATGTGATATCCGGCGGTCCGTGAGTGGAGTCCGGTCACTCGATGGTATGTGCGGGTGGGAGGGTCACATAGGGCAAAGAAAGGCTCGATAGTGTAATATCGTTTACACCTTTATTCAAATAAATGTACAATAAATGGGTACTCACATGTTAAAAGACAATTCAGAGCGAGAAATGGCGTCCTGGAACGCAATGCGTTCCACCAGGATACCGGAACCGGAAGTGATGTGACGGCGCTGTACGCGTTTCATCATCAGACATCTTCTGCAGCGTCGCATCACTCCCAGTACAACCCCTTTTGTATATGGTGGTTCCTAGGCAACGGGAGCCGCCAAATCGTTATACGGCAAGAAACGATCTGCATTCATAGGTTATTATTATGACATGATGAGGGTCTTAAAAATGCTTGCTATACTTCCCCAACAATATTGGTCGTAAGCATTGGTATAATATAAGATCGGGGAAAAAAAGAAAATATGTAAACATACGGAGACGATATATAATCCTTGTGTATTAATATATATTCACCGTGCCTAAAATCACAAAAAACCACCATATACACATACAGGGAGAAGGATCAATAATTAAAAACATTACTGTTACATACAATAATTAATTTTGAACTTTGTATATTGTGCAGAAAGGGGGATGTTTTAGACGGTGTTTATAAAGAAGTAAGGACATCTAGTGGGTAAAGATGTATAATGCACTTGAATAAAAAATGTGAAATAATAATAAAATGGTATAATATTTGGATACCAACTAGAATTGATTTAAAAGGATTATAAATTAATCCGTGGCCAGAAGGAATCTCAAAGATGGTATTGCACCTTTTATATTAAGCAAGAGGGATATTTATTAACAATGTGTAGTTTTGGAGAGGGAGGCATCTAGTGGAAGGAAATGTGTATTACATCTAAAAGCAGAATAAATTAAGTTTAGTGGTATAATATCACTAAAAAATGGTCACAAAAATTGACAATGGTAATAAATTAGTAGGAGGAGGGTATGGTGATAATAAATGTAATCCATAGTGTATTAAATGGTGAAGTTATAAAATATTGAGGGTATAATTAATAGATAAGAAAGCTAATGTGTAAACAAATAGGAATATATATTTAAAATTAATATATAGGTAGATAAAAATTATGTCTGGAAAAACTAGAAAAGTGTAAAATATGAATATGTGTATCGAAGAATGTATGCTTAAAATAGATAAAAATTAATGTTAAGACTAACTAATATATATTTTTTAAAATATATTTTTTAAAAGGATATCTCTATATTAATGGATGATGTATAAAGGAGGGTATGATTAAAAGTTGGAAATAAAACAATTAAGATCTATATCCAAGTTCAATCCCTTGGGCTGAAGTGTATTGAGCCTGTATATCCAACTGGTCTCATTTTTTGAAATTTTAATTTTCTTATTTCCACCCCTCCAATGTCCTGAAATGGAGTCTATACCTATAAATGTAAGTCCTCTCGGATCTTTATTGTGTGCCTCGGAAAAATGCCTAGAAAGGCTATGTTTTGGAAATCCTTTTTTTATGTTCTTAATGTGTTCTCTGATACGTACGAATAAACTCCTGGACTGTTTATTAAGCAATGAGCCTTTGGGAGTAGGATGGATGTGTGAACTGTCCCATAGTGACTGTCTGCAGGTAATTAAAGGAGACCCAAGAAGTCATCATACAGCAAGCCCTATGGGGACAGTGCTACAGTCAGAAGGAACTTAAGGAATCAAAAAACCCTCCATAATAATCTGCATAGAATAATAAATATTTATTAGAACCATAGGTATTCACATGTCTCATTCCAACACAATTCCCAACAAAAGGATTATTCCATATTTCAGCATGGTGGGCGAAGCCATGCAAATCCTTTTTTAATAGACATGTGTGGTTAGTTTCGATCCGAATAAATATTTGGACACATTTTTGGTTATTCGGGGATTCACAATACCCAAATTACAGTATAAACGAAGTTTACCGAATGCCCCGAATAACGAAACAAAATTAATTTGAATTTCCCAAATTCGAATTGAAATTCAAATTGACAGTTACATTGAATTCCATTCGAATTTGAACTGTAAACATATTTATTAAATCAAAGACTGTGTGTTATTAGAGTACCATGTCGAAATAAGGCTGTTTTTGTTAAGCCAAAGATGATTTAAAGAGTCATTGTAATCATTTGATGAAGATTTTTCTTTTGTTAGTTCACTTTGCATTCGAATAAAAAAAAAATCTAAAATTTTAGATTCCACCGATTCAAAAGATATTGATTCAAACAATTCAAATCGAAAAAAATTGGCAAACTCAAAGAAAATTTGAAAAAGACATAAGACGAATTCTGAATATGAATTCCGAATACGAAACCGAATACGAATTGAACGAACCAAATGAATTTCACTAAACAAAATAACTAGAGTAACAAATCTAAATGAAACTAAACAAATTTTTTCGCCATGCACATGTCTATGTATTAACCTCTCTGAAAGCGGTACCATTATTTTGCGTGTAATTCTTGAGAATGAGCAGCCCAAACCAACTATTTACATTTTTTTTTTTACTGTGCGTTCTTCTTTATAACATCTTGGGTATGATAAAGTTTGAGACACAAAATCATAAATTATAATATAATAAAAAAACTATAAATAAGTTAAAGCATGTATGTATACACACACATATATATATATATACTGTATATATATATACATATATATATACATATATATATATATATATATATATATATACACATATACGTATATATATATATATATATATATATATACATTATATATATATATACAGTGGGTACAGTCACTGGCCCAGCCAGAGCCCTGACTTAAACCCAATTGAGCATCTCTGGAGAGACCTAAAAATGGCTGTCCACCAACGTTTACCATTCAACCTGACAGAACTGGAGAGGATCTGCAAGGAGGAATGGCAGAGGATCCCCAAATCAAGGTGTGAAAGACTTGTTGCATCTTTCCCAAAAAGACTCCTGGCTGTATTAGATCAAAAGGGGGCTTCTACTAAATATTGAGCAAAGGGTCTGAATACTTAGGACCATGTGATATTTCAGTTTTTCTTTTTAAATAAATCTGCAACAATGTCAACAATTCTGTGTTTTTCTGTCAGTATGGGGTGCTATGTGTACATTCATGAGGAAGAAGAATGAACCTAAATGATTTTAGCAAATGGCTGCAATATAACAAAGAGTGAAAAATTTAAGGGGGTCTGAATACTTTCCGTACCCACTGTATATATATATATACACGTCACAGGAGACGGAAGTCGGGGCACGGAGAGGATCGGGAGGAAGATCCGCCGTCGCATACCGCTCGCATACATCGCTGGATCCCGGTGACAAGGTAAGAAACCTCTTTTACAGGATCCAGCGATGCTTCTGGCGGTACCCCGAGTGTGGCTCGGGGTTACCGCTTTTGGCTCTGAAATTTAACCCCGAGCCACGCTCGGGAATACCGCTAGGAAGGTTAATACCCCATCAGCCAAATGCACATCCAGAACTGCTGTTGTATAGTGCAAAGACAGCCTAATATTATAAAGAAATTTATTCCAAACTGCAAACAGCTGTTTCTGGCTTTTTGCCCAACATCAGTGCAGTGTATGAATACAGGGCTAGCCCAAGACATTGTGCTGCCTTGGTCCAAGAATAAAATGCTGCCCCCCCCCCCCAAACCCCCCCAAAAAAATCATGCCCACCAAAAGGCTCCCACATCCATTATTTTATAGAAATATAAAATTTAGAAAATATATATGCTGTTATCTTCTTCCATTACTTACCACCGGACGGGTCCACCAAACACCCACTGTCTGTCCTCAGTCTTCCTGTCACTCTTGTGTCTACCACTGCCCTTGAAAATCAAGCCTGCCCTGCATGAGATGGGGTGCGCTGATGTCTGACGTCATTGCGCATGGGACGTTCCCCGTAGGAGACGCTCTGCCTCCTCATACTCATTAGTTTGCACTATGGGCGGCAGAATGAGACGGAGAAATGCTGCCCATAACGTGCCGCAAACTGATGACACACAAAACTGCTGGAAAAAAAAAAAACGTAGGAGTCAATTTGCGCCCCCTCTCCCAGTGCCACTTGAGTCCAATGGACCCAGTGGGTCTCATGGTAGGGGCGGCCCTGTATGAATACCATGGCTTCTATTAATTAGGGCTTGGGACCCAATTAAACAGTATAACCATACAGGTTTACATCTGCTAACATTTGCTGAATGCAGCTTTCATGTGCTTCACATTATACGGTTTATTAAAAGTGGACATTTTGCCAGGAAAAGTCAGAAGCTGGCTACACAGAGTATATAATCAAATGTCAGTCAGACAGTCTGGCATACATGTAGTGATGCAGAACTAGCCGAACCACATTGAAATTAATGGGAGCTAAATCTATCGTATTACAAATGCCAACTTGCTGGGCTATTATGGACAAAGGTGTGCCAAAAAATGCATAGAAAGGGGGGCACTGCCCTACAGAACATGTACCAATGCAAATGTTTTTTAAAAATTTTAGGAACAGTGATTTTTAAAACTCTGACATTTACAAAGAAAAAAAAAAAAAGGTTTTAAATTGCCAAACTGAGCTGAGTTCATCCCCAGTGTTGGGGAGAATCACCTAATGTTCCAGTGATATGAGTGGCAATGAAAATAAATTTCTGTATGATGAGAAGCAACATGATTCATTCTGGTCTGACTATTTGTAGATTTCACATCACCTACTGTTTTGATGACAACTGACAATAAGGGGATCTACCTGTACTTTCTGTTCATTAACAACATCCATCAGGACAAAGGGAAAAACTCCCCAATAGAGGAAAAAAACAATAAAAACCCAATAGGGGATAAACTCCATCTCTGTTTGATCAAAACTGAAAAGAAGTGTTTCTGCTTTTGTTTCGTTTAAGGAGTGATTGAAACTCGGCTTGCAATGTTTTTTAGCAGAATCATAACTTTAACATTTTAAAAAGGACAATTTGTATACATTGTATTCATAGCAACATCGTTTTTTGAACTTACACTGATCAAAGTAGAAAGAAAGTGGGCTTTTTTAGTTGTTACTTTTTTGTCTATGGACTGCATAAAAGGTAAAATCGTTTTTGCAAAACAATACCACCAAAAGTAATCCTTCATTGTTCTAAAAAAAAAAAAAAAAGAAGCCATGTATCACTTTGTTATATTAAAGTATAACTAAAGGAAATATGTTTTTTTTTTTTTAATTTTGGATAGAGTTGAGAGGAATTAGAACATCTGTCAAGTTTTTATTGCTGTCTCTGCCCCTGTTAGAGAGATTCATCCTCTTTATTAGCCCTGTTTATCATTATTACTGAAAGTAAAAGAAAATCCCACATTTTGGGTGGTCCCCAGAACAGGTTTAATGGGGATATCTTCCAATTGGGACACCAGTTCTGGTGACCCTAGTGATTACATAGGGACTCCCCCCCAACCTTTTCTCTCACGTCCAGTTATGGCTAGGGGACAGGAATTGAAGATAAATCTCCCCCATGAGAAACAGATAATATAAACCTTACAGAGGTTATACCCTCACCCACTCTATCCATAATGAAAAAAAAAGTTTAGGTAATGACAAAGTTATTGTTAAATACACAGGCCCATAACAGAAAGGTAAAATTGCGCTGGTTCAGGGTGTAAAAGTGTGAGAGCTGAAGTGGTTAAGTAAAAGACTACAATTTTCAGTTCATAGAAAATGATCTTGTTGCTTGACAAACACAAACTCAGCAGTCTAATGTACACCATAGTGCCCATTCTCCGATAGTATAGCGCACAATAAAGCCTTTATTTTGACAGCTTCAAGTTCATAGCTTGGTAGTTCACTCTTCAGTGAAGCTCAACAGCTAATGGTTCATCTAACAATGGAGGCTGTTCCCTGGTGAATTGTTGCCTATTGAGAATGGCAAAATGAGCAGAGAACCCAGATGACCTCCATAGGAAGAATCAATATATCCACACACAAGTACAAAAATTACCTGGCTACCTCAAAGCAAAATTACAAATTATTCTATTAGGATTTACAAATACAGACATCTCTGAGTAATAAGGGTACAAAGAAGCATATAATCAAATCAAGTTTCAGTTCGTGTTCTATATTAGACCTTTAAAAATCATCAGTTTGTCTGGAAATGCTTATTTTACAATGACAGACTATGTAGGTATAAAATGGATGTGTAGCATGGCTTCTAACAGAAATCACAGTTTGCATATGACTTATTTAGCCTTGGAAATGTACAGTCGGTTACCGGTCTGCAAGTCCAATGTTTAGTAACAGAAATATGTAGTTCAGTGAGTGAGGTTTTTTCCTTGCCAGTACAATGTTTAGATATTGAATGAAGTTAATTTACTAAACCAGCTGTTCATTTTGCAAAGCACGTTGATCTTTGTAAATCTATTTTCCCCCAGAACTTAGTGAATATGGTGAAATTGTGAATGCTCTGTCTTTACATAAATGAAAATGAAAAACAGCATTTTGTCTGCACATTATTGGATGACGAAAGTCAGTAGATCAAGGGTATTGAAATAAAATTCCTAGAGGTCTGGTCAGCAAAATGTTTATCCAGTAGAGGTCCAAAATTTTATATTTTATACCTTGGAATCACAGTCCTCCATTTACATCTCAGCCCAATGATTACTTCATAGTGAAATCTTTCAATCTTTTACATCACAGTCCCCTCATTTTCATCACAGCCCAATCTTTTACAACACAGGCCCCTTTACAATACAGTGTCCCTCTTTAGATTCCCCCATTTTTACATTCAAGCCCCCCCCCCCACTTTGAATCACAGTCCCCCATCTTTACATTACAGTTCCCTCCTCCTTTACATCACAGTTCCCAATCTTTACATCACAGTTCCCCATCTTTTTCATCTCAGTCTTCCTCTTTACATCACAGCCCCCCATCTTTACATCACTGTCACCCATCTTTACAACACAGCCCCCATCTTTACATCACTATCACCCATCTTTACATCACAGCCCCCCATATTTACATCACAGTATCCCATCTTTACAACTCAGTCCTCCTCTTTAACTCACAGTCCCCCATCTTTACATCACTGCCCCTCATCTTTACATCACTGCCCCCCATCTTTACATCACAGTCCCCCATCTTTACATCACAGTCCCCCATCTTTACATCACTGTCCCCCATCTTTACATCACAGTCCCCCATATTTACATCACTGTCACCCATCTTTGCATCACAGCCCCCCATCTTTACATCACTATCACCCATCTTTACATCACAGCTCCCCATATTTACATCACAGTATCCCATCTTTACAACTCAGTCCTCCTCTTTAACTCACAGTCCCCCATCTTTACATCACAGTCCCCTATCTTTACATCACTGCCCCCCATCTTTACATCACTGTCCCCCATATTTACATAACAGTCCCCCATCTTTAATACACAGTCTCCCATCTTTACATCTCAGTCCTCCTCTTTACATCACAGTTCCCTATCTTTACATCACAGTCTCCCATCTTTACAACACAGTCCCCTATCTTTACATCACAGTCCCCCATCTTTACATCACTGTCACCTATCTTTACATCACAGTCCCCCATCTTTAAATCACAGTCTCCCATCTTTACATCTCAGTCCTCCTCTTTACACCACAGTTGCCCATCTTTACATCACAGTCCCCCATCTTTACATCAAAGTACCCCATCTTTACATCACAGTCCCCCATCTTTACATCACTGTCACCCATCTTTACATCACAGTTCCCCCTCCTTTACCTCACAGCCCCCCCTTTACATCAGAGTCTCTCATTTTTACATCATAGTTCCCCCGTTACATCACAGTCCCTCATCTTTACATCACAGTTTCCCTCCTATACATTACAGTCCCACATCTTTGCATCAAAGTCCCCAGCCTTTACATCACAGTCCCCCATGTTTGCATCACAGTCTCCCATCTATATATCACAGTTCCCCATCTTTACATCACAGTTCCCCATCTTTACATTGCAGCCCCCATGTTTGCATCATTGTCCCCCATCTTTACATCACAGTCCCCCCCTTTTAGATCACAGCCCTCCTTCAGATAAAATTGCCCCCCTTTACAATACAGTTAACCCTCTACATTATAGCACCCCATTTACATCAAATCCCCCATTTATATAGCAGCCCCTCTTTTATATTTCTCCGCTCTTTACATCACAGTACCCACGCCACATCAAAATCACCCCTTTTATATTACCACTGTTTACATGGCTGCCTGCTTTAACAGACCCGCTCCACTTACATCAGTGTGATTGTCCCTCCCCCTCCCCTTTCTGTCCGACCTTAGCAGAGGGCGGGAAGTGCGATAGGTCTGGATGGATGGAGGGAGCTTCCAAGCTTCTCCAGTTGAGTGATTGGTTGCTAGGACTGCCCCATGTCATAGCAACCAACCAACCAGCTACCTAACTTGAGCAGCTACCGCCCAACATGCAGACCTATTGCACCTCCTGCCCTCTGCCCTGTTATGAAGATGGCAGCAGCGGCGAGAGGAACAGAGGACACACAGGCAACTAAATGGTATGGTCATGGCAATCCAGACTGAACTGTCACTTTGTCCATGTCTGGACTGTGGTCTGTCATTTAGTGATGCCTGCAGTAGAGCTTCACCTCATTCACTAAGCCTTAGGAAACATTCCCTTATAAAGTGCAACTTCCCCTGCATGAACCCCAATGCATGCAATAAAGTGTAGTTTGTTCATTGCAGAGAATATGACTTCTTGTTTGTATCATCTGTAACATGCCTGTACCTCACTGGCTTTGCAATCTCACCTGTGATATGCCACCAGCACAATAGTACATGGGACCTCCTGTAATTATTTGTGTACCAGACTGAACATAGGCCACATTTTTGTCCGAATTGAACACACAGTAGGTAATGGGCATTGTTGCTGTTTGATAATCATTGGTTGATTGATGCAATTAAATCTTCATGATAAATTCCATAGACTGGTATTTGCTAGTTAACTGATATTTACTATAACACTAAGAATAATATGTTGGTATATTAGGTATGAGTGAGTGACCACAGAGATACAAACTATAAGATTAGCATTTAGATGTAAGAATCGTTACAAATGTTTGATCTAATCTTATCAAATCATTTTAGGAGGTACCTGCATAGAATTCACTAGTCTAAAACCATTGTAAAAAAAAAGTACTTGCGAAAATCAGCTCTTTGTTTGATCAAACATCATCAGAATAATGGTACTTGGCAGCCTTTCTTTCAGCTTTTATATAACCCAATTGATATTTTATTTACATAGGTTTAATATATTTTACATGTATCAAAACAAAAGGTGTGCAAAATCTTAGTTTTTTTACTGTAGAAATCAGAGCCTGTATAGAAAAGTTCCCTTTCAAAATAATGCAGAGTGGTACACTTGCTACCTGTGTGAAAGCAGGGAGCATGGGCTTTGCTGATTGCTGAATCAGTTGGGGGCATGGCAGATCTCTGCATTGCTTCCATAAAGAGAGGTCCAACTCTGCATCTGCCAGCAGGAGACAGATTTTCTACTCAACCTGCAGCTATATAATTCACAAGGAATATAATGTGTATTAGCATATTCAAGATAAATGTTCAGTTGAGCTTTAATTACAGTCCACATCATAGTAATTAAGGCATACTCTATCTATTTGTGTAAATCACGCAATTAGGTCCTTTACGGGAGAGAGAGAGAGATAGAAAGAGATAGAGAGAGAGAGAGAGAGAGAGAGAGAGAGAGAGAGAGAGAGATAGATAGAGAGAGAGCTAACCACAAATTATTGCCCTATAATTATTGTTTTCAAACCAGCATTTGTGGCACAATCACCGTGTGTGCATTTGTATTCATCTGTATGCACAGGAGGGATGGGTGTTTTTTAAAATTGTTTATATAATTTATTACAATGTAATTTTTTTCAAATGTTATCTTATTTTTTTATTTACCTTTATTGCTATCACATGGGGTATAATAAACCCCCAATATGATAAAATGGGCAGGTAACACATCCTCATTATGTAGACCAGCCTTTTTCAACCAGTGTGCCCTGGCACCCTGGTGTGCTTTGAGATTTCTTCAGGGGTGCCTTGGCAAAATGCCTAAAAATTGCCAAAAATGTATATACAAGCTAGCGGGTGGATAAATCCTTGCTTATAGTTACACAAAGCCACAGCTTTTCATTGTGCACCATTATGACCTTCTACCTGCCGTCCTCCTAATGACCAATTGATATCATCAGTTGATAAGGAAGATGTTAGTTGCCTAGATAGCATCATTGTTTGAACCTCCCTTGCCTCTCTCCATCAGCTTTGGGGTTACATTAGCTGAGTGATGGAGAAAAACTGAAGAAGAGAAACATTGGAATACTAGTCAGCACCAGTTTACAAAAGTGTATTTGCTTTGGAAGAATAAATCACCTCTAAGGTATGTGGATGTTGCTGCATTATGTAAAACTATTTGAATACTTTTTACATTTTAGAATGGGGTGCCTCAAGATTGTCCGTAATTTTTAAGGGTGCCTCAGACTGTTCATCATTTTGGAGGGTGCCTTGACTGAAAAAAGGTTGAGAAACACTGATGTAGACATCAATGTCTCCCCTTCCCTCACTGCAAATAAAAAAGCCCAAATTGTGCTGATGTAGCACACTCCTAGGTAGGTGCTAGTAAAAAGCATATATGTGGCCCTGTCTGCTTATCAGGGGGGCCTGATCATTTAGTTAGGCTGTCACATGTTTTCAGGTGTAATCTGTTGAGTCTGGGGAATCTCCCCACTGTTTCCAATGAGGGCTCTTATTGGACAGTGGAGGAAACCTGGCCATATGCACACCAGGGCTTATAGCTGTCTCAGTGTGCAGAGTTTGCCGCAATGAACCCTGGGATGAGTCATAAGTCTGAGGGGAGCATGTGACAGGGCATCTTTGGCGAGAAGCAGAGTCCCAGGAGGAGGCTGAAGGCTGTCTCTCCTCCTGTCAGAGCAAGTGAGGGTGTCCTGGGTAGTCGGCCTAGAGGACTGGAGGTTGAGCTGAGCTGCAGGAAGGATCCAGAGTGCTGTGGACCGAGTGGAGCTGCTGGGCAGAAGTTTCCAGGAAAAACAGTGTTGTGAGTACTTGAAATTGCCCAGGGGTCTGCCTGAGAGAGGAGACCACTCCAGAAGGTCAAAGGGATCCAGGAGCCAGCTAACCAGTAGTTGTGATTGAGAAAGGGGGTGCCAGTGTCTAAACCCTAAAGATTAGTGAGAGAAAGAGGGCGCCGGTGCGGGGCCTGAAGTGTTCAGCAGTGCAGTAGTGTATTCAAATAGCTAACTCAGCAGGAGTGCTTAGAGGAGCTTAAAAGAGGATTTCTTTAGTGAGAAAGCAGTCTCAAGTCAAGTCAGCATTAAAAGGGAAACCGGCCAGCGTTAACCAGTGTCAAGTCAGCGTTAACAGGCATCCGGCCAGCATTAACCAGCGTCAAGTCAGCATTAACAGAATTGTTCAAGTGTCTCCGCTTAAGGAGCCTAGTTTAGTTTAAGGAGTATCCCACTCATCCCTTCTCCTATCCAAGTTACCAACTAAATACAAAAAACCCAAAGATACTGGACTGGTCATTGTCTCAGTGCTCACACTTGGAGAAACATGCTTAAATGTGCTGTTGTTGCTAGCAGTAACCCAGGGGGACCCATAACCAGCAAAACAGCTGGGAATTGTGCTACACTTGGTTAGCTGTTTCTATGAAACAATAACTTGGGAATCAATGAACTAAAACCAGAAATGAAGAAATGCTCATAGCTTTCAGCTTCACAGGGTATGGATGTCCCTCCATCTTTTCCTGCTCTCAAAGCAGAGGGAGATTACTGCAGGTGACAATATGGTAGGGGTTGGGAGTCGGGGGGAATTTTTAATTCTCATTACAGTAGAAGTGATCAGGTGGCTTTAGAGCAGCTGTTTTAACTACTTGAAGTCAAGGGTGTTTAGGGTGTTTTAAAATTGCCCAAGGGTGGCAAGTGGTTAAAGAAGTGCTCCAATCTAGTGCATTTCATAAAATTATACTGAAGTCTTGAATGTTTTTTCCTACCAAGAAAAAAAAAAAGTGTTTATGCTTACCTGTTCTGTGCAAAGAATATTTCACGGAGTGGCCCCTTACCTCCTCTTCTTGGGTCCCTTGCCAGCACTGTGTGCTCCCATAGCAAGCTGTTTGCTATGGGGGCACATGTGCAGGCTTGCTTCCATGCCAGGCTGTGTGCTTCTTTAGACACACACTCTGCGGATCAGCGCAGCCCCACTCCATCTTCACAGGATTTAATTGACAGTAGTCAAAGTCAATGGCTCCTGCTCCTGCCTCTGTGTCCTATGAGAGCAGGGAGAGTGACCAGCACTGCTGTAGACAGGCACCAAATCGTAAAAAAGACTCAGGTAAGTATTTAGGGAGGGCAGTGGGGGGAACAGCTAGTAGAATGTTTTTTACCCTATCACGTTAAAAAAACCTGTTGGTTTTAGAACCACTTTAAACTAAGAAGAAGTTGAAATTATTTAACGTTTTTGCATAGCCATTTTTTTGTTGTCTGTATCTGTTGGTGAAATTTTCCTTTACTTCCTGACCCACAGAGACACAACAGGAGAAGTAACAGGACATCTCCTAAAATGTCTCAAAAGCGAAGGGAATTCCCCTTTTAAGACAGTTGTCACCAGAACAGGCATCCCTATTGGAAGATTTTCCCTCTCCTCTCCAGCAGAACATAGGCAGGAATACAAAGCTGATACAAGTTCTAACTTGTTCACACCATATGAAAACAGAAAGCAAATTTTGGCATTAGATCTGCATTCTATCCTTCATATTTCTGAAAGTAAATAAAAATGAGTCAAGGGCCTGACAATTGTATGGAGCAGGATAGGGCTTGGATTATCAGAGGCCCTGGGGCTTCAACAGGGCTGCCGATAGGGGGGTACCACAAGGCCTCCTGTATGGGGTCCAGGCACAAAGGGGGTACAGGGAGAGGGATTAATGAGGGATGACAATTACAGAACTGTGTCTGTCTCTCCCTCCAGAAGCTGAAACCTGGTATCTCTCTGTCGCCAGCTTTTAGCTGCTGGAGGGAGAGACATAGACACAGTGCTGTAATTGCTATTCCTCACTAATCCCCCTCCCTGTTCTGTCCCCTCCTCGCAGTGCTGGCTCTAATGTTAGCTCTGCTCAGTGCGTTTGTTACCTCTGTAACTTTGTTTCTCACCCCTGACCCACCCTCCACTGATTCAGAGTCTTGCCCTACTCACCTTCCTTTCCCTTATGTCTGCAATCATGCTCCGATCATTCCCCGTCTCAGTCTCATTAATTGTGTTCAGTCTCCCAGCAGTTCTTCCTTACTCTTTGTCCCATCTCATCTTTCCTGTATCTCTGATCCCGGAGTTCCAACTGCTCAGCCTGCATATTTTTTTTGGCTCTTTCCCCCATTGCTCTGTCTCCCTGACACAGTCAGAGCCAAACAATTGCATTCCAATAGGGTGAGGAATTTACTGCTACACTGGTTCCATGGCCAGGGCCGCCATCAGGGGGGGACAGCCGATACACATGTACGGGGCCCCGATGTCTTGAGGGGCCCGGCTGCTGGGGCCCCAACTAAGGAGACCAAGTTGCTGCTGCCAGGAGCAGACTGACCATTCGGCACTCAAAGGAAACATCACAGAGCTGGCTTCCCCCTAGGTTTTCCCGTGCCCTAGCTCCCGCCCCGCTGTCCACCTGTGTGTGAAGACCAGGGCCGCCATCAGGGGGGGACAGCCGATACACATGTACGGGGCCCCGACGTCTTGAGGGGCCCGGCTGCTGGGGCCCCAACTAAGGAGACCAAGTTGCTGCTGCCAGGAGCAGACTGACCATTCGGCACTCAAAGGAAACATCACAGAGCTGGCTTCCCCCTAGGTTTTCCCGTGCCCTAGCTCCCGCCCCGCTGTCCACCTGTGTGTGAAGACTATTGGTTGCTAACAACCAATCAGGTGCAGGGAAGCCCCGACAGCCTCTAGTGCTGCATTTACCAGCGCTAGAACTAGTGGCTGCTGTCCCGACCTGGAGTCTGTTCTGACCGTTCATCCAGTCTCCCGGGAAATACTGATAAAAGCACAGCTGCAGCAGTTATCGCATCCCACAGAAGCTGTTTCAGGCAGTGAGCTGGGGGGGGGAGGGGTGATGAGCGGGATGGTACTAGACAGTGCTCTGGAGGTTTACACCAGGAGAGACCAGCTTGTCTTCCTTATCTATGTGACTGGTGAGTGCATAGAAGTGGAACATCCCCCACCTCTGCTGCACCCATTCAGTGTGTACTGTGTGCACATTGGGGCTGCACTCCTTTTGTTGTGTCTACTTTCTTCCTTAGATTTCCTCTGGAGACATCTACTTATCTGGAAGCTGTATACTTCTTGCTTATTGGAATGCCTTCTTTTTTTTCTTACAGTGAGGTTGCTGCCAAAAGACTCACCAATGATTTGTGAATGATTTGAAGTGATACTAAAGGGTATTTTTTTTTTCTTCTTTAAAATAGATAAAAAAGATACCATACTTACCTGCTGACCGTCTCCTGTAGTATATGTGCAGTCTCTGACCATCTCCTGTAGTATATGTGCAGTCTCTGACCATCTCCTGTAGTATATGTGCAGTCTCTGACCGTCTCCTGTAGTATATGTGCAGTCTCTGACCATCTCCTGTAGTATATGTGCAGTCTCTGACCATCTCCTGTAGTATATGTGCAGTCTCTGACCGTCTCCTGTAGTATATGTGCAGTCTCTGACCGTCTCCTGTAGTATATGTGCAATCTCTGACCGTCTCCTGTAGTATATGTGCAGTCTCTGACCGTCTCCTGTAGTATATGTGCAGTCTCTGACCGTCTCCTGTAGTATATGTGCAGTCTCTGACCGTCTCCTGTAGTATATGTGCAGTCTCTGACCGTCTCCTGTAGTATATGTGCAGTCTCTGACCGTCTCCTGTAGTATATGTGCAGTCTCTGACCGTCACCTGTAGTATATGTGCAGTCTCTGACCGTCTCCTGTAGTATATGTGCAGTCTCTGACCGTCTCCTGTAGTATATGTGCAGTTTCTGACCGTCTCCTGTAGTATATGTGCAGTCTCTGACCGTCTCCTGTAGTATATGTGCAGTTTCTGACCGTCTCCTGTAGTATATGTGCAATCTCTGACCGTCTCCTGTAGTATATGTGCAATCTCTGACCGTCTCCTGTAGTATATGTGCAGTCTCTGACCGTCTCCTGTAGCATATGTGCAATCTCTGACCGTCTCCTGTAGTATATGTGCAATCTCTGACCGTCTCCTGTAGTATATGTGCAGTCTCTGACCGTCTCCTGTAGTATATGTGCAGTCTCTGACCGTCTCCTGTAGTATATGTGCAGTCTCTGACCGTCTCCTGTAGTATATGTGCAGTCTCTGACCGTCTCCTGTAGTATATATGCAGTCTCTGACCGTCTCCTGTAGTAGGTCTGCAGTCTCTGACCGCCTCCTGTAGTAGGTCTGCAGTCTGATCATCTCCTGTAATATAGATGCAGTCTCTGATCATCTCTTGAAGTATGTCTGATGTGAGAGCAGCAACCCTGCTCAGAGATGGCAGCGAAAAGTTCTGATGGGGAGAGGAGACTAAGTGTGAGGAGATGGAGGCTACCTTTGAGGTAAAATAAGGGATGGAGGCTGAGCTTGAGGTGACAGATGCTGACTGTCTATGAGGAGATGGAGGCTCCTCAGAGGTGAAAGAGCTTTTTTAAGGCAGTGTGTCTTTCTCACAATGTCATCCCCTCTGAGGTGTCTGTGTGTCCTTCCTCACAGGATCCTCCGACTGACAGCAAAATTATCTGAGGAAACTTTATAGAACAATGCAAGAACTCCTACTATGTCATTAATACACACAAAGCCTTCAAAATGTCCAACATCGGCTTGGGTGAGGACATTGGAGGATCCCTGGACAGTAAGTGTCTTTAAATTCAAAGTCAGCAGCTACAGTATTTGTAGCTGCTGACTTTTCATTTTTTTTGGGGGGAGCCTGGAGCTCCTCTTTAAAGAGGTTGTAAACCTCATAATTTTTTTTTTTTTTTTAAAGTACACCTGAAAGACAAACACATAATGAGCTAGTGTGCATTGCATACTAGCTCATTATGAAATACTTACCTGAGAACGAAGCCCCGACCACTCGCCTCTCTCGTGGGTGACATGTTCTGTCACCCTTCTTCCGGGTTCGCGGCATCTGGCCATCTGATTGGCTGGACCCGCGATTACATCACTCGCGGGAGCCGACGGTCACGGCATGGGGCTCTGAAGGAGCGGCACCAGCGGCCGTTCCTTCAGAGCGCATGCGCCAGTGATGTCACTGGCTGCATTTAAGGTAAATATCTCCTAAACGGTACATAGATTATGAGATATTTACAGTACCTATAGGTACAGAGGAGGGTTTACTTCCTCTTTAAGTTGTAAAGGTGGGAAAATAAAAGTGGGTTCACTGAAGGATTTGGTGGGACAGCTAGTGGGCGGGCCCTGGGAAATGTTGGTGGTCAGGCCTGGGGGCCCAGGCCCAAAGCTGTGTAAGGGGCCCCAAAATTTCTGATGGCTGCCCTGTCCATGGCTGCCTTTTATCTTGTCCTAGTGCGGTTTAGTGTGCTTTATGTATCTGGGCTTCTCATTTTCTCCCCCAGACTACCTTCTGACCTATGCAACTTCTTCCCTACACTGTCAGTTCCCTCAACAAAATCCATGTATCAACTCCTTCTATTTAACCATTTACAAACTGATCTGGCAGTAGTAAACTCCATTTTTATCTTGTACCTACAGGTAAGCCTATATTATGGTTTACATAAGGAAAGAGAAGGAGGCGCAACACCTAGTGCATTACCCGTGCTCACCGTATAAAATGTTTTATTAAAATGCCAAATGCATACTCACAGACAGGAAGAAAGAAAAATCGCATTAAAAGATTCCACCACACATGGAATGGAACACGTCCTGTATGAGACCGCTAACGCGTTTCGGGAGTCAAGCTCCCTTCATCAGAGCTGGTCATATCAACAGCAAACCCAAATATATACTGATATCAGTTTAACCGGTTCCTCCCGCCTCCTACATTATAGTTTACCTGTAGGTACAGTGAATATGTATACTAACATGCACGTTTAGGAGCTATTTACATGTGTAGCAGCCGGTGATAGCATTGTGCTCTCAATGGACGGCATACCATCCATTGAGAGAGATGTGCTGTCACCATGACTCCCATTACACCATTGCGGATTGGCCAAACGGCAGAAGAACCCAGAAGGAAGACCAGACGAAGATGGAATCCCTCTCAGTAATGACAGCACACCGCCGGACAGATCAATTTTTTAGGTAAGTTTGTCATAATGCTATTTCACCAAAGCCCCCAACCCCTCCCCTCTTCCCAACAGGGTTGTTAAAAAAAATGTGTTAAAAAATATAAATAAGGGCTCACTCATACAGGTACTCTGGCTGTGTGAAGGAGGTATTTGGGTTGGAGCCGCCTGTCATTCTATGGGGATGCAGCGCCTGTACGAACACAGCCACAGGCCCTAATTTGACAGGTGTGCAGGTGCGGATGAGTGACCCCAAATGCACACTGTCTGTGTTTGGGCTGTACAACTGCATCCCCACGCCTGTCAAAGTAGGACCTGCAGTTGTGTTTGTACAGCTCCAGGTAGATTAAGCCACATAAATGAACCACTGATTCACACTATACAATCCGCAGCACCCATGTGAATGAGCCCCAAGACCTTATCCACAAAGAGCTTTATTTATTAACTCAGATTTATCTTTTAGATTTAGCAGGAATTTTGTGAGTTATGTTGTATTTGTGTCTGCTAATGATGATTTTATTGTATTTTTAGCAAAATATCTATATTTTGATATAGCTGTCAGGTAGTCTTACATGATTTCTATCAGCACCCTTGGGCTTCAAATAATGGTATCAATTAGGGTGACCACTTTTCCAAACTGCCATTCAGGGACACCCCCCCCTCCCCCCGACAACACCCCCGCCCAAAAAAAAAAAGATGATTTTTTTATACTTTTTTTTTTTAACATACATTTCAGGCCCCTGCCCCCTCCATATACATCAAATGCAGCCCCTCCTCCTCAAAGGTATAAACAATGCAGCCCCCTGCTGCCACTTCCCACTCACACACAAGGTAGCCCATCTTCCTCACATATACATAAAATGCAGCCCCCTACCCCCCCTCCCTCCCAGCACATACATACAAGGCAGCCCTTCTGTCTCCTCACACATGCATACAATGCAGCTTCCTGTTCCCACTTTCCCCTATGAATACACACAGTGCAGTCTCTCTGCCCCCCCCTTCCCACATACACACAATGCAGCCCACCCCCCTTTCACACATACATGGAATGCAGCCTCCTGCCACTCACAAATACATAAAATGCAGCCCCCTGTTCACACACAATGAAGCCCCCCTGCCCTCTTTACACATACATAAAATTCAGCCCTTACCCCCCTGAGTCTCTGGTAGGACTAGGAAATCATCCATGCGGGGGAATTGTCACTGAGATTCTGGGCTCCGGCTGACGTCACCGTCCTCGTCACTTGACTAGTAGTCTCACTTGGCCGCCCGCGCACTGCGTGCAGCAAGGCAGGGGAGGAGCGGAGCCACACTCCTCTGCTCACTGCTCTCGTATTGGCTCGAATTGTCGCCCGACGCCCGCCCTCTAACATGGTACAGCCCAGCCATCCTCCCTCTCATCCAGCGGACATGCTACAGTCTGTTCTCACAGACGGCGGCTCACGGCGGGCTCAGATCATTCCGGGACACTGCATTGTCCCGGAATGAGGGTGACCGGGACCCGGGACAGACTCTCCAAATGCGGGATTGTCCCGGGCGGACTGGGACACGTGGTCACCCTAGTATCAATATTTTTGTTCACACAGGGGGTTGTTGGTTGTAGACTGAGCTGGAATTGTGTTATGTGGCTAGCTTTCATTCTTTTATTGCATAGGAGTGATCTTTTCAACATGCAAAATTTGTTGGAATAAAATACAGACAGCCAAGAGCTGATGCTTGCTTTGGTCTTCCATTAAACATTAGTTTGACAGAAAGACGTAATGCTTTGTAAGGAGATTTTCAATAGCTGCATTTATCCTACTTAGAACAAGTCCAAATATTTCTTATTTTCACATAGATAAGATGTTCTTAAAAGACAAACATATAAGTACTGAATGTGCCTCTCAATTCTCTGCTAGCAGACCAGTTTTGTTTTCAAGGCAGAATTTGTATTTAGCAGACGGATGCAACCTGCTAACCTTCCTATGTGACTTAAACAGGGAAACGCAATTATACACTACTACTCATTTCCCAGATATGAAATAATTGCTGGACTAGTATAAAGACTCTGTTACCTATGTATGTAACAAGAGCTTGTAGAGGTCAGGAGATTTATAATATTTAGATATCATCATGACTGCTGATTTGGTGCAGATTCCTTTTTTTTAATTATAACCTCAAGTTAAACAAACCCACAAATGACACAGCAGTCCTTACGTCAAACATCTGTTTCAAGATTGGTACTTCAAGCCAATGTACAATAGGTAGTGTTGGGACAAGAAATTGCCAATACATGCTAATACAAATTGACAACTTTCTTTGTCAAAATATATACAGACCACAACATTCAACGACAGGTCTACTTTAAGGTTTAAATAGGTTTGGGGTACCTTGGCCCTTTACCATTTAAAAAGACCCTTTCAGGATAAAAAAATATGGGAGCTAACTTTTTATCTAGGGCTGTAGTGCTTTTTCTTTCATCACTATTTGGTGAGTCACATATGGAAACAAGCATATACAGGGGTTGGGTAACAATATGGAAACACTACATGATCTGCATGTGTACAAGTGACATTTTTCTTGTTCAAGTATTTTATTGATGAAGAATAACAAATAACAAATAACAATAACAATAACAACGTGTGAGTTACATTGCAGAAGATTGTCATAACCATGACAGGCATGTATGGTAAACACGAGAGCGAACGAGCTAACAAGTCGGGCAAAGTTAGATGGAGGCAGGTGGCGCGACCAGCCCGTAGGCACCCCGTAATGGGAACACACTGTGCCTAGACAGGAAGGTGCAGCCAGGTAGCTAGTGAGCCAAGGTTATCTAATGCCCAATACCTTAACATCTCGGAGAGAGAAGCAGAGGGGTGGAGGAAACTGCAGAAAGGACTGACCAGACGTGGGGGACTGAGAGTATAGTCCAGTGAACTGGGAGAGCTGGTTTTACTCACGAGCCTGCCTGGTGGGCTATACTGTGAGAGGCAGGTTCAGGTAAGGACGTTGCTAGTGTTATGGGAGAAGTATTTAATAAAGAAGAGTGGGGTAGGTGGGGTAGGCGGGGGAGGGAGCATGGGGTGGGAATAGAACAAAAAAAGAGAGGGTGAGGGTCGCCGGGGGGATCCATGAGTGAAGGAAAGGAGTGGGCACAGCTCAGGGTGATTAGGGCATCAACAGGGAGCTATCGAAGTTGGAAGGAAGGAAGTTGTCAACCCAGGGTTGCCAGAGTCTGTCAAACTGATCTATTTTGTCCATTAGTGTAGCTTCGATCTTGGCATGTATCATAGCAGTTGTGACACGCTGTTTAACTTCAAGTAGAGATAAATGCGGAGACTTCCATGCTTTCGCTATGGTCTGTTTCGCTGCCGTGGTCACCTGCAGAAACAGCTTGTGCCGAAATTTCAAAACCATATCAGGTTTCACATTAAGGAGGGCCTGAAGAGGGTCGGGCGGGAGTTGTGTGGACATTAATTTGGAAAGGACCCGAAAGACTTCCTGCCAGAAAGTCTGCACAATAGAGCACGTCCAACAGATGTGCATATGCGTGCCAGCCTCTGAACATCCACGGAAACATGTTGCAGGGTATGAAGGTTGGAATTTCGCAATACGTGCGGGTACTAGATAACAGCGCATCAGCACTTAGTAGTTTAGTTTGTTTCTAGGGCTACAATGTTTTGGGAGGCCGATTTAGTTGATTGCCATATTCTTGTCCAGTCCTCTTTTTCAATGGAGGACTCAAGATCTCGTTCCCATTTGGATGCGTAAGGCGGAGGATCATTAGTAGGGGGTGTAGAGAGCCTAGAGTAGAGTTGGGAAATGAGGCCTCGCATGTGCGGATCGTCGTGGCAGATATGCTCAAAAAAGGTCATGTGGGGCAGAGTGGGGTCAGTGGGGATGCATTGCGTGAAGAAGTGTTTGAGTTGAAGGTAATGGAAGACCTCTGAGCTTCGCAGGTGGTGAGACGCACAAAGGTCAGAGAAGGGTTTAATGGCGTTAGATGCTATTATAGAGTGAGCTCGGAGGAGACCAGCAGTTACCCAACTGTTGAAGGCTGTAGGGGATTCCCAGGCCGGAGTGAAAGAGGGGTTGCGCAAGAAGGAGAGTAAGGGATTATGCGGTGACCGGAGCTTAAATTTAAATTTCAGAGCATCCCAAAGCCGCAGGGAGTGGCGTACGATAGGATTCGTGATCGACCGACGGTCAGAAGGGGTCAGCCATAAGAGGTTTGCGACAGAGAGAGGGTCTGTTTCTACTGCTTCAAGAGATACCCACAAAGGGACTTCCTTAGTAGCGTGCCATTTAGGTAATTGGGCTAATTGGGCCGCCTGATAGTATTTGGTGAAGTTTGGGAGTCCTAGGCCTCCTTGGAGTTTGTGTAGATAGAGGGTCGTGCGGGCAACCCTAGGTCTGGTGGTGCCCCAAATGTAAGAGAAGGTGCATCGCTGAAGTTGACGAAGGTAGTAAGAGGGAACAGGGATGGGCAGGACTCTAAAGAGGTACAGTACCTTGGGTAAGATGGCCATCTTAGCTACTGTAATGCGCCCCATCCAGGCTAGGGGCAGAGTAGCCCAAGACGTCATCAACCGTGTGAGGTGTCGCAGCATAGGAGGGTAATTAGCCCTAAATAGCTCCGTTGGGTCAGCTGTCAAGTTAATCCCTAGGTAGGGCAAATACTGGGACTCCCAGGAAAAGGGGAGGACCGATCGGAGCTGTGAGTGAAGGGAGGAAGTCAGGGAGATATTAAGGGCCTTCGATTTCTCGGGATTAATAACTAGACCGGAGATGCGGGCAAATTTGGTCAGTGTAGAAAGAAGGTTGGGAGCAGAAGTGAGAGGTGAGGAGAGGAACAAGAGGATGTCGTCTGCGAAGAGACATAGTTTATGGTGAAAGCCGCCGAGGTCTAGGCCTTTAATATCAGGGTTTGCTTGAATTTTAAGGGCAAGAGGTTCGATAGCCAGAGCGAAGAGGAGTGGAGACAAGGGACAGCCCTGCCTAGTACCAGATCGAATTGGGAAAGAGGAAGAGTGGAAGCCAGCGTAACGGACAAATGCAGAAGGGGAAGAGTATAGTGAGGATATCCATGTTAGAAAGTGTGGACCAAAACCCCATCTGCGTAGGACTTCGTGTAAGTATGCCCATGAGAGGGAGTCAAAGGCCTTTTTAATATCTAGGGAGACCAAGCAGGCAGGTATATTGCGTTTACGAGCGAGATAGGTAAGGTGCACAGCTCTGCGCACGTTGTCTCCAGCCTGGCGACATGGGATAAAGCCCGTTTGGTCCTTATGGATTAGAGATCCTATGATCGGATTAAGTCGTGCAGATAGGATTTTGGCCATCAGCTTGATGTCTATATTGAGGAGGGATATAGGGCGATAGTTGGACCAAGAGGACTCGTCCGTCTGTGGTTTGGGGATCATGGAAATGGCCGCTTTGAGAGAGTCTAGGCCAAAGGAATGGCCCTTGAGGATAGAGTTATACGCTTTAGAGAGCATGGGGGTCAAATGTTCTGAGAAGTGTTTATAGTACGAAGCGGTAAAACCGTCAGGGCCGGGGCGTTTGCGTAATTTAAGAGTTTTGATTGCTGCGCAGATTTCAAGGTCTGTGATCGGTTGCTCTAATGCGTCGCGGTGTGAGGCAGAAAGGGTGGGCATAGATATCGTCGAGAAAAACTCAGAGAGCTGCGAGTCAGTTGGGGGGTGGGATGGGGAATAAAGTTTGGAGAGGTGTCGTCTGAAGGTGTCTAGAATTTTGATGGGATTGCTAGTGTGGGTGGAGGGGGAGGTTCGCAGACGGATAGGTTTGCGGGTAATATTAGCGTTACGGAGAGAGAGGGCGAGAAAAGTGTCTGGTTTATTCGCTTTGGAGTAAAATTGATGTTGTGAGCGACGAATTTGCTTTTCGGCCGCAGCCGTGAGGAAGAGATTTAGTTCCAGGGTTGCCTTATCGAAAATGTGTTTGTTATTCGGGGTGGGGTGTGCTTGGAAGGCATTGTGGGCTTGTACAAAAGCTGAATCCAGGGTTTGGTAGGTAAGGCGGCGTTCTCGTTTACGGCGAGATGCCAGGCTAATGAGCGTACCCCTGAGCACTGCTTTGTGGGCCTCCCAAACAGTGAGGGGGGCAACGTCAGTGGTGACGTTGTGTGAGAGGTAGTCTTTGATTGCTGCTGCTATTTCAACTTTGTGGGAAGGATGGGTCAGGAGGGTATCGTTCAAAGACCAAGAAAATTTATGCTGCTTAGGAACTAGAGAGTCAAAGGAGGAGACTACCGCGTTGTGATCCGACCAGGAAATCGGTACAATAGAGGAGGCCAGGAGGGAGGGAGAGGTAGCAATCGGGGTAAGAATATGATCTATGCGTGTGAAAGTATTATGCGGGTGTGAGTAGTAGGTATATTGTCTCCTGGTGGGGTTGCATTCACGCCAAGCGTCAATCAGGGAATGAGAGTGAAGCAAGTCCCGGAAGTTGAGACGGAGTGCGGGCGAGGAAGGGGCCGCAGGTGATTTATCAAGGGATGGGTATAAGACTTGGTTCGAGTCACCGCATAGGATAGTTGTACCCTTCTTATGGTGTTCAACAATTTGAAGGAAGTGGGAGAGGAAGGAGGTGGGGTTGGTGTTGGGTGCATAATAAGAAGCCAGAGTGACTTCCGTGTCCAGTAGGGTGCCAACAAGGATCAGGTACCTACCTTCAGGATCCGCAATCGACGTGTGTAGTGTAAACTGAGTTGTCCGATGGAACGCTATCAACACCCCCCTCTTCTTGACAGTCGCTGAAGCTGTGTAAAACTGAGGAAAAGAGGAGGTTAGAAAGCGAGGAGTTTGTGGGGCTGAAAAATGAGTTTCCTGCAGGCTGGCTATATGCACATCTAGGGAGGCAAGTGAGCGAAATGCCTTACGGCGATTCTGAGGTGAGTTGAGGCCCTGTACATTTAGGGTTAGGATGTTCAAGGTGGCCATTGGGTCAGCAGGAGAAAGCAGCTAAACTGAGATGGCGATAGCATGGAGGACAGGACCCCCCGGCGAACAAGGGAAGGGGGAGGGAAGGGTGAAGGAAAGTGGAGGGTGGGAAGATGCAAGGAGGAGAGAGAGGAGGACCACATTGACAACACTGTAGTTAGAAATATACGTAAGAGCGTGGTGAAAAAGGACAGTCCGTCCATGCAGAGGGTGATCCACTGCATGGAGGGAAACAAGTCACCTCCGGAAGACTCCTAGAGGAGTGTTCCAAAGGTGGGTGGAGGCGGCAGTGACAACCGGTAGGAGACAAAGTAGCTTTAGGCAAGATTTACGGTGGTGACCAGGGGAGATATTATAAATAAACGTTTATAGAGGTAAGGCAAATAAAAGAACATGGAAAGTCAAATACACAGGTTCAAAAAAGTTCAAGTTCAAACCGTATGGGTGTCCGGCTCACCCAATACGGGTTCTAGTGAATAGAAAAAAAAAAGGGGGTGCAGTGAAAAAATATACAGGCCTGAGTTGGCTTGCAGCCATGACATCTGGCTGGTATCCGGTAGGTGGTTCTTCAGTCCATGGAATCCGCTGGGGGTGGTTGTGGCGAAACAAGGTGGCTCCTCTTAGGAGTGGTGGAATTCGGGGCGGTCAGCTTCAGTGGGGATCTGGAGGCAGATCGTCGTCGTTGCTGAAGGGATGTCGGGGTAGATGGAGGGGAGAGCAGGCGGAGATCCTGAAGAAGGCGCTGAAGTTCCTCTGTAGATTTGCAGGTGTGCTTGCGGCCCTGGTGGGTAACACGTAAGGAGAATGGGAAGCCCCAGGAATAGATTATTTGGTGCTGTTGCAGAGTGTGGAGCAGCGGTTTAAATTCCCTGCGCTTCATGATAGTAGCCTTACAAAGATCCGTGAAGAGTTGATAATCATAGCTTTGAAAACGGAGGGTTTCCCAGCCTCTGGCGGCTTGTAGAAGCTGTTCTTTGGTCTTGTAGAAGTGCATTTTGGCGATTATGTCCCTTGGGGGCCCATCAGGTTTGCGGGGGGCCAGGGCCCGATGAATACGGTCCATCTCTAGACGCTCGATGGGGATTGAGGGGGAGAGTTCCTGAAAAAGGGCTGTGACAGTGGACTGCAGATCTACCACAGACTCCGGAATCCCACGGATCCGGATATTGGATCGTCTGGCGCGATTTTCCTGATCTTCCAGTTGAAGCTGCAGGGACTGGTTTTCTTCCCTGAGGGCATCCAATTCCTCAGATTGGTTAGTGACACTGACCTCGATCTCGTCTGCCCTGAGCTCAAGGTCAGCAGTGCGTTGGCCCAGGTCCCTGATCTCTCTAGTCAGTTTGTCCGTGATCTGGTCAGATGTGTGCTTCAGGGCCCTCTGGAGGATGCTCTCAAAATGGCGGAGGAGTCCAGATTGCAGGGGGTCAAAGTTTGTCTGCCCCTGGGTGAGCGGGATGTCTGTGTCAGACTCACCTTCATCTGGGTGAGGCTGGGAGAACCGAGGGGCCTTGGAGGAGCTGGTGCTGGCGCGGGAGACTAGCGGCGGCGCCATCTTGGAAGAGGCCCGCACCAGAGCGTCTCGGATGTTGCGGCTCTTGAGCTTGGATTTTGCCCCCCCGGATACCATGGTGAGGGTGGGGGCAGTGTGGGCTGTGTGGGGAGCCTTGTCGGGCGGAGTGCAGGGCGGCTGGTCACCGGTTCGGGCGGCGGCGTGTGTCGTTCCGGAGCGGAGCTCAGGCAGACATGTCCGTCTCGCTGAGTCCGCGCATGCGCCTCCAAGTGACATTTTTCATGTAGAAAGTGAAAGTAATGCAACATTTTTTTGCTTCCGCTGTGTAGGGTGACCACATTTCCAAACTGCCATTCAGGGACACCCCCGACAACTCCCCCCACCCGCCCAAAAAAAGATGATTTTTGATACTTTTTTTGCCAAAGCGAACAGTGGTCCCCTGTGTCACCTTCATATCCCCTCACTTGTGTCACCTTCTTCTGATTATTATTCCCTCAGTTATTGTTCCTCTGTGTCATCCTCATATCCCCTCACTTGTCACCTTCATTACTGTCCCCCACCTGTGTCACCTTCTTCTTCATTACTATTCCCTCAGTTGTTGTTCCCATGTCAAATTCATATGCCCTCACTTGTCACCTTTATTACTGCCCCCCACTTGTGTCACCTTCTTTTTCATTACTATTCCCTCAGTTATTGTTCCCCTGTGTCATCCTCATATCCCCTCACTTGTCACCTTCATTACTTTCCCCCACTTGTGTCACCTTCATATCCCCTCACTTGTCACCTTCATTACGTCCCCCCATTTGTGTCACCTTCTTCTTTATTACTACAGGGAGTGCAGAATTATTAGGCAAATGAGTATTTTTGAGGATTCATTTTATTATTGAACAACAACCATGTTCTCAATGAACCCAAAAAACTCATTAATATCAAAGCTGACTATTTTTGGAAGTAGATTTTAGTTTGTTTTTAGTTTTAGCTATTTTAGGGGGATATCTGTGTGTGCAGGTGACTATTACTGTGCATAATTATTAGGCAACTTAACAAAAATCAAAGATACAGTATACCCATTTCAATTATTTATTTTTACCAGTGAAACCAATATAACATCTCAACATTCACAAATATAAATTTCTGACATTCAAAAACAAAACAAAAACTAATCAGTGACCAATATAGCCACCTTTCTTTGCAAGGACACTCAAAAGCCTGCCATCCATGGATTCTGTCAGTGTTTTGATCTGTTCACTATCAACATTGCGTGCAGCAGCAACCACAGCCTCCCAGAGACTGTTCAGAGAGGTGTACTGTTTTCCCTTCTTGTAAATCTCACATTTGATGATGGACCACAGTTTCTCAATGGTGTTCAGATCAGGTGAACAAGGAGGCCATGTCATTAGCTTTTCTTCTTTTATACCCTTTCTTGCCAGCCACGCTGTGGAGTACTTGGACGCGTGTGATGGAGCATTGTCCTGCATGAAAATCATGTTTTTCTTGAAGGATGCAGACTTCTTCCTGTACCACTGCTTGAAGAAGGTGTCTTCCAGAAACTGGCAGTAGGACTGGGAGTTGAGCTTGACTCCATCCTCAACCCGAAAAGGCCCCACAAGCTCATCTTTGATGATACCAGCCCAAACCAGTACTCCACCTCCACCTTGCTGGCGTCTGAGTCGGACTGGAGCTCTCTGCCCTTTACCAATCCAGCCACGGGCCCATCCCTCTGGCCCATCAAGACTCACTCTCATTTCATCAGTCCATAAAACCTTTGAAAAATCAGTCTTGAGATATTTCTTGGCCCAGTCTTGACGTTTCAGCTTGTGTGTCTTGTTCAGTGGTGGTCGTCTTTCAGCCTTTCTTACCTTGGCCATGTCTCGGAGTATTGCACACCTTGTGCTTTTGGGAACTCCAGTGATGTTGCAGCTCTGAAATATGGCCAAACTGGTGGCAAGTGGCATCTTGGCAGCTGCACGCTTGACTTTTCTCAGTTCATGGGCAGTTATTTTGCGCCTTGGTTTTTCCACACGCTTCTTGCGACCCTGTTGACTATTTTGAATGAAATTCTTGATTGTTTGATGATCACGCTTCAGAAGCTTTGCAATTTTAAGAGTGCTGCATCCCTCTGCAAGATATCTCACTATTTTTGACTTTTCGGAGCCTGTCAAGTCCTTCTTTTGACCCATTTTGCCCAAGGAAAGGAAGTTGCCTAATAATTATGCACACCTGATATAGGGTGTTGATGTCATTAGACCACACCCCTTCTCATTACAGAGATGCACATCACCTAATGTGCTTAATTGGTAGTAGGCTTTCGAGCCTATACAGCTTGGAGTAAGACAACATGCATAAAGAGGATGATGTGGTCAAAATACTCATTTGCCTAATAATTCTGCACTCCCTGTATTCCCTCAGTTGTTGTTTCCCTGTGTCGCCTTCATGACCCCTCACTTATCACCTTCATTACTGTCCCCCACTCGTGTCACCTTCTTCTTCATTACTATTCCCTCAGTTGTTGTTCCCCTGTGTCACCTTCATTTCCCCTCACTTGTAACCTTCATTACTGTCCCCCAATTGTGTCACCTTCTTCTTCATTACTAATTCCTCAGTTGTTGTTCCCCTTTGTCACCTTCATTGTTCCCCTGTGCCATCCTCATATCCCCTCACTTGTCAGCTTCATTATTGTCCCCCAGTGCCGTCACTTGTGTCACCTCACCTTCTTCTTCATTACTATTCCAATCCTCTTCTTCTAATATCCCCTCTGGTGAGTGGTCCACTGGTCCCACAGACAGCTGGGCCTTGGGCTGGAGCTGGAGTCGGGGCAACCATGGATTTGAGCCAGCAGTGCAGCAGCAGCACACAGAACAGACGATCCCAGACACCAGTTCCATCCGGTCCGGCTGCTGCAAGTCTCTCCCTATGCATGCTGCGGGGCGGTGAGCCGTGGGCGCCAGAGAAGGAGATGGGTGGAGACACTGGAGAGTGAAGAAGATCACACGAGTCCCTGCTGCATGCAAGTAACTCCCTTTGCATGCCCTGGGCCCTGGAGAAGGAGGAGGTGGGTGGAGCGATCGCATAAGGAAGTGACTATCTGTCACAGGCTCAGCACAGCAGCGGTCGGCGGACGGCGGCTCACGGGCTCAGATCATTCCGGGACACTGCATTGTCCCAGAATGAGGGTGACCGGGACCCGGGACAGACTCTCCAAATGCGGGACTGTCCCGGGCAATCCGGGACACGTGGTCACACTACCGCTGTGTGATGAGACACCTAGCAAACAGATGGAAAACCTCATTCACTGCGTGCATTGCTAGGAATATGGAAGCATGTCAAAGCACATTGAGTTTCAAAAAGGAAAAGTGGTGCCCGCTTAACCACTTGGCGACCGCCCACTGCAGATTTACTGTGGCAGGCGGCCGATCCTGGGCAAACCGATGTAGTACTACGTCGCTCGCTCAGGAGACTCTAGGGGGCGAGCGCGCATCAGCCGGGGAGCCAGTGCATGTGACAGGTGGCTCCGATGGCCGCCGGCCACTTACGATCTCCCCCCACTGACAGAGAGGGACAGACGGCTGATGTAAACACAAACATCTGTCATTCTCCCTAAAGTGATCACAGAGGCTATGTGATCCTGCTATATAGGATCACATGTCTCTGTGATGATCTCACAAGCCAACCCCCCCCACCCCCACAGTTAGAATCACTACCCTAGGCTTACATTTAACCCCTTGATCACTAATAGTATTAACCCCTTCCCTGCCAATGGCATTATTACGGTAACAGTGCATATTTTTAGCACTGATTACTGTAGTTATATCACTAGCACCCCCAAAAGTGTCAAAAATGTCAGTTAGTGGTCGAATCTGTCCGCTGCAATATCGCAGTCCCAATAAAAAAAAAAAAAAAAAAAATCGCAGATCGCCACCATTACTAGTAAAAAAACAAAAAACAAAAAAAAATTGACATAAATCTTTCCCGTAGTTAGTAGACACAATAACTTTTGCGCAAACCTTTTGCGATTTTTTTTACCACAAATATGTAGCAGAAAACAAATTGGCCTAAAATGTTAGAAAATTTTGATTTGATGTAAAAAATATTGTTTTTTTTTTTTAATTAAAATTGTCGCTCTTTTTGTTTATAGCGCAACAAATAAAAATCGCACAGGTGATCAAATACCACCAAAAGAAAGCTCTATTTTTGGGAAAAAAAGACGTCAATTTTATTTGGGTACAGCGTCGCACTACCGTGCAATTGTCCGTTAAAGTAACGCAGTGCTGAATCGCAAAATAGGGCCCGGTCATTCAGCAGCAAAATCCTCCGGGGCTAAAGTGGTTAACTAGTGCCTCTGTGACTGAAATTGACAGTTTATTTGCGGTGTCATGAGGTACAGTATCAACGGTTATGATGGCATATACAGTTTCCGCAAAAATGTTTTCTGATAAGCATAAGCATGGTCGACATGGTCAACTGACCAAAAGAGACAAAAAGACATACATTGCGCATAATTGTGACCCGGAATAAGAAAACAACTTTTGCAAAATTTACTGCAATGCTCAATCTCAGTCTTCCAAAGACCTAGTTCATAAAAACTATGCGGAGGGAACTCTATAAGCAAAACATTCATGGGTGAGCTGCAATTAGTAAACCACTAGTGACCAATATCAATGTTAAGAAGAGGAGAGAGTGGTGCAACACACATAAATCATAAACTATCGATCAATGGAAGACTGTAATATGGTCCAATTAATCGAGCTTTACACTGACCATTAGACATGTTTACGTGTGGCAAACACTGTCCCAAGCTTATGACCAGGACTGTCTTGTGCCAACGGTAAAGCATAGTGGCAGCACAATCATAGTTTGGGCAGCCATATCTTGGTGTTCTGCAGGCCCCATCATCACCTTTAAAGGTAAAGTCACTGCCTGCGACTATGTACAAATTTTGGCTGACCATGTGCACCCCATGGTGCAGACATTGTTTCCCAAAGACAGTACCATTTACCAAGACAATAATGCTCTGATTCACACACCTGGCGTTGTCAAATTGTGGTTTGATGAGCATGTAGACAAAGTCTCACATCTTCCCTGTGCATCACAGTTGCTGGACCTTAATATCATAGAGCCACTATGGTCCATTTTTGAGAACAAGGTTTGGGCCTGTTTTCCGCCTCTGGCATCTGTGCAAGAACTGGAATGATTTTTGCATGAAGAGTGGTTTTAAGAATGGTTTTCAGATTCCATTATCCACCATTCAATACTTACATTTGTAAATTCCCAGGAGAATTCAGGCTGTTTTGGATGCCAAAGCTGGTCTAACACCATATTTAACAATTTTGTTCTTTTACCTGGTGTTTCCATAATTTTGTGCAACCCCTGTACATTTTCTGTATCAGGACACATGTTATGTACAATTGAATGTAACTAAATAACTAACCTCTTGCTGCCCATGAAATGCAAATGTATGATGGAAAAGAGAGTGGGTTTTAACACCCACATGCCGCACATAGGTGTCCATGGGTAACAGAGATTTCTGTGCTTAGAACACCATCCCAGCACAGCAACAAAGCTGTTGAAGACAGCTCTCGGTCAGTACTAATAATCAGGAGCTGGAAGAACTGGCTCCTGATTATGTGACCACTGTCCAAGCCAATCGCAGACAATCGTGTTTGGCCAATGCTTCCTGTCCCTGGGTGTACAGATACTGTTAAAGGGGTGCCAGGGCTGGGAAGGAAGGGGCTAACTAAAAAAAATAATCACAATAGTCTTGGACTACACACCCTCAAAAATAAGTCAGCACTGATTGCATCATGTTTCTATCTTGACAGGTTTCTTTAAATATGTTCTGTAAGCTAGGTTACTATATATTCCCATAGCATATGCATGTCACCACTAATGGAACCAAGTTTAATCTAGTTGTTCGTCTTAAATTTCTCTATAGATCACTCCAAAATTGTCAGAAATCAGCAATGTTTTGCTGATTTTAAGATTCTCTAGACTTTTATTAACATTAAATCCTAGTCATTGAGAGGAAGAAATGCCCCTGAGGGATGACAAATGACTGCTCCTTACTCCCCATTTATAATAATTACAAGCTAGCACCACTCTTTACCTTGTCATACTAAATCGCAGCTTGAACTAATTACATATAACAGTTTGAACTGCTGATGGCAGCGGAGCACTGCAGTGGACTTTCCATTTTATTTCAGATATGGTAAGCCCGATCTGATTCAGTTAACTAGAACTTGGTGTAAAAGAGTTTTCAAACTTCTTGCAAATAATCAAGGACAATTTTGATGTCCTACAGACCTGTAAATACATGGACTCAGTAATGGTTAAAGAAGAGACAATCCTGAAGTACGTGTTGTGACATGGGCTGGCCAGCTGGATGTAAGTATCTTAGGTTTACACTTCACACAGCATATGTTTAATATCAGGGGCTTTATGCACTATTAAAAACACACATGCTATATAGCAGGCTTCTAGAAAATCCTCAAAGATATTTTAAAAAAATGTCTGTTCCTAAATAATGCAGTTCAGATATATGCAGTTAGGAAGGCATTAGGTGTCTGAGCACCTGCCCTTCATCTTTACTGTGAAAAAGTATTCCCATTCATCTTTATTGCTTGCTGCTGCAATGAAACCATTATATTTTTATCCATATATCTCATGTTCACTGATCTCCTTCTGCCTGTGAAGGAACATGAGTTCTAAGTCTTCAGATCTTCTGCCTTTAAATTTACTTCCATGCTGGGCATTAAAGGAGAAGACTACCCCCCTTATCACCTTCGGCAGCACATAGGATTCCTTACAGTGTACAGGAGGACTTGTCTTTAGTCCGTACGGTTCAATTTTGAGTTGACCCACCCTTTGCAGTTAAAACAGCTTCAACTCTTCTGTGAAGGCTGTGCACAAGGTTTAGGAGTGTGTCTATGGGAATATTTGACCATTCTTCCAGAAGCCCATGTAGCACAATTCCCAGCCATTTGCTGGATATGGGTCCCCCTGGGTTACCGCTAGCAACAACAGCATATTTAAGCATTTTTCTCCAAGTGTGAGCACTGAGACAATGACCAGTCCAGTATCTTTGGGTTTTTGTATTTATTTTGTAACTTTGATAGGAGAAGGGATGAGTGGGATACTCCTTGAACTGAACTATGCACAATTTGGCGGGGACACTTGAAAAACGCTATTTGGTGCTGACTTGACGCTGGCTGAATGCCAATCAACACTGGCTTGATGCTGGTTAACGCTGGCCGTTTGCCTTTTATTGCTGAACTGACTTGTGAATGCTTTCTGACTAAAGAAGTTCTCTTTGAGCTCCCTTAAGCACTCTTGCTGAGGTAGCTACTTGTATACTGCTGCACTGCTGAACACTTCAGGGCCCGCACCGGAGCCCCCTTTCTCTCAATTATCTTCAGGGCTTAGACACTGGCACCCCTTTCTCTAAGCCTCCTCTACTGGTTAGCTGGCTCCTGGATCCCTTTGACCTTCTGAAGTGGCCCCCTCTCCTAGGCAGACCCCTGGGCAGTTTCAAGTACTCACAACACTGTTTTTCCTGGAAACTTCTACCCAGCAGCTCCACTCGGTCAGCAATACTCTGGATCCTCTTCCTGCAGCTCAGCTCAACCTCCGGTCTTTTAGGCCGACTGCCCAGGACACCCTCACTTGCTCTGACAGGAGGAGAGACAGCCGTCAGCCTCCTCCTAGGACTCTGCTTTCTGCCAAAGACCCCCTGTCACATGCTCCCCTCAGGCTTATATCTGATCCCAGGGTGCTTTGCTGCAAACTCCACCCACTGAGACAGCTATAAGCCATCGTGAACTATTGGCCAGGTTTCCTCCACTGTCCAAAAGGAGCCCTCATTGGGCACAGTGGAGAGACTCCCCAGACTCAACAGACCACACCTGGAAACACATGACAGCCTCACTAACTGAATCAGGCCCCCCTGATAAGCAGACAGGGACACATATATGCTTTTCCTAGCACCCACCTAGGAGGGTGCTACATCCATTTATGAGGTCAGGCACTGATGTGGACGAGAAGGCCTGGCTCACAGTCTCTGCTCTAATTAATCCCAAAGGTAAAGCTCTGTGCAGGCCAGTCAAGTTCCTCCACCCCAAACTCGCTCATTCATGTCTTTATGGACCTTGCTTTATGCACTGGTCCAAATCATTAGGTGGAGGGGAGGATTATGGTGTGGGGTTGTTTTTCAGGGGTTGGGCTTTGCCCCTTAGTTCCAGTGAAGGGAACTCTTAAGGTGTCAGCATACCAAGACATTTTGGACAATTTCATGCTCCCAACTTTGTGGGAACAGTTTGGGAATTGCCCCTTCCTGTTCCAACATGACTGCACATCTGACATAGATTAATGAGTTTGGGGTTGAGGAACTTAAGTGGCCTGACCTCAACCCAATAGAACACCTTTGGGATGAATATGAGTAGAGAAAATTTTGAAATGTTGTATCGTTTGCGAACAAATGATTTTCTATTCGTTGGTGTGAAGGTCGTCAGTAGAAAATCTATAGAACATTATCACGCATGAGTGGAAATAGTTGGCGACCGGGAAGCAGTGTTCAAGAACGAAGTTTCATAAACACTATTGAAAAATTCCAAATAAACACGGCAAAAGAAATGTCAGCAAAAATATATATATGGTTTCAATGCCAGTCCCTTCAACGAAGAGCGTAGGAACATTCTTGCTGGGAGGAAGGGCGTGTCTACGAGGTCACATGCACACTATATCACTTCCACTTGCACGTGAAATGTCAACACTACATATGAAATCGATAGGTCTTTGAAAGATTTTTTTTGATTGTTAATGTTGGCGATGATTTCGACCAATGAACACTGTTTCATTGGTCGTTGTTTAGTCGATATTCTGGGATGCTATTAAAGTTCATGTGCGTGTAAAGGCAGGCAACTCAATACTTTTGGTAATATAGTGTATATTGTTGCAGGTGTGTTTTCCAACTTTTAAGTGTATTTTGTGTATGTGCAAGATTACAAAAAAATTTGTTTGACCACCTGAGGGGCAAAATAGAAAGCTTTGCCTAGCAGCAAGGTTTACAATAAATGGGGTGCAGGGCTGCAATATACCATTAAATGAAATAAAAATCAGCGCTAAGGTTATCAAAGTATAAAGGATATATGCACAGATCAGCTGCAGCCTACCCTTAACTATAGTCCGAGGACTATGTAAATAATGTATAAAAATTGGGGTATTGGCGCTGCTTGATCTATAAAGTGCAAGACAGTGGAATAAATAAGTGTAAAAACTGTGGATGTGTTAATGACACACACAACTATTGATATATAAATAGATAAATAATAAAAAAATGCGGACAATAAAATATGATTGACAATAAATATAGTGCAATAATAGTGAATAGCCAACAAAGGCGTGACAAAAAGTGTAAGGTGCTTATCAAGACCAATAACTTAATAAATTAGGAAGATACGTTGTGTATACAGCAAAGCAATATGAATATATATATGACCAACAAGAGGTGTAACCAAGTGCAAAAAAACAGCGTCTTAATAAATAAATAAATATTGAATAAATAAGGAAGGTGCTTGGGTGAAATAAGCGTGGACAGTAAGTGCTAGATAAAATATGGGCACAAAAGTATGCTAATATAGAATGTGTAGTGAGTGAATAAGCATAACAATATGCTATAGGAATACGATAAGTGAATGCTTTACCAAATAAATGCAAATTAGTGTACAGAGAATAATGTCCAATAAGCCAATAATTTAGAAAAAAGAAAAAAAGAAAAAACAAAGGTGAAAATAGTCCGTATGTGAAAAAAAGTGAAAAAAAGGCCTTACGGTGACCCCCAAGGTGGGTGACTGGTGAGGTGTGGGGTGACCCCTAGTAAAAAAACCTACTAACCAGATATATCCACCCCACACAGGGGTATAGAGCGGGTATTTGTGGATATAGTTGGAAGATCCTTCCTCTGGTTTCTTAGAACCCTTCTGTATTGGGGAAGATATATTGGACGGCCAGTGGTGATCCCCGATGTCCCAAAGGAGAACCAGGTTATGTGGGGTCCTCTCCTACTAGTATGGGGTCCAGCAGTCCGTGGGTGAAGTCAATTCACTCGGAGGTATGTAGGTGGGAGGGTCACATAGGGCAAAGAAAGGCTCGATAGTGTGATATCGCTATAACATCTTTATTCAATCGATATTTAAAAAGACGGGTACTCACAATCAAAAATACAAATCAGAGCGTGGTAATGGTGTCCTGGAACGCAATGGAACGTCCAGGTATGACTGGCTTATCTCTGTTACTTGTTCTCGTCCATATAACCACCTTATTATTTTTGCCGGCAGCTTATTTGGGCAGGCCAAAAAATAAAAAATAAAACAAGCAAAAAAAAAAAAGTGTGAGCAAGGGACCATGCACAATAGAACAGGTTACTGCAAATCATTTGAAAATGATGGTCACAACAAATGAGGTCGTAAGAGTACAAGATGGAGCCTAGCTATATCTGACGAGTTGTACAAAATGTACATGTAACCTAACTGAGCCAAGTGAAGGATGACAGCAAGGGCAGTTAATTACGCCACACTGGACTATGGCTGCCTGGCAAATTAGCAGACAAAAATGTTGTGTATTTTGACTTTAGTTGACTTGGTTTAACTTGCTTGGCTGCTTTTCCTGTAGTACTCTGAGCTTTATCAACCAAATTGTCTGATTTTCTATTGGGAACAGGAAGGACTTTCTCATACTGTAGGTAAGGAGGAATTAATTCAAATTGTCAAAACATGTTCCCTAATTGGAAAATTGGGTACTGATATTAAATGCTACTGCAGTCTTATTCTAATAAACATTTTCTTCCATTGGCTTCAGTACAAACCTTTTTCTGCTGCCTGGCTAATGTTTCCGTTCTAAAAAACATTTTTTTATGTATTGCTCGTATTTTGTAATTGTCCCTTGTATGGCACGCAGACATAATTTTGTGGGCAAATGGACACATGCCTATTTTTTAATATAAAATGTAGGTCTGGGGGAAAAATGCATTACATCACTACAATACATTCAAACCCTCCCACATCCTATTCTCTGCTAGATAGACACTCATTACTCTGTAGTCAAATATACTAACTAATAAGGCTAATTAGACTCCTTAACCACCTCAGCTCCGGAAGGTTTTACCCCCTTTATGACCAGGCCATTTTTGGTATTTAGCACTGCTCCACTTTGTTTGTGTGGTCATACAAATCTGTACCCAAACTAAATTGATATAATTTTTTTTCATACAAACAGAGCTTTCTTTTGGTTGTATTTGATCATCACTGGGTTTTTCTTATTTTGTATTATATGAAAAAAAAACAAAACAACGTCTTTTACTTTCTGCTATAAAACATATCCAATAATAAAAAAAAAAATCTTCAAAAATGTTGGCAAAAATGTATTCTGCTACATTTGGCAAAAAAAAATTCCCAATACGTGTATTTTGATTGCTTTGTGTGAAAGTTATAGCATCTAAAAACTATGGTATATATACTGGAATTTTTATTTTACTATTAATGGCAGTGATTAGTGACTTATAATGGGACTGCAATAATGCGGCAGGAAATCTGACACTAACTGACACTGAGTGTGAGCTGACTAACTGCCACTGACATCACCAGTGATCGGTGATAATACTATACACTGTCACTGTACTGATGACACTGGCTGGGAGGGGGCTAACATCTTGGGTAATCAAGGGGTTAAATGTGTCCTAACAAGAATTGTTTTGTGTAATGTGTGCTGCTTTTTACTAAAGATCTCTTTGCAGGAAGAACAAACAAAGAGATCATTCCCTCTGTACAGTGCCCTGTGTTGGGGCTCTGGGCTGTTGTTAGACACAGCCGATCAGCAGGCCATGAATCATTGGCTGGGATCTGCTAACTAACGCCCGCTGTGACAGTCACAGCGGGTGTCGGTGGGGAGAAGAGGGGGGGAGCATGTGTGCACCCTAAACCCAGAAACAGGCACAAAGATGTACCAGTACATCACTTTGCCTGTACGGGCCACCTGTCCGCAGTACACACAGAACAAAGGAATGGAAATTTGACCAGTTCAGAGTCCCTACTGTCAGGATACAGTATCACAGCGGAAAGGATTCCTCCATCCACCTTGCTTGTGTGGATGGGAAAATCCAATTGTTTTTTTTCGTTCAGCTTGCTGAACAAATAAAAATGAATAGTGTGCACCCAGCATTAGTGTGCACAGAACAGCTTGAATGTCTGACATGATATACAGGTATTTTTTCCATTTAGAAACAGGTATTTTTTCCATTTAGCAACAGATATAACACTTTTAATATACTTAGGAACAGATCTAACATTTGTAATGCTCTTAGGGACAGATACAGAATAATGTTTTTAATGTGGTTAGGGACAGATGTAACACTTATGCACTTAGGAACATATATAACACTTTTAATGCACTTAGGGACAGATATAATGCTTGTAAATGCACTTAGGGACAGATATTACACTTTTAATGGTACATTTCACAAAAGGAAACAAATAAGAGGCATTCATTGTTGGGACTTGCATTCATTTTCAGCATCCTCTCCGGAAGAGTATTCCTGGTAAAGTTTATCACAAGATATTGGGAAACCTTTTGTTTCTTAATCTAAAATATAATGAAAGCTCTTCAATTTGTTTTATTTTTGCTTCACTTACATAAAAGGTAAAAAATACCAAGTATAGTCACGGGCAAAAAAAGCTATAGTGCCATCAATAAATCAGGTAGAGGGATATGTTAAGTAGAACATTGTTTTGAAATTTATTGCTGGATAGCAACATTCAATAATGCTAAACAATGTGCATAAGTAGTATTCTGTACCTCAACAGCGATCAATCAATGACAGAAGACAAGACTTACAACATGTAAATAATTAAACAACCGGTCAGTCACCAGGGACCCCTTGCCTATAGAGGGATTCCTACGGCGTATGCCATATGGGGGCTACCAATGGGATTAACTAAGGATCCCTCTATGTGCAAGTCCCTGGGAGCTCGAGCTGCAGGAAGGAAGGAAAGAAATGAAGAGGGATGAGGGGAACTCCCAAATAGAATGGATATGGCAGTAAAGTCAAATGATTCACTTACATACAGCACATGTTTATTCTCACACCCATACTCTCTCTTCAATAAGCATCTACTGTTGACTAGACTATACAGACATTTATTGACTTTATAACTTAGCTACATTCACCACTCACTAATAGTTCCATTTACCAGCCTCTGGTGTTCCTAGAACTGTTCCCACAGTTTAAATCGTATGTCTCCCAGAACTATTGCACTCATCAGAACTAAGTAAAGCCCAGGGATTCCACCAACAGTGTCTGCATGACTTATCAGACTCTCACGTTCGGAAATAAATGTTAAATGCCATGAAAGCAATGAAAGAATGTTTCTCAATGGAGGAGGAGGAAGAAGGGGCTTTGTTGGGCATGTTTTCACGGCAGCTTCTTAGAAGACTCACAGCTGTTACGCTCCGCAGTGTTGGAAGTTTAGAGAAAGGAAGAGGAAAGATCATTCCAACACTGAAGATTCCTACAGGATCTAGTTGCCTGCATTAGGTGTGACATGCTCCATTACAGGTAAGTTAGCTCACTGTACAGAATGTTTTTTTTTTTTTTAAAGCTTAACATTTAAATGATCTGAAATGCAGTCTAAGATTTAAATGTAATCTTTTAGAGCGATATATACATTGAAACTGCACTCAAATGCCTCTGTACACTACACTGGTCACACATGGGCTATTTTTGTTTTATTTTTAACCCTCTGGCAAAATAAAAAATGACTAAAAAGGTCTACACAACATCTTACCAGTGGTTGGCATTGTTTTGATGATGTTGGTAACATTCATCTGGTTGAATCAAAATCTGGTTACAAGTGGCCACAATATTGCTGTGTGTATGCCCACTATACTCCCCCTAATGGACCTTATCTCTTTTAGCAGCCAACCAATTTCATTTCACTAAAGTTTGAGTGTTTTAACAAGGAAGTATAGCATAAAAAGGCTCCAGATCATAACAAAGTGGTAAAGCAGCTAAGAAAGTGAATTGGCTTCTAGATGAGGCTGGTAAACTGGGGTTTGATAAAAAACGAATGAAGTAGTTTAAAACAACAAAAAAAAAAATTAAATATATCCCCCGGCGCCCTCCTGCTGCCTTTGTATCTAGACAATTGGAAGCGTAGAAGAGCCAATAATACTGCAATAGCAATATCAAAAAGAGAAAAAGGAAAGAAGGAAAAAACGTCAAGAAAAAGGCTTAAAGTAAAACTATAGGCAAAACCTTTCTTTTCATTTTGGATAGAGCAAGGAAGGTTTGTTTTTTTCTTTGCCATCTTTGTCCCATTGCAGAAATTTCCCTTCACTTTCTGTCCCATAGCCAAACAGGAAGTGAGAGGAAATCCCTGCAAATTAAGGGAATTCTTTGGGGACTTCCTGGTCACCAGAACTAGTGCTTCCATTGGAAGATTCCCCCCTATTAATTTTTGGTGACAACCCAAAATTTGGGAATTGACTTTCACTTTCAATGATAATAGTAAACAGGACAAATAGAGAGGGTGAATCTCCTTCAAGCGGTTGTAAACCCTATAAAAAAAAAAATAAAAAAAAAAAAACCTGCAAGACAAAGGCATAATGAGCTAGTATGCATCGCATACTAGCCCATTATGTTTAACTTACCTTAAAACGAAGCCCCGACACGGACCCCCGGACATCGATGCGGGCGCTGCCATGATCCCTCGTCGTCTCTTCCGGGTTCGGCGGCTCCGGCGCGCTGATTGGCCGGAAGAGACGGCTCCAGCGCGCTGATTGGCCGGAGCCGCGATGACGTCACTCCCGCGCATGCGCGCGGGAGTGATTTTTCCGGCAAGCTCCCGGCAAGTTAATTGAAGGTCCCCCCGGACCTTCAGAGCGCATGCGCCGCTCACGCGAGCGGCTGCATGCACTGTAAATATCTCCTAAACCGTGCCGGTTTAGGAGATATTATTTGTACCTACAGGTAAGCCTTATTATAGGCTTACCTGTAGGTAAAAGTGTCAAAAAGCGGGATACAACCGCTTTAACAGGGGCACAGACAACAAAAAACTGCATTCTAATCCCTCTCCACTGTATCCAAAACTAAAAAAAAAATGTTGCTTTTAGTTTTGCTTTAAGATAGGGGGGCAGAGGAGGTTGGGAGAGGGAGGGAAGTAGTGAGGGTCTGACCAGGGGTCATCACTTTAGGTGTCTTATTGCATCTAAGAGAGAGAGGAGCAATCGATCAATGTTGAGATCCTGAGCAGTCAACCAATTTCAAACATGCAATAAAAATAACAGTTGGATAATTGGTTTCAATATACAATATCTGCTAACAGTAAGTATATATTACTATATCATTTTAGTCACTTATTTAATATGTTTTGTTCATTTTTGTTGTTTAAAATAGAAAAAAAAATCTGTACAGTAGAAGTCACATTATACAGCTGTAATATGAGTACTGTATAGTTATTATAGTTATAGAAGCTATGGATCAATCAGGCTTGCTGATAACTCTAGCTGATTTAAGTCTGTAGAACAGGCTAGGTTGCTTCCATGTCTTAAAATAACATGACACTGACAATATTGATTGCAGTCATAAATCATAGCAATCAGAAATCGTTTTAGGGTATTCAGATATTTAGGCAGTTCTTATATTTACAGTAAGCTTTAACATTTTCTGGAATCTACCTGACTTGGCTGACAAATAGATAGGGTAGATTTCTTATTAAAGTTTTAGTGCCTTCTGTGCCTTACTGAAGGAAAAGGATGTGCAGTAAGGGCAAAGAGATTTACATCATGTCAAATTTATCTGCAAGTGATGAGTGTTCAGAGGTGCTCTTTATTGCTTTTTCCTTAAATCAACTCATAATCTTATTGTCACTAGTGAAGCTCAGATCTGCCACATAGCTTGATTTGATCAAACTGGTAGCCAGACAAATAGAAGCTTATATCTGCTTATTAAAAGTGTGCATTGTTGCAATTTCTACTGTGTTATTTAAGGACCAAGCCATCTTGATTGACACCTTAATGTACTAAGGCAGCTCAGCTCTGACCCACCTGTGTTGCAGCCACCACAACACATGGTGATGCACTACTATGTATTGTGGTGCACTGCGTCAGAAAATGCTATGCATCTGTTTTTTTTTTTGGTACCTTGTTGTGCATTGGCAGGGCATTCAGAGTGAAAGGGTTACTTATGCAACTCAATGTATTGGGTGACAGAACCAGCGTGAATGCAAAAGAACAGACTCTGTATGGGTCCTAAAGGAAACCTGGCATTAACGAAATACGAAGACTGACACTACTATCCTCCTTTGAAGATGCTAGTTACCTGTTACATTGTCCCTAGAGTCATATTTTTTTCAGTTATTGACCTAAAATAAGTATTCAGATTTGGAGTTCTTACTTTCCTTGCTGCATGCTTGTGTTTGAACTGGGCATTAGAAAGTATTAACCACTTCAAGACCAGGCCTATTTCTGACATTTTCTGTTTACAAGTTAAAATCTGTATTTGTTTTCACACATCACACATCACGGTACACAGAGCCATAAGTCATAACATATGGGTTATATAGCCACCTACAGGTAAAGGACACTGGCAACCATTCAGAAAGGATGTCCCCCTATTTAACCCCTCCCACACAGGAAGTACCTCCCTTTTTTTGCCAGTGTCTAAAGGTGATGGTCACGGCGGAGAGTCTCTCCACATTTTTCTTCAAGGAAGAAAGAAGGTATGCTATGTACCCCAATCAAAGATCACTGAATCTAAGGGGTTAGCTATCAGATCCATCTAAGACAGTTAATGGACTAAAAAGAAGTTACCTGAGCCTCGGGAAACAGATACAAAGTTTTGCCTGTAATGCTGTCCTTTTTAGTGATGGACGAACATCTGCCGGGGCGGTTCGCGAACGTCAGCCGCAAATTTTCTCAAAAGTCCGCGAACCGCAAGTTTGCGGCGGGCCCCATTGACTTTAGGTCATATTTTCAGCCACAAAAGATGTACTAGCTGTGCACAAATAGTCCCAGCACATGGACAATGTCATAACAGAAGTATTGCAATTGGAAAGGTTGCCCTAAAATTATTATTTTTTTTACAGCAAAATTTTTTATTTATTTTTTCATAAATCAGCCAGTACTGACAGCAGCCAGTAAATACATGTCAAATACATATAGGGTCCATTCACACATCTGTAAAATGGGTCCGCATCCATTCCACAATTTGGCGGAACCTTTAGAGACCCATTGATTTTCAATTAGAGTCTGAAAAATTAGGCATTCACAGGATAAAGTAGTAAGTGTCAGCCATTCCAGGCCCCAAAAATTAGCCCACATGCGTTTATCTGACAGCTAAGAACGTTGTGTTCTGTGGCTGAAGGTACATTAGGCATTCACAGGAAACAGAAGTAAGTGTCGGCCAGTATTGGCCCCAAAAATTAGCCCACATGGGTTTACTTGACAGCTAAGAACATAGCATTCTGTGGCTGAAGGTACATTAGGCATTCACAGGATACAGAAGTGTCGGCCAGTATAGGCCCCAAAAATTAGCCCACATGGGTTTACCTGACAGCAAAGAAAGTTGTATTCTGTGGCTGGGGGGTACATTAGGCATTCACAGAAAAAATAATTGTCGTCCCTGAAAGGCCCCAAAAATTTGCCATTCAGTGGACATGAAATGCCTTTTATGCCACTGTATTTTGCGAAGACAAGGACCAGCAATTGTTGTGGGTGGGTGGATGGCAGTCTGGTGGATATTTGTGGCCTGGCATGAGGAATTTCAATGAAACATGGTCTACTGGTCACATGTGTTGAATTCCTCAGAGATCCATGCCGCATTCATTTTTATAAATGTGAGGTAGTCGACACTGTCATGGGCTAGGCCAGTGTGCTTATCGGTCACTATTCCCCCTGCTGCGCTGAACGTCCTTTCGGACAGGACACTGGACGGGGAGGGCAAGCCAACATTTCTACTGCAATATGTGCAAGCTCTGGCCAGAGGTCAAGCTTGCCCACTCAGTAGCCCAGGGGTTCATCACTCCTCAGAGCATCCACATCGGCCGTTAACCTGATGAAGTCAGACACCTGTCGGTCTAGGCATTCCCTGATGCTGGATCCAGAGTACAGCTGTTGATGGGTCGGCTGAAAGAAGGATCTCATATCTGAAGTGACCAAGACATCTTCAAACTGCCCTCTTCTTGCAGGCGCTGTTGGATTGCTACCCGCAACTGTCTCTCTGTGAGTGGAAATTGCTCTGCCAGCGCACGCAAAAGCAGAATGCAGCATTTCCCACAGCAAGGCCTGGAAGTGCTGCATTCTGACTGCCCTGTGTGATTGTGGTAACATTTCCGCCATTTTTTGTTTGTACCGGGGTCTAAGTACGTTGCCACCCAGTACTGGTCCTTGGCCTTTATGCTTTTTATACGGGGGTCCCCCTTAAAACACTGGAGCATGAAGGCCCCCATTCGCACTAAACTGGAAGCGGTGTAGTGGCCTGCTTCCAGCTCATCATCCAGGATAATGTCATCCTCGTTCTCCTCCCCCACGGATAACACCAGGGATCCCAGAAAGGTTTAAAGCATGCTCTTCTTGCTCCTCCTCATCCCCCCCAGCACCATCCTCCTCTGACTCCTCTTCAGACTCCTGCTGTTGACTTGTCTCAGATGGAGTAGCACCCACTGGGAATTCATCCAACATTGCGACTTCCTCATCTTCCTGCTCCTGGACGGGGTGATCAATGACACTACGCAATACACGCCCCAGAAAGAAGGCATAAGGTACGATGTCACTGATGGCGCCCTGGCCGTGACTGACCAGTTAGGTGATCTCATCAAATGGCCGCAGAAGTCTGCATGCGTCCCACATGAGCAGCATGAGGTGAAAAAAACCCAAGCTCCCCAGAACCTGTCCTGCCGCAGAGTTCGTACAGGTAGTCGTTAATTGCACGTTTCTGCTGGAGCAGCCTATCAAGCATATGCAATGTTGAGTTCCATTGCGTCAGACAGTCACAAATAAGACACCTGATGGGCAGGTTGTGTCACCGCTGAATGTCAGCAAGGCGAGCCATGGCTATGTAAGATCTTCTGAAATGGCCTGAGATTTTCCTGGCCTGCCGCAAGACGTCCTGGACCCCAGGGTATTTGGCAATGAATCGCTGCACCACCAAGTTCAGGACGTGTGCCATGCATGGCATGTGTGTTTTTTTGCCCTGTTTTAGCGGGCTCAGCAGATTGGCACCATTGTCGCACACCACTTTACCAACTGTCAAATTCAGCGGTGTCAGCCACTGATCTGGCTTTGAACGCAAAGCTGAAAGGAGTTCAGGACCAGTGTGGCTCTTGGCTTCCAGGCCCAACAGACGCAGCACAGCATGGCAACGTCTCACCTGGCATGTGGAATAGGTTCTGGGGATCTTTGGCGGTGCAGCGGAAGACACGGTAGCAGCGGAAAAGGAGGAGTCAGCCGAGGAGGAGAGGGAGGATGGAGGAGGAGGAGAAGAAGAAGAGGCAGGCCTGCATGCAATCCGTGGAGGTACAACCAAATCAACACGGGTGCCACGGGTTACATGCTTGACGGCCGTCAGAAGGTTCACCCAGTGGGCAGTAAAAGTGATATACCTTCCCTGCCCATGTTTGCCAGACCATGTGTCTGTGGTCAGATGTATCTTGGCACCAACACTGTGTGCCAGAGATATATTCACTTTTGCCACTGAACATGGCCAAACAGCTCTGGAATACCCTTCTGCGAGAAATATTTCCTGCCTGGGACCTTCCATTGTGGTGTTCCAATGGCCACAAATTTACAAAAGGCCTCCGAGTCCACTAGTTGATATGGCAGTAGTTGGTGGGCTATCAGTTCCGACAAGCCAGCAGTCAAACGTTGGGCAAGAGGATTATCCGGCGTCATCATTTTTTTCCGCTCCAACATTTGGGCCACAGAAGCCTGCCTTTTTCCAAAACAACGTGATGACGGCATCATGGAAGGTGGAGTGGAGGACAAATGTGAGGAGAGAGGAGAAGGAGAAGAGGCTGGACAGTGAGAGCCTGGAGTGTGGCTTTGTGGGTTCTGAGGGTGTTGCTCCCACTGGGCTCGGTGATGGGAGTACAGGTGCCTTCTTATGGCGGTCGTTCCCTAGGTGAGCGGTGGGCTTACCGCGACTTATGCGTTGACTGCAAAGGCTGCAGATGGCAATACTGTTGTCCGCAATGGACACATTAAAAAAAGCCCACACTGCGGAGCCATGTGCCGGCATCCTGGGAGCACCAGATGTGACTGTACATGGTTGATGCCTCGCTCCTGATACATTTGCAGTCTGCTTTGTACCTCTTGTGCAATGCAAGTTCTGCCTGCCTCTCCTCCCTATCTGCCGGTCCGTCTCTCCCTCTAAACTCCCCTCCTCTTCCTCTCTTTCGCGCACCCACGTGTCGTCCATAGACACGTCATCATTCACGTCACCTTCCCCACCACTAACATTCGAGATCTCGGAGTAGGCAGCAACAGCGGGAACCAACCTCCTTGGGCTGATCTGGGTACTGTCGTCAGACTGCTGAGTGGTGGCTGTTGCTACCTCCTCTTCCTGATCCGATGCCAACAATCTCTGCGCATCGCAAATGTCTTGTTTTGGATCGGAAAATAATTCCAGTGACTCAAGCGGAGGGTATGTGGTGGTGTTTGTGGTGGTGTCTTTGGGGGTGCACACAACAGAGAGTGAAGAGGGTGCAGATAGAGAGGATGAGGAGGGTGCAGAAGAGGAAGGCTGAGTGAGGCACTCAACCAAGTCTGGTGCGTCCTTTGACGTAATCGAACGCGCCTTCTGAAACTTCACACTTTGGCTCTGGCCTACTGCTCCTGCCCTACCCCTACCACCCCTGCGTAAGTGTCTGCCTCTTCCTCTGCCTGTCTTGTTTTTAAATGAACCTGTGACAAAAGTCTCTAGAGAATCGCAGTATATCTGGAAAAAGGTATATAACTCCCCGCTTCAGTCTGTCTATCCAATCATATTTCGCAAATTTAATAAGTACTTGTTCTAGTGGGAGCTGCAAATCACCTAGTTCACAGCCACCACACATTGTCCATAGCAGCGCACCTGTTACACACTTTTTCTAACAAGCTATGGTACTTAGAAATCTCCATAGGCGAAGCTTTCAAATTTTTTGCAGGTTACCTGTTTAGAGTTACAGAGGAGGTCTAGTACTAGAAATATTGCTCTCGCTCTAACGATCACGGCAATACCTCACATGTGTGGTTTTAACTAGGGATCGACCAATTATCGGCAAGGCCGATATATCGAGGGCCGATATGCACTTTCCCCGATATATCGGAATCAGCCCCGGTGGTTACCGATATTGCCATGACGTCATTGCGTATGTTGCGCCACGTGCCTCCGCGCACTCTGGGACAACTTCTGCCTCTTAGGCCGCCTCCCTCATCCTCGTCTGGACTCTGGAGTTGGGATGCATGCATGCACAACAGTGTGTTTGTTTAACAGCTGCCGTGGCCACAAGCCAGTGGAGTTTCTGTAGTACTGAACTGGAGTCCGGACAGTGAGTGTCAGACAGTGATTCAATTGCTCATTCAGTGACAGTCACACAGTGCACAGTTTAACACAGCCGCCACAGCCACATACAGGCCTGTACCGGCCAGCCACAAGCCCTGCCTGACTGTACCAGCTAGCCAGCCACAGGCCCTGGGCTTGTACCAGCCAGCCCCCTACCCCCCACACAGGGTGCCAGCCAGCCACCCACCACAGGGTGCCAGCCAGCCAAACCACAGGGTGCCAGCCAGCCACCCACCACAGGGTGCCAGCCAGCCAGCCACCACAAAAGCAAAACAGAAGAAGAAAGAGTAGCTTCCGATGGGCACAGAGTTCGATTGAGTGAGCATTCAGGTAAGTATTGAGCTGGATGAGGAGGCAATACTTTACTCAAACATTTTTTTACCCTAATGCATTCCTTGTTTAGACTTTACAACCACTTTAAGCCAGCCATAGACAGCTTTTTTTTTTTAGATGGAGTAATCCTATCTCCCAGGACATTGTATCTGACTTGACACAGTCAGAATACACTGATCAGCCACTGATAAACAAAAGTTTCTGATCAGTTATTGTCAAGCAGGGATGGCCGCACACTGATCGAAATTCAGCCAATCCCTGCTAAACAAGCACATTTTTACATATATATGTTAAAAATCAGAAGATAAGGGGGTACAAAATATATATGATAAAAGTCAGAAGAAAAGTTTTACAAAATATATACAGTATGATAAAAGTCAGACGATAAGGGGTACAAAATATACAGTATATGATAGAAGTCAGAAGATAAGGGGTACAAAAATGAACAAAAATTACTTTAGGTGAATAAGAGGACTACTACTCTGTGAAAATGATATGTACTCACCTGAATAAAATTATATATAAAATATGATATATCGTCACAAATAATCTCTATCATTCTGCTTCTTTTAATGAACACAACATGTTCATCAGTTTTGCATTCTTCCAGCATTGACTTACATTGCAGCTCTCTGCTTTTGGTCACATAATATCTTAAAGCTGCAAATGAAAGCAATATCAAAACACTTTTGTCTTCTAGATGTGGGCTCACAGGTCTGAACAGGGAGCAAAGTAGCTATCACTGACACGTATGCCAGTCTGATTGAGGACTGAATGTTGAAGTATCCTACTAAGGGCCTCCAGCCCAACAATTATTAATTGTACATCCCTGGAAGGCAAATGCCACTTTGCCCCAGCCCAGCCCTCTCCTATTTACCCGTTCTACATACTGCACTGATGATTGCACTTACATTGATTAGAACTGATTACTAGAAGAGCACTCAAAAATCAACATTCTTTTCTAGCAGTTTGGTTCCAGGAATGCAAACTCAGAGGTATAATTCAAAAGTCCACTTTTAGGCTCTGTTTACATATACTGTATGCGAATTGGATGAGTTTTGAACCATATCCAATTTGCATGACCTCAGAATCAAACCTGCTTTCTATGAACACAAACACAGAAAACCTACACTCAGTTGCCATGCTGGAGCCACTGGAAAGCTAATACCATAATGGAATATAAAGGTCTAGTGAATGAACCAACTGAGCAGCACATCACTGAGCAGATTAAAAGCAGCGCCATCCATTATCAAATTTAAAAATCATCAAATTTAAAAATCATAAAACAGAAGATGCCTTCTAGGCCAACCATCTGCATTCAAATTAGATAAAAACTCCCAAGGTGTTAACAGAATGAACATGATGGCTGTGTTCAAAAGGATTTCTCAGATTTAGTCGATATGGTATGCTAAACTGATCATATCTGCGAGAAAGCACAAACCTATAGACATACACTTGTATGCTGTCTCGTTATCTGAATATGCTAAACTACACCATATCTGATTCTGACTGTAACAAGTTTATTATGCAGGGATGTATCTGATGGCTAGGTATCTGGTTTTAGCTCGACCCTGACTCAGCAGCCTCCCTAACCCCTAGAGGGTGACCAACCCTTACTTTTACAGGTAGAGTTTGGATTTGCATATACATTTAGTTGTTTAGACTTTAGTTTGAATTGCCCCAGGTTTGTAACAGGTTTACTTTAAAGCTGAATTATTGATGAACAGCAAATACCATGCTGAAATATACATATGGGATTTCTTTCACTTGCTGAAGAATTAGTCCAGTCAACCCAAGATTTACACCAGATAACACAGCCAGGTTAGTGACCTTACTTTTATGTACTGGAGTTAAAGCAACAGTTTACTATTATGATAGACTACAAAGAAGTGCTCCCCTCAAAGAAAATAACTAATGATTACCTAACCTTTAAGAGATAAGTTTGTTAAGAAATCTTGATCATCCAGAACACTTCTGGATGTGTTGGATGTCTGTAGTGACATCAGGGCCAGTGGATAAAACCACAGAGTGCAACTGAGAACACACACTCCCAGAGGTGTTGGATACAGAGGATTTTTCAAGAAGATTATCTCGGCAGCACAAATGGAGACACAGGGGACCTTTTTTTTTTTTTTTTTTCTTTTTGCCTGTTTTCATTTTTTTAAACGACAGAGGGCTTAATAACTAACAGTTACATATTGCACGTATTTTTTGTAAGGATATTGCATGAGGTAAATATTGCATGTATTATTGATTCACCAAAACATGCCTTATTTAACAAGTGTATTAAATATTTATATTTTGTGAAATTTAGCATTGATTACCTGATTTATTATTTTTTTTTTTATCTAATTTTTTTTACAGACTTGTTCTGGACATTTTATAGATAGCCAACTCCTATCCTCATATTGATTAGTGATTTCAAATTAATAACTACTGCAGTAGGGAACATACACAAAAAGATACACTCCTCATCTTTCCAAAACAACTGTTCTGTTTTATTTGACGCAATTGAAGGCTTTTATACACATGATTACGTAGGTATCACATTATTATTACAATTGTACTTTTGTGGTAACCAGCTGCGTAACATAGGCAGGCTCATTCTAATCAGGACTCGAAAGAATGCAAACATGTAACGAAAACAATATTAGTGCCATGATTAGTGCCCTGTGCACAATAAGTACAGTGTGCAATACAAGAATATACAGGATGTACAAATTTCCTTTACAGACTGTAACACTAACACTGTACCAGAGTGAGATCAATGAAGACACGCCCAAGGGAATTCATAAAGCGTGTCTACAACACTTTAGAGTTTTATTCCTCCATGCCACAAATGCCAGTGCTTTCCCTAAATTTGTGTACCTGTGGGAAACAGGTTCCCATGGGTTCTGCCTTCAGTGTGGCAGCAGATTATTTTACCCCAATGGTGGCTTCAGTAGTCCCTCAACAGGCTACCACTGCAGAAACCATGAATGGTGCATTGAATGGCAGTAGCCTACTATTGTGGGGTGGATTGATATCAGCCCAAAAACATTTTTTTTGTGGGATGAGAGGGCTGGTATTGCTAAACCACCTAAACTGTATAGCTAAGTGAAATAAATATATAAAGCAAAAACCTGTGCGCTGCCAAAAATATGTGATGAAACTAAAGTTTAATCTGTGTTAATCTGACAGCTGCTGCAATCACTGAATGCGTGTTCCTCACATATAGTAACACATATAAATAAAGAGTGCTGCGCTGCTGAGATATACTAATCTGTGCAATGAAAAATACTATATATATATATATATATATATATATATATATATAATATATATATATATATATATATATACTGTATATACATCCAAAAAGTGAATAGAAATGAACTAATTAAATAAAGTACTAATACTCATAAAAAAACTCCAATAATATCCAGTGATCCTAAATAAACATAATAAATGTCCAGTGCTAAAAAGTACAAACAACACTATTAGCTAATAGTGTATTAAAAATGTTCAATCGGTGAAATATTCCACTCACTGTGTCTCTTTTATGGGTGTGAAATCCACCATAAAGTATAGCCTTCACCTGTGATAGTCTACATGCAATATTCTACTGGTGTTTAAAACCCAAATCCCAGTGCTGTAAATGCTTGCTGTATCTTCTCCTGTTCTCCACGAGCTAATTAAAATATAAGAGTGGCCCTGTATCCGTTGCCTAGACCTATCTTATAGGTATAGAAAGAAATGCCTGTTCTCCAATGTCAGGGATAGTCAGATGTGTAGACTCTTTTAAGGATAGTCACCACTCAGACACCATTGGGTATCTCCGCTCTCCTTATCCAGTTAATCTCATGGATATCCTTGTGGTAATCTCTACTAGGGATGATCGAATGGTTTGGGTCGACCATCGGTTCGGCCCGAACATTGGGTGTTCGAGGTTCGGTCGAATTTAGAACTTTTTGCCCAAAAAGTTTGGAATTTGGCAACCAGAACCGACCAAAATGCAATGGTTCAGGAAATGGGCTTTAAAAGCTTGTGATTGGACCAGAACCATTAGAAAAAGCCAATTGAGGGGGCAGGAGAATGCTAGGAATGTGATTGGAGTGACTAGGGGGTCCCTAGGCCAATCATTAGTGAATACGCCCCCCAGTATATAAGATAGCCCCCGCCAAATTCCTAGCATTGTTATACAGGACATGGAGGAGAGTGGAAGCAGTTCTGTTAATTTTACTTTAAAAGTGTCATTTAGCATTTATTAGTGTGAGGAAAGGGATATCTAATGTAGTTAGAGTGCTCCTTTACACTTTAGTTAGCTTCAAAAATTTAGTTTCTGTAGGGAAAGTGTGAAGTGTCAGGGGACTGTAGTGTAGTGTAGGGTTAACTGATAGTGACTGCTATGGCAGGGTGACAAAACCCTTCCATATCAGGGTGACCGCTATAGAGTAAAGCTATTTTCTCTTGTGTCACTTTCGCTGCAGTAATATGGCTTTGCCGCCGTCAGCATTCTTTTTGGCTGCAGGTGTTGCTAGTGATTTTTTGAGCACATGTTTGGAGTCAGACATGACATCTGAACATGTGTATAGGGGGTATATATACACACCCATGTATGTATATATACACATATATAGGTGTAAAAGGAGCTAATGAAATAATTAACACCAATATAGTTACGCTCCTATCACACCTATATATGTCTAGGTGTGTATATACATATAAGTATGTGTGTATATACACCACTACATACACTACCACAAGTTCAGATGTTTTGCCTGCCTCCAAAGAACCCAAAAAAATGCCCAAAAAAAAGCTAACGTCAAAAAAAAAAAAAAAAAACACCCAGGTGTGTTGTTGCAGGCATTTTTTTGGGGTTTTTGGAGGCCTCTAAAGAACCCAAAAAAATGCCCAAAAAACGCCTGCTACTAAACTGGCAAGGTGTGAAAAGCGAGAAGCCAACAACCTGTTCTATAATTGCACTAATACAAATGATCTTTTTTTTAAGGTTCTGGACATGCTACAGAGCTGAAACTTCACAGGTACACCTTTTAGACCCCCAAACACAAAATCACACAAAAAAAGTTCTTAAAAATTGTCATTTTTGATAGAGAGCCAATTATTGAAAAAATAAAAAAAAATAAAAAATTCTTTGGATTTGGTATCTGGGGGGTCTAAAAAGTGTACCTGTGAAGTTTCAGCTCTGTAGCATGTCCAGAACCAGAAGAAATATACTTTTTCAGTAGAGCAGGGATGGTGGGACCCTCCTTTTACACCTATATGATGTTTTTTTTCTGGTTCTGGACATGCTACAGAGCTGAAGCTTGACAGGTACACCTTTTACACCCCCCAGACACAAAATCACACAAAAAAGTTCTTAAAAATTGTCATTTTTGATAGATTTTTGATAGAGAGCCAATTATTGAAAAAAAAAAAAAATTCTTTGGATTTAGTATCTGGGGGGTCTAAAAAGTGTACCTGTGAAGTTTCAGCTCTGTAGCATGTCCAGAACCATAAAAAAAGATTGTTTGAATTTTGTCACTTAGAACACAGGTTGTTGGCTTCTCGCTTTTCACACATTGCCGGTTTAGTAGGAAGCGTTTTTTTTTGGGCATTTTTTGGGTTCTTTGGAGTCAGGAAAAACATCTGAACTTGTGTATAGTGGTATATATACCACTATACACAAGTTCAGATGTTTTGCCTGCCTTCAAAGAACCCAAAAAAATGCCAAAAAAAACGCCCAGGTGTGTTGTTGCAGGCATTTTTTGGGGGTTTTTGGAGGCAGGCTAAACATCTGAACTTGTGTATACGGATATATATATACACACAAACTTATATGTATATACACACCTAGACATATATAGGTGTGATAGTAGCAGAAATATATGCTTGCGCTAATGAAATCATTTACACTAATATAGTTACGCTCCTATAACACCTATATGTCTAAGTGTAAAATACATATAAGTATGTGTGTGTGTACACAAGTTCAGATGTTTTGCCTGCCTCCAAAAACCCCCAAAAAATGCCTGCAACAACACACCTGGGCTTTTTTTTTTTTGACGCTAGCGTTTTTTTGGGTATTTTTTTGGGTTCTTTGGAGGCAGGCAAAACATCTGAAATACCACTATACACAAGTTCAGATGTTTTTCCTGACTCCAAAGAACCCAAAAAATGCCCAAAAAAAAAAACGCTTGCTACTAAACCAGCAATGTGTGAAAAGTGAGAAGCCAACAACCTGTGTTCTAAGTGACAAAATACAAACTATCTTTTTTTATGGTTCTGGACATGCTACAGAGCTGAAACTTCACAGGTACACTTTTTAGACCCCCTCCCCACCCAGATACTAAATCCAAAGAATTTTTTTTTTTTTAATTTTTTTTTAATTTTTTAAAAAATCTATCAAAAATGACAATTTTTAAGAACTTTTTTTGTGTGATTTTGTGTCTGGGGGGTCTAAAAGGTGTACCTGTGAAGTTTCAGCTCTGTAGCATGTCCAGAACTAATAAAAAACAAATAAATATACAAATAAAATAAAAGATCATTTGTATTAGTGCAATTATAGATCTGTAATATGGCTTCGCTCTTTTCACACCTTGCCGGTTTAGTAGCAGGCGTTTTTTTGGGCATTTTTTTGGGTTCTTTAGAGGCAGGCAAAACATCTGAACTTGTGTATAGTGGTATATATACCCGTATACACAAGTTCAGATGTTTTTCCTGCCTCAAAAGAACCCAAAAAATGCCCAAAAAAACGCCTGCTATTAAACCAGCAAGGTGTGTAAAGCGAGAAGCCACTATCCTGTGCTGTAAGTGTTCTAATACAAACTATCTTTTTTTTATGGTTCTGGACATGCTACAGAGCTGAAACTTCACAGGTACACGTTTTAGACACCCCAGATACTAAATCCAAAGAAATGTTTTTATTTTTTTTATTTTTTTTTTAAATTTTCCAATAATTGTCTCTCTATCAAAAATGGAAATTTTTAAGAACTTTTTTTGTGTGATTAATAGTCCCTGGGGTATGACCCAGAACCCTAGGCACTTTTTAGGGGCATTTATTGGGTTTTGGGGCTTCAAAATGGTGTTTTTTGATTACCGAAGTTTGGGTCCCATTGATTTCAATGGGGTTCTGAAATCCGGGCCGAACTTTCGGGAAGTTCGGATGTTCTGGCCAAACCGAACTTTTGAAAAGTTCGATCATCCCTAATCTCTACACAGAGCTCATATTCACAGAGAAACTACCATAGTGTAGTATGTAAAACCTCCAAAGATTTATTAAAACTATGTATTGCACTCACATTAAAAACACTTGTAAAATAGCATTTCAATATAGGATCCGGCACAAACGTTTCCAATTGCAACCAGCCCAATGCTCCAGGGGGACTGTGCAGCTCCCCTGTACAACTGGATAGGAGGGGCGGCAGGGGAAGCATGTAGAGAAATCACAGTCCTCCTTTTTCCTCCTGTAGCTGCAGGAGGAAAATGGAGGAGATTGGTTCCTCTGTATGCTGCCCCACCACTTCTCCTATCCAGTTCACTTGTGTTCTGCTGTCTCTGGGCCCCTGTGTGCTCCCCTGGTCCCCCCCCTACTGTGCCCCCCCACCCACTGTGCTCCCTCCCCTCTCCTGCCAGATGCTGAAGGGGATGTGTCACAATAGAGGACCAGGAAGGGGTCTGTAAATATGTAATTTACCAGCTCCTTCCTTTTCTAAATGGACAGAGTCATAGTCAGTGACACTGTAAAAAAATAAAATAAAATTATATCAATAATAATACAGTTAAAATACCAAAAAAATAAAAACTACTGACACCAGTGGGTGAACTTCCAGGATCACACAGGTCACACTTGCAACCAGGCCCTGGCATTCAACCACCGTGGGGAGGCCTCAAGATGGCAGGAAGGGTGCCCACTGCAGAACTCGTGAAAGGTTGCCCCTGCATGATTATAATAAAGGGCCCCACGGCGAGAGTAAAGGGCCCCAGGATCAGTGGGAAGAGCCTCAGCCTTGAAGGGAAGGGCCCTGGCCAGGGGTCCGGGGGGCCCTTCATGGTTTCTTGCACCAGGGCCCTGAAGGTTCTAAGTATACCTCTGACCTCACTCCTCCCCACATTTATCGTCCCTAACCAGGTGGCTTCATCAGGCATAATGCCTGATGAAGTCACATGGTTAGTGATGATATGCGTGGGGAGAAGTGAGGTGACATCACGGATGAGCTACGAGGAGTAATGGCAAGTCTTTAATCAGTCTGTGCCGATTCCTGTATTGGAATGCTATTTTTCAAGTGCTTTTAATGTGAGTGTAATACATAGTTTTAATAAATCTTTGTAGGTTTTACATACTACACTCACAAATGTTCCAAAATGGACAGGCTTTTCATAGCCACCAGAGGAAACAATATTCAGGTAAATGGCAGAATAGGAGCTTACTGGAGAAAGTAACTAGACATGCCGTGGTCAGAAGTCAGATTAGTATCCAGGCTCAGTCCTCCTATATCACAAGGGATCATGATGTAGGGATCACTTGAGGATATCAGTCACCAGTGTCTTTGTGGCTGTGGAAAAGAGCTCAGTGTCTACATCCAGGTCTTACAGGCAACGCATTTTCAGATCCACCCCATTATCAAGGCCCCTATGGACACTATCCACAATCTCAAAACCTACTTTAAATAATAATACTGGCAAGCTTCTATTAGTGGAACTGCTATAGACATAAATGAGGCTGAAATAATGCCACATATACACTAGGTGGAGATATAAAACCTATAAGAACGCAGACAAATTCGCTACTTTCAAACAAATAGAAAGCTGAAAATGTAACACAACTGAAACATTGTAACAATGGATGTATTAAAACATACACTGTATAATAAAAAAAATATAGAAGGGACATGCAAGATAAGAATCTATATAAAAGGAAAAAATATAAATGCAACAGATGCATGAAGCAAGACAGCAGTATAACAGTAGTGACTGTATAAATGTTATTTAGAAGGAGATTATTGTAAACAGTATAAGACTTGTAGGAAGAGAACCAAAAATATAACCAAAGATATAAGTATTCAGATGAAACATGGACCTTTAAAACAGTATGAATGGGGGAAATTTATAGACAAAATATATGTATGAATAGGATTTATGCATAAAAAGATTATAGTTATACCACAGGCTTTTAGTATGGTTCCACTTCCAATGTCTAACTCTTCATTTATATCAAATAGGGTCATGGTGTTTAGTGTGGAGATTCAAAATATTTCTTGATTATATAGTTGTAGGAACCTCTTTGCATTAGGAGAAATCTTTTAAATTGCACAAACCTTAGTTGATGTTTTAAATTCAAGGTAAAGTGTCTTAGAACTATTAAACTATTGTCAATAAACCTCAAGTGCTCACAAAACAACTTCTTAATGGTCATGTAGTGCAGCATATAATCATAAAATTATATGGGTACTTAAGGCAATATATTACATATTTAGACAAACAATTTCAAAGTTGGGTGATGGGGTAATCTTGATCAGTGTTATCATTAAAAGGTTTTTATTAATTGTCTATGAAGCTGCAAGTTATACCCTTCTTTTTACAAAACATCTTTTTAGTTAATTAAAAAAGATTTAGTTCAGGATATTTTTTTGCTTGGATATTTTATTACAGATGATTGGGGCTTTTTAAATATAGTTCTAGGACAGAAGGAAGCACTGATGCTAATTTCAGACTCTGTAATAAAATATGCCAATTTCTTTTTCAAAAAATTTCAATAGATTGGAAGTTGTTAAGTTAAGCAGTTGTGTCATATTTTTTAGTATAACTGGGTGGTGTATTTTGTGATGGAAATTCTATGTATTGTGAATAAGCTTCTTAAAGTTAGTATATCCCTTGTCCCTTGTCAATTAATTTTTGTAAGGATGACACTCTGTTTCCTATAGTCCTCTAAGCAACTATAATTTTTTTCTAAGATGGCAATATTGACTTTCTAAGATGGTAAAAATTGGTTGGCTAAATTTGCTCTCTTAGAAAGAATTAAGAACACAAAGAATCCTGAACCCTAATGTTTATTAGAGACCCAATATGAGTTTTTTCAATGTGAGAAGAAAAAAAGGGCTTAAAATGGTTGTAAACCTCAGTCATAAAATCTGAACAAAGCACACATATGGTGTTGTTTCTCTCTGGTGCTTCCTTCCTCTGTTATCAGTCACTTTTGAGAAATTTTCCTGACACATGAGATGCATTTGTGATGGAGGAGGGAGCTCAGCACACAGCTTGTCTATTCAGAACACAGCTCTGTATCCTTCCTTCTTTTTTGTACAATGTGTGGAGGGTAGTGTGTCCCTTTCCTCCAATCAGATCTCACGCTGTAACTGCAGCTCCTACCCTCTCCTCTCTGATTCTCAGAGATGCAGATGGATTGTATCACAAATCTGAACTTTTGAAGGGATGCAGGGAAGAGAAGACTGCAGATAAACATGTAAATCCTATGTAGGAGGATTTGTTCCATCTCTGTGTATCACCTGAAGCCATTCACTTCACTGGGTATATGAGAGGGTTTATAACCACTTAAACTGCAGTTTTTTGTACCACAAACAATAATCGTTGAGGAATAATACTGGTAATGAATACCCCATCACCCAGTTCCTAAATTGTTTATCCAAATATCTAATATACTGCCTTACCTGTCCGTGTATTTTGTTGGCTGCACTACACAACCATTAAGAAGTAGTTTTGGTTTTTTGAAAGTGGTTCTCTAGATCCCATTGTTTTACCTTGAAACATAAAAGATCCACTGAGGGCCTAAAGGTGTTTTGCAAATTAAATTATTTCTCTAAAAATGATTGCATGCAAAAATAATCTATGCTTTAGTATTTAATGAACACAGTAAGTGATTAGTACCAATCTTGCTATGGGGGGGCATAGGGGCTTTTGCCAGCAGGAGCAACCTATGCAGCACAGGGTTTTTGGGGTTTGCACAGGACCCCGCACACCCACACACCGCATGCTTATGCTTGATGTACTAGGGGTGTCCAATGTCCCATTCTTTTGCTTCCCGCAATATGCACTTGAACTTCAAGACATTACAGTGGAGGACAGCCCAGCTGGGGTGTTGCAGATGGCCTACTGAAAGAACAATTTTTTAGATAGATTGGTGTCCAAAAAGGTCAGAGAAACCTTGCTAAAGAAAAAAAAGAAGAAGCAACCCTAATTTGAAGTTCAACCAACTGTTCAAACAGCCGTAGCACTTCAGGAGCAGATATGCCTCCATGACCATTGCTGGTGTGGGAGCTATTGGACCCACCTTCAACTAAACAGATGGTTCCATGGGAGGTGGCCATCAAGAAATTGACAGAATGGATGGCTCAGCTTTAGACAGAGTTATCTGAGTTGAAGCGCAGACAGAATTTGCAAGGAGGGAATGCCCCATCTTAATGAACGTGTAAGCTGCCTCCAAGGTGGCCAGGGCAAGCAAAGTCAGCACCCCTGAGCTGGGATAATTGAGTTGGGTCATCTCCAGAGACACAACCCCACCATAGATGTCCCACTGCCAGGACTGAAGCAATGGGCAAAAAAGTTGAATGACTGCCCATCTAGGAGCTAAAGATTGTCTTGTTGTGCATGGATACTTTGGCGGCAAACAGATTGTCTCTTTGATATTGGCTTAAAAAGTCACTATCCTGCCAGAGCCTGTGTTCCAGCAATCATTTCCTAAGAAGAAGATGAGCCCTGACATGTCATGCATTTGATTAAAAGCTGTTGAGCTCATGGCCACAGGTGATATTTGGCATGATACTACTCATGAGGAAGTCTGGAAGGGACCTAACACCTAGGACAGAGTCAGTGATGTCATCAAACTTAGCTTCACACTCCCAGCTCCCAAAGGAAGAAGAAGGAAATAAGGCACATTAGTTAGGCTAGCAATAGCACAGAAGATTGTAAATTGTAATTTGTATTTGTTTATATTCAACTAGACATTAAGCCCGTTAAATTAACGGGCGCTGGAACATATGGCTGACTGAGCGGCTCTCGCTTATCTCTTTTTTTTCTAACAACGCGAGAGCCGCATGACATAGCCAGCTCTGCACATAGTGTCCCTGTTGCCCTAGCAACAGAGACACGCGCAGAGCTGACCGAGCGGCTCTTGCGTGCGAGCGCGTACCCGCCGCGTGCCCGCGCACACCCGCCGCTTCAAGAGTTTTGGCCGGCCGCCCGACTGGGGTGTATGTAGGACATGGTACAGGGGAATGCGGGGCTGCGGACATGGTACAGGGGAATGCGGGGCTGCGGACATGGTACAGGGGAATGCGGGGCTCCGGACATGGTACAGGGGAATGCGGGGCTGCGAACATTGTACAGGGGAATGCGGGGCTGCGGACAGGGTACAGGGGAATGCGGGGCTGCAGACAGGGTACAGGGGAATGCGGGGCTGCGGACATGGTACAAGGGAATGCGGGGCTGCGGACATGGTACAGGGGAATGCGGGGCTACGGGCATGGTACAGGGGAATGCGGGGCTGCGGGCATGGTACAGGGGAATGCGGGGCTGCGGGCATGGTACAGGGGAATGCGGGGCTGCGGGCATGGTAGAGGAGAATGCGGGGCTGCGGGCATGGTAGAGGAGAATGCGGGGCTGCGCGCATGGTACAGGGGAATGCGGGGCTGCGGGCATGGTAGAGGAGAATGCGGGGCTGCGGGCATGGTAGAGGAGAATGCGGGGCTGCGGGCATGTTAGAGGAGAATGCGGGGCTGCGCGCATGGTACAGGGGAATGCGGGGCTGCGGGCATGGTAGAGGAGAATGCGGGGCTGCGCGCATGGTACAGGGGAATGCGGGGCTGCGGTCATGGTAGAGGAGAATGCGGGGCTGCGCGCATGGTACAGGGGAATGCGGGGCTGGGGGCATGGTAGAGGAGAATGCGGGGCTGCGGGCATGGTAGAGGAGAATGCGGGGCTGCGGGCATGGTACAGGGGAATGCGGGGCTGCGGGCATGGTAGAGGAGAATGCGAGGCTGCGGGCATGGTAGAGGAGAATGCGGGGCTGCGCGCATGGTACAGGGGAATGCGGGGCGCAGGCATGGTAGAGGAGAATGCGGGGCTGCGCGCATGGTACAGGGGAATGTGGGGCTGCGCGCATGGTACAGGGGAATGCGGGGCGCAGGCATGGTAGAGGAGAATGCGGGGCTGCGCGCATGGTACAGGGGAATGCGGGGCTGCGCGCATGGTACAGGGGAATTGATATAATATATATATAATATTTTCTTTAATTAATTTCTTATTTTTTACTTTTTATTATGATTATTATTTACTATACATAGGAGCTGCTTTTAATGAATTTGGCCGCTGTCCTGTCGGATATTGCCTCCCCGCCTCTTCTCAGTCAGCTGTTCTTCCCGCCGAAAAATGCATCTGAGGGACTATGCACACGTAATAATGACGTCAACCCCAGCTGAGCTGAGCAGTCAGCTGGAGTGACGTCATTTACCGCGCATGCCCAGTCCGTCAGATGGATTTTTTGAAGGGAGGAATAATCAGACAGGAGCCGCGCGGTCTTCTCCATACCGGAGCCCCTGTCAGACGTGAGGTATTATCAGACAGGAGCCGCGCGGTGCACATGCGTAGTAGCGCAATCCACGGACACAGGGAAATGGACGCAGGGACAAACGGCTTTTATTAATATAGATAAACAGAATGGCTTTACACTATGGAGATTATTCCTGTTCTTGTTTTACTGCATTTATTTGGAGGATTTTTGAGCAGATCCAGAGGCAGAGAATTTGAGTCTACTTACCATAAGCTGTGAAAAGTGCTTTCTGACCTTTTGATTTAAGGTCCATCTGTTCTGGAGGGTTTACCCAGTGAAGTTGTCATGCTCATGTATGACACCTGGGAGAATATTGAAGTTTTACTTGTTTTTTTTTTGCAGTTGGTTATCACAGTGGGACTTTTGCATAATATTAGGATCTATATTTAATTACCACAGTGGATACTTGCATAACTGTATGAATTGTATTGGTTGCTATTGGTTACAGCCAACGGACATTTGCACAATTTTTGAACAATGCTGGACAATAGTGGTTGTTGTGGAAAGATATGAGAAAAATATGTAAAATGTGTGAATTTCATTTTATACTCTTTGTTAGATTTGATTTTGCACCTATATAAGATATTTTCTTACCTCTTGCCACCAACTGTACACATATATGCGTAGAGTCTTCTTCCTTGGGGGCCACATGTATGCATAAATGTGTTTGTTCTGGGAACAGAGTGCTCCCAGCACAGAGACCGGACTCTCACTAAGAACTTCAAGTCTTGTACTAATTATTAGGAACTGGGATTGCCTAACTGCACAGCAGTGTTAATTTTGGCAGTAAATTTCAATTTAGTTTTAGTCTTAGTCTTAGGACTAAAATGGCATTTTAGTTTTAGTCCCATTTTAGTCTTCTGAAAGTGTTTTAGTTTTAGTCGTATTTAGTTGACTAAAACTCCAGTACATTTTAGTCGACTAAAACATCTTACATTTTAGTCGACTAAAATGTCCTACATTTTAGTCGACTAAAACTAATTTTAGTCATCTGAATGGTCATGGTCAGGTCAGAGAGGAGGCCTGTAATGCTACTGCCTGCAGTCAGTGCAGTGAGTGCACACAGTGCTGCTCAGAGTGCTGGATGGGGGTCTCAGGTTTAAGGGTGGTCTCTGGTCTGACTCTGAACTGAAGTGGTTGAACAGGATGGGCTGGGCGGACACATATACATGCACGCACACAGTCCTGGATGGATGGCGGAATCGGATGCCAGTGGTGACTGGTGAGTGGTCTGAGGGGACTCATGGAGGCAGTAATAGCTGGCCTGGCTGTTAACTCACAGTGGATGCTCTGCTCTGGATGTGGTGGTGGCCGGGTGCCAGTACTGTGTAATGAGTCGGGCCTGGTGCGTCTGGCTGTAGTGCTTCAGCAGCAGAGCTCTGGTGAGGTCAGGTGACTGGTCTCGAGTCGACTCTCTTGCAGTAGTCTACTCCTCACGTCGGACGTCACGGGGCACGCCACTACAGACGCCACACAGGCGGAGCTCCGTGAAAACCGGAAGATGGGTAAACGTCCCTGCCTCACATTCTCGTTTAGTTTTCGTTCGTTAACGAAAACGGATTTGATTTTCGTCATAGTTGTCGTCATTTGACGAAAATGTGCTATACTTTGCGTCTCATTTTTGTCAGTTGAAAAATGCTGGTGACGAAAGCGGTGACGAAAACTTTTTCGTTGACGAAATTAACACTGCTGTAAACTCCATTGGCTGTAATGTCATTGCACATATTACCTGAATATATTACCAACATTAAATATTAGGGAAAAATATAAGAAAAGCCTTTTTCTTAATTGTTTAGTTTTCAGCAGCTTAGTAGATGCTCCTTACTTATGCATATGCGGTGGTGCAATACATGTTTAAACTTTAATGTGCTATTATTACATGCTCTGGATGGAATTGTGTTGCTGATATAGAAATGGCCAGCAGAGGAGTGTTAATTTTGATGATGTCATTTTTTTATTTAGTTTTAGTTATAGTCTTATGACTAAAATACCATTTTAGTTTTAGTTGTATTTTAGTCTTAAGACTAAAATGCCATTTTAGTTTTAGTCGTATTTTAGTCATCTGAATTGTTTTAGTTTTAGTTGTATTTTAGTCGACTAAAACTGTGTTAATTTAGTCGACGAAAACGTTTTAGTCGGTTTTAGTCAACGAAATTAACACTGCTGCACAGCCTGCCCCTGCGTGCTTTCTCCTCTGAATAAAGAGAAATATGCATTGTATCTTTTTTTTCCCTGCCAGAGAAGAATATGTAAATAAACAAAAATGTGTACAAAAGAATAAGAAAAAAAATAGCTAGATCAGGGTTTGATCTAGCTCAGGGTCAGTGTTAGGGTCAAGGTCAAGGTATTCTAGGCAGGATTTTAAAATCAAATATTTAAATTAGTATCGGTGTCAGTCAGTGTCAGTGTGTCTTAGGTAGGATAAAAAAAGAAAAATGCACACCGTTGTTTCTGGACCCTACTACAAGCACAAACAACAAATAACATACACATACAGATATTGCTGTGATTGGAGGAGCAGAATTTATTTTGGCTTTGGCAGTAGGTTATGGTACAAGCAAGAAATTTACAACTAAGTTTCAAAAAAATATTTTTGTACTATTTTGGAGCGACCGACTATTTTGGATTTTCGAGCGACCGACCGCGACTTGTCAGGCGACCAAGTCGTCTGACAAGTCGCGCTAGTGTGAATGGACCCTTAGTAGTTGTGATGATATATACAGTTTTACTAATACTTTTCATACCTGCAAAATTGTGCTTGGGCATCAATGTTTGTTGTACCTTCTGTCATGAAGGGGTTAAGATTGTACATAGTACACAGCATTTGTTTGCATTTATATGTCACAAATATTTTTTTTATATTTTGATTGGTATTATACTGTATATCCAGTAGTATTTTCTGATTTTGTTTTTATTTAAGTAGCTTTTATCTAGGCATTATTTTAATAGTGCTGTGTTCAAGAAATTATAGCTTTCATATATCTCTAGTGGATAATACTCAGCAGCTGTATCCTAGATAGCACACCTGAGTGCAGGGTATAACTATTTGTTTATCTAGACAATGTATTTTCTGCCCCATTTGTGAAACATATTGCCCATTTAAATGCTGTTCTGGAACATCCTGCCCATTTAAATGCTGTTATGGCCCAGCTGCACCAGAATGGTGTACAACTTAAACCCAAAAAATGTTGGGCAGCTCATCCAGAAAAATCTAAATTCTTGCATTATCACCCTGGAAAAATCAACAAGTTGGCATATGCCATATCGCTGTACACTTTAGCCAGGCCTTACCAAGTTTTAGATGAAGAAGCTGAGGAGATAGAAATCCTACCTTGACTGGAGAAAGGTCTTAAAGTAGCCCTCAGGTGAACGTCAGCCATGTACTGGACAAGTATAACTAGGCAGAGATGCAGAGAAAGTATCTAGTACTTTCCCCCTTAACAGAAGTGATATGGTTAAGATGGGACCCAGTCCCAGAGAGAAATCAGGGCAACTACCAGCGACAAACAAAATGCTGAGTGAGTGGTCTCAACTCATTGGATATTATACTGTACCATGGTATATTGTACCACAGAATAATATCCCCCCAGGATTCATCAGTGACCTAGCAGGTTGTACTGTCAAGGTTCTTCTCTGACCACATAGATGTGGGACACTAGGATTTCCATAAAAAGTTCACCTGGTGCAAGAGACAAGCTGTATAACTGTTCAAGTTGATTATAAAAGTCTGCTGAAGGCCTGAATTCCAGCTCTGACTTGGCACATGTCTGCCCCACTGGAAGTACTCACCATTGACTTAAACTCGACATACCCAAGAATGTATACTCTCATGCTCTAGTCATAGTGGACCACTTTACCAAGTTTACGGTACAAGTGACTACCTGAAATCTGACCACTGAGCCCACCACCTAGATGGTGTGGAAACACTTCTTCCTTCCTTATAGCTGTCCGCAGACAATGCATTCACACCAGGGACCCTGTTTTTAAAGCATATTCTTCCAAAGAGTGTGCCCTGCACCACCTTGCACCACCCAGAAGGCAATAAAGCATGCGAGAGGTTCAGTTGCACTGTGATGCAACCGCTGAGACAATAAACTCATGAGAAACAAATTAAATTAACCCATTACTTATTATTAGCTGAAGTACTCTTAAATACTTTAAATACAAACAACAAAGTACTTACTCGACAGACCACCCATCCTGCCATGTTATGTTCAGTCATATTCTTGAGGAGCCCACAAACCTAAGAACTATAGTGCACACATATAAACTTGAACATACTCAGATTTCCTGGATGCCAGTGGCGGCCCATGCATAGGGGGTGCCAGGGCGCCGCCCCCCTTAAAAAAAAGAAAAAAAAAGAACAATAAAGGTATAGAAAAAAAAAATCGGTTCGCCGGCCTATGTGGTGGCTAAAGGGGGGGGGTGGGATTTACGACCCAGAAAGGCGCCGATTGGCTGCCTTCTGGGGGCATAACCTGGGTGCAGGAAAGAGCGCTTGGCCACCCCCACCTTCGTGATATCCTGGCTGTGATTGGTCCAGTCTCCAGCCTGGACCAATCATCATCCAGGACATCCATCGCTGACGTCGCAATGGGGGTGGTGCCGGTGCGTGCGTCAGTCACTCACCGTCACCGCCGCTCACTTCCCGCCGGTTCCCACCGCAGAAGAGGACGAGGGAGAAGCCGCTCACCTTCCCGCCGCCGCCGCAGAAGAGGACGAAGGATAGAGGAGGGGAGAAGCCGCCGCCGATAGCAGAAGGGGACGAAGGATAGAGGAGGGGAGAAGCCGCCGCCGATAGCCGAGCCACCGCCAGGTAAGTACATTGGGTTGAAGGGAGCATGCACGCTGGTCTCTGCAATCATTGGATTACAATGCTGTGGGCACTCTGCAATCATTGGGGTACAATGCTGTGGCACTCTGCAATCATTGGGGTACAATGCTGTGGGCATTCTGCAATCATTGGGGTACAATGCTGTGGCACTCTGCAATCATTGGGGTACAGTGCTGTGGCACTCTGCAATCATTGGGGGACAATGCTGTGGGCACTCTGCAATCATTGGATTACAATGCTGTGGCACTCTGCAATCATTGGGGTACAATGCTGTGGGCACTCTGCAATCATTGGGGGACAATGCTGTGGGCACTCTGCAATCATTGGGGTACAATGCTGTGGCACTCTGCAATCATTGGGGTACAATGCTGTGGGCACTCTGCAATCATTGGGGGACAATGCTGTGGGCACTCTGCAATCATTGGGGTACAATGCTGTGGCACTCTGCATTCATTGGGGTACAATGCTGTGGGCACTCTGCAATCATTGGGGGACAATGCTGTGGGCACTCTGCAATCATTGGGGTACAATGCTGTGGCACTCTGCAATCATTGGGGTACAATGCTGTGGGCACTCTGCAATCATTGGGGGACAATGCTGTGGGCACTCTGCAATCATTGGGGGACAATGCTGTGGCACTCTGCAATCATTGGGGTACAATGCTGTGGCACTCTGCAATCATTGGGGTACAATGCTGTTGGCACTCTGCAGTGATTGGGGACAATGCTGTGGCGCTCTGCAGTGATTGGGGACAATGCTGTGGCGCTCTGCATTGAAAGGGGCTCGCGCACTGAACTCTGCATTGATGGGGGCACGGAACAGTGTTCATTACATTGAAGGGGGCACAGCACAGTTGCATTGAAGGGGGCACGCATGCTGAACTCTGCATTGTGGGGGCACAGCACAGTGTTCATTGCATTGAAGGGGGCACAGAACAGTGTTTATTGCATTGAAGGGGGCAGAGCACAGTGTTTATTGCATTGCAGGGGGCACAGCACAGTGTTTATTGCATTGAAGGGGGAACAGCACATTGTTCATTGCATTGAAGGGGGCACAGCACAGTTGCATTGAAGGGGGCATGCACGCTGAACTCTGCATTGTGGGGGCACAGCACAGTGTTCATTGCATTGAAGGTGTCACAGCACAGTGTTCATTGCATTGAAGGGGTCACAGCACAGTGTTTATTGCATTGAAGGGGGCACAGCACATTGTTCATTGCATTGAAGGGGGCACAGCACAGTTGCATTGAAGGGGGCATGCATGCTGAACTCTGCATTGTGGGGGCACAGCACAGTGTTCATTGCATTGAAGGGGGCACAGTGTTTATTGCATTAAAGGGGACATAGCACAGTGTTCATTGCATTGAAGGGGGCACAGCACAATATTCATTGCATTGAAGGGGGCACGCACGCTGATCTCTGCATTAAAGGGGGCATGCACGCTGGTCTCTGCATTGAAAGGGGGCATGTACGCTGGTCACTGCATTGAAAGGGGGCATGTACGATGGTCACTGCATTGAAAGGGGGCATGTACACTGGTCACTGCATTGAAAGGGGGCATATACCATCTCCTGTACCATGACCTGTGACATGCCTATACCATATCTGTGCCATGCCTATACCATATCTGTGCCATGCCTATACCATCTCCTGTACCATCACCTGTGCCATGCCTGTACCATCACCTATGCCATGCCTATACCATCACCTGTGCCATGCCTGTACCATGACTTCAAAGTCACGTAATTTTTTACTGCGTTTTTTGATGCGAAGCAATACCTATTACATTTTTCTTTTTGCGCCCCCCCCAAAAAAATTTTGAGCACCAGCCGCCACTGCTGGATGCAGGAGTGAAAAAGACACCTGTGTTAAGTTCCACAGTTTTCTATAAACTGGCTATGGGTGGGGTAAAGAGAGCTGGAAGCTGGGGACAGAGTACTAGTCCAATGTAGTTGTGTACAGCGGCAAGAAAAATTTCAAGCACCATGGAGTTGTCCTACGACAGCTCATTCCAGGCAAGCCAGCCTGCAATATCCAGAGCGAAGAAATCCCCCACCCTCCAAAAAAAAAAAAAAAACTAAAAACACACCTACACCAAGGTGTCAGGTCAAAACTCCCATTGTGAAAGATTTTTTCGGAAGAACCCTGTGCACTTTGCATAGGATAAATAATAATGGTGTGCAAACTTGCCAGGAACAGCAAGTTCAAGTAGGGTGGAGTGTAGCAGAATGCTCATTTACTCACTATGCTTAGATGCAGGCACAGGCCCCTTTAACTCCTTTTCCAGAACTCCCTTTTCCCTTCTTCAGCTCAGAGAGACCACCCCTGATGAGGTAAAGGTACTTTAGCAGGCGATCTACAGCCAAGTGACCGGCACTCCACTTGGCTATGAGAACTCTACTTGCCTAACCATGCATGCATGGTCCACTCTGTCTCTCAGCACCAGCTGAGCTCAGTGTTCTGTGAGGGAGAGAGAAAGTAGACTGTGCCTTTCATGAGGTGCTGGGGCAACGCTTCCAGTAGTCAGACATCTTGCCATCTAAGCAGGATGGAGAGGGGAAGCTCATGGTAGAAGCAGCTTAAAAAGTAAAGATCATTTTTAAAAATGGAAGAAACCCTTTTAATGTACACTCAAAACTTACAGTATATGGATTTTCTTTTTTAATGTAATTAAAAGTGATCTGACCCTTTACCGACTTCACCTCTGGAAAGTTTATCCCCCTTCCTGACCAGACCATTTTTTGTGATACGGCACTGCTTTACTTTAACTGACAATTGAGAGGTGGTGCGACACTTTACCCAAATAAAATGTATGTCCTTTATTTCCCTACAAAAAGAGCTTTCTTTTGGTGGTATTTGATCACCTCTGTGTTTTTTATTTTTTTGCGCTAGAAACAACGAACCGCCGACAATTTTGAAAAAAAAAAAAAAACAACAATATTTTTAATTTCTGTTTTAAAACACATCCAATAAAAAAATGTAAAAAATCAAATGTCTTCATCAGTTTAGACCAATATGTATTCTGCTACATATTTTGGTTAATAAATCACCAATAAGCGTATATTGATTGGTTTGCGCAAAAACGTTAGGGTGTCCAAAAGCTATGGGATATTTTTACTTAATTATTTTTTTATTTTTACTAGCAATGGTGGCGATCGGCGACGTATAGTGGGATCACGATATTGCGGCGGACAAATCGAACAACTAACTGACACTTTTTTGTGGATCAGTGACATTATTACAGTGATAAGTGCTAAAAATATGCACTGTCACTGTACTAATGTCACTGGCAGGGAAGGGGTTCATTTCAGGGGTGAGCAAAGGGTTAACTGTGTGCCTAACTAATGTTTCAGTTTAGTGGGGGGAGGTGCTTTTACTAATGGAAGACATGGATCAGTGTTTCTGCTTTAGAGGAACACCGGATCCATATCTTCCATACTGACAGAACGGCAATCTGCCTTGTTTACATAGGCAGACTGGAATTCTGCCAGTGTAACGAACGATTGGCGAGTCTCGGCAGACATCGGGTTCGTGGGACCCACTGATCAACTCCCGCAGTGTAAAATCACAGCGGAAATGAGCCGACGGCGGCGCGCACTCACGCCCAAAACCCAGAAGTACAGAAGTGCGGCCGCCCTGTAAAAGTAAATCTGCTATGGAGTAGTCGGCAAGTGGTTAAAGTGCACTGACCCAACTCTGTCTTCTTGCTTGGTACAAGCTCAAAATTTGTTTATGGTACTCTGTGTTTAAATTATGTAGACAAGATATGGGTTGCAATAATGTTTTCTAATACTGAAAAGATATTTAACTATGCATTTCACATACAATATTTACATAGATATCTTTTCTACCATAAAATATATTATTTGCCATCAAGGTAATCTAGAGGCCAGGGCAAACATGGCAAACTGAGCCTTCCCCTCCCCCTCAAGATGTAGGAGCATTATATGTCAACAGAAATACCCCCCACCCCCTCAAAAAAATTAGCATATATCTGCATGCTTACCCGCTAAGCATAAATTCCCCTCCTCTCAGAAGAAATCCACCCCTACTGAAATGCCACCTCCCAGAACAAATACCCCCCCCCCCCCCCTTCCAGTTCAAATCCTCTCTCTCTGAAATCCCTTCACAAAGTGATCCCCTCACAAAAAACAAAACAAAAACAAATCACTCCTACTAGCACAAATCCTCTGCCCCTCAAATTTCCCATCCCAGTACACATCATCTCCCCTCACTCCAAACCCCCTCTCCCAGCACAAGTACCCCCCCCCCATCTATCTTCCTAGCACAAATGTCCTCTAAATTTCCCCTCCTAGCACAAATACCCTCCAATCATCCCTACTAGCACAAACCCCCCCCCCCCCCCAACACAATTCATACTTCCTGCTACCCCCATAAATTCCCCCTACCTACACAAATCCCCCTAATATCCTTGAGGCGCTCCCACCTCTCATGATACAACAGTGCCCAGGGCAGCTTCACCTCCTGCCCACCCCTTGCCCCTGCCCTGTATGTAGGTTAGAGTTTCAGATTAGTACTGCAGTACAGTGATTGCACTTTATATCCTTGTCTCAATTTGCAGTCTACAGTATGAGTCAGCTTAGACTAATTGAGCATTTAGCATCCTTCCTATTGTTTTCAGTCTGACACATGAGCCTACAAATCCGCTGTGCAATACCCTAATGAAAAAATAGAACATCAAGTAAACCATGGTTATTAAAAATTAATATAAGGTCCATTTTCCAATAATAAGTAAAAAAAATTACAATCCCTAAAGCTATCTCAGTGTTTCCCTTTAATTGCTGCTTCTAGGTTAGCTTAATAAGAAACTATTTAGTTGGGGCTTTTATCTCCTGCGCTGGTGTTTTTTTTTTTCACCTAGGATAACCTTCTATATTAGTAGGGGTTATGTTTTTCATTTTTGTTTGTTTCAGCAAATGGTGCGAATGAATCAGTAAATATGCTTGAGGCATTAGTCCCTTAAAGTATTCTTTAATGTTCTACTTCCATAGTACGATCGAAGAAAGGCAAAGCAGATAATCTCTCTCTGATTCTATGCTATGTACTATGTACTGTATATTTGTCGATAAATATTGAGTTTTATCTTTTTTTTACACATTTATCTGCTGCAAGGCTATCTAATGATTTCTAAGGATAAAAGTGTTACTGGCTTCCAAGTTTTTCTTCATTTGAAGATTATTCACTTTGTATGTACTTCCCTTCTGTTTTTATTTTTTTTTGTGTGTGAATCTTAGCAAACAATCCAGAGCTTTATAAATGTATTTAAACTTGAAAATGGTACAATTATTATAGGAAAGTACTGTAGTTGTTTACCCCTTTGTTATTGCAATTCAGAACATATCAAAGCGACAGGCTACCTGTTGCACACATATTGCTTGCTATTTGACAATATAAAAACTCAATCTGTGATTTAAATGTGTTAAAGGGGTAAGAAATATGAATTAGAGGGTAGGTTTTGTTATCTAGTGTTAATGCAGTGTTTGAGCAATGTACACATTCAATATTTTTCACAGTCAACAGTATTGGAATGGTGCAAAAGCAATGCTGTGTTGTCACCTAAGCAGCAAATCAGATATCATCTTCTGTTGGGTTGAGCAGCATCTGCTTAGGTTACTGCACAGGGTTGTCTTTTGAATTGTATTAGTAAATCAGCCTTTTTGAGTTCTCAATTATTTCAACAGGGCAAGCAAACTCTTTCTTTTGTAAAATTATAAGTGTGCTCCGGACACACTGTGAAACTGTAATGAGAACACAACAGGTTGAACGGTGTACTGATGAAATCCAAAGTACGAATTGCAGATGACACTTAGTGTATCTAATAAATGAATACACAATAACTAATATACTAATAACTTCAGTTGCTTTTAATATTAGTGACATGTGGCTTAATAATGGATTTGCACAGTTTTAATTTTTATTTGATTTATAGCTTTCTAACTTAAAACTGCGTGACTGGTTGGTGAGTAACACCACAGCTAGTGATTTAAACGTGCTGTCATCCCTAGAACAGCTCTGATGTGCTCTAACAATTGTCATAAATAACAAAAACATGCTCTTATAATAATAATAAAAAAAAAAAAAAAATATATATATATATATATATATATACCAAAAAATTAATTGTTAGTCCGTGCCATCCCCACTGAGACCATGCATGCTTTTATATAAATAACAGTTCCTAGAGTTTTCAGTAGTCCAGTTAAGGAATTTTTACATCATCATCAGAAGTGTGTATAGAACAAAATCAGTATTATTGTACTTACCTTCCATTGTGCCTCTAAACCCAAGAGGTGGTGTCCTCAGGCTGGTGTGGATTAGAAGAAAGCTTCCCTGTCTGGATCCTTGTTTCTAGATCATCTGCAGTTACTGCAGACACCCATATAACATCCAGATTGCCCCAAAGATCCTTCAGTGGTTTCACTGCAAGACAACATATCCAAATATTCCCACGTCTGCACTCTGCAGTAACCGTGCTCCAGGAACTAAATTCATAGATTATTAGCAGTGAGAGCTGTTGAACTAAATACAATATGGATTTCCAAGTATTTTAAAGTTTCTGGCATGTAAATAGGAAATTAAACAAAACATGGCAGTCACAATATTTCTTTTTGACTAACCCATCACTCATTTAATGAAAATAGTCATTTTTCCAGCTAAGAAATATCTAGATTAAATCCACAAGGCAAGCTGTGCACTCAGCAGGTAGAGATGAGAGCAACTGTGAAGAAAGCTTAGATGCAGCCTTAGGATGCTGTACCTGCCTGTTTATAGACAGAGATACTGACAGTAGCGAGTGGTTTATGGCTGAGGTTTCTCCTCCCCATCCTATTCACAGCTCCGAATTTCCTCCCTTCATTAGACTCTGACTCACCAACGTCAATGCAGAGCACATTGCTACCTCCCTATAGAGGCTGGGGTCTGCAGACTGATTGCTACTGTGTTTTTTTTATTGCTATGGATACCAACAATACACATTCACCGTGGGGCTTTGGCTCTTATCCCCCTTTCCCTTATACAGGTAGCTGAACCCTCCATATAGTTGTACTTAAAGATACATGATATAAAATCCTCAAACTAATTGTATGTTTTTATCAGTTCTTTCATGCTATGCTATTAGGAGATTCATATACAAAAACTGGTAACAGATAGAGCTATCTATATCTTCTATACAATTATATTTAGGAATTTTAGCATTCATCTAATTTTGCTTATAATGATTAATTTTTTGCTGCATATCTTTTGTAACTTTAGTTTTTAGACTTTCTCATCATAAAATTCTTAATAGTGTAGCTTTGCCATTGTGTGCACCTAATGTTATACAGTAGTTCATTTTAGCTTGGCTTAGGACTGACTTGCAGAATGTGTTAATACATATTCATGGCTAATTGGTACACACATACTAGGGTCAATCTAGACATGAGTCATTTAACCTTAGATGTCTTTGCAGTGTGGGAGGAAACCAAAGTACGGAAAGTACCCAGGGGAAACCCACACAAACACTGGAAGCACTTGCAAACTCCATGCAGATATTTTCCTGACCAAACCAAGGACCCCAGTGTTGCAAAGCATAAGGTGCTAAGCTACTGTGCCACCCTGCGGAGTGTACCTTGTTTTTAACCACCTGAGACTGGGTGCTTTACCTTCTCACTTGCATGGTGTAGAGTAGTGGGAGACCATAGTGTTTTATTCATTTTTAGGGGTCCCCCTGTCTCTGGTCTTGTGCAGAATATAGTCCCTGCCCCTGTAGTTCATAATAAAAAATGTTGGAAAACACAGAGAAGGAGGCAAGCATCTGGGCACACTGTAAAAAAACAGGAGGATAGGTTATCATTACCATCCCAGCTAGGAGTAGTCCAGACTTTGTACAATGACTATCTTTCCTTCTGTAAGATAACACGGGATTTGGAAATTATATGTACCATTCTTTAGTTGTCTCAAGTTACATTATTCCATGTGTTATCCAATTACTGGTTCTTTTTGATGTCATTTGTTGGTTTGATAATTTTCATTAAAAAAGATTAAAAGAAGGTCATCACTACCAAACTGCAAGAGAAATTAGTGCTCAAAGCAATAAAACAGACTATTTCCCTCCACTTCTTTAGGGAGACCAACCTAATGTATTGCAATGCAGCCTGTTTTCCAGGTTGTTAGCCTTTTCCTCCTCCATTTTAACTCTCTTCCACAAGTTAGAGCTTTTGCCTAGAAGTGGTTGCAAAGTGTCCCCCACCTCAGTACCTTGACTTTCCATACATGCTGTTTTATCGCTGAGTTTCTGCAAGTCCACCCTTTTTTGATTCACTTGAGATGTATGTACTGCTTTAAGTACCTTAGAGACTTGGTTTCTGATTCTCCTTCTGAAATGAATCAGCCAGAATGGTGCTCTGCAGAGAGCTCCAGTGTGGAGGTAGGAGATCCTGAAGTCCCTGGCGAGCAGGCACCAATTTTCCCTAGTCTCGCAGCTTTGCTTATGAGGTCTGGTTGCTCCTTCCTTTGGCATCCCATCCACAGATTAGATATTACAGCTGGGTCCCCTGTATCTTTTTCCTGAGATACAAGCAAGGTAAACACAAAGAAATCTCTTTACTGCAGGCCAGGACTGAAAAACATTTGTTAGTGTAATGGTGGAGTTGTGAGAAGCTGTGCCCACTCATATTGTACGCTTCTTGGACATGCTCCCTGGTATGCTAGGGTATTACAATCTGAATTTGCAGCTAAGTACTTTATTTGCAGCCACTGTTTAAAAATTGGGCTTTTCATCCAAGTGCCATTTCAAAGGATATGTTCCCCTTTATAGAAAAACTAAGAAATGCACATATGTTTTCAGAAAAAATGTGCATTTATTTATTTATTTTTTCATGTAGGAGCCTGGAAAGTACTGCGTCTGTGATCAGCAGATCAAGGGTGCAATGTGAGCTCCTGCAGACATATCCTCCAGCTTTCTATATTAAAGCTGGAGGACATGCCACTGGACTATGAGAGCACTCACCAGGCTCCCTCACAGCCCACTGAAACTACAAGTCCACCTGCTTTGGTCGCAGATGGTACATGTAGTTCATTCACTCACAGGAATTTGTGAACGAATGATGCAGCTGTGTGGGTGAAGCCCCGCACAGCTATGCGGTTCCTAAAAGGTGACAGCAGGTGACGGGAGATGAACCCCTGCCCACTGTCACAGGGGGGTGGGAATTGGGGGGCAGGGGGGGCAGAAGATGGAACATGTTACATGTTCAATCCTAATTATGGATACATAGGGATGTAAGATCCTGGTACTCTCAGTGCCTTTCTATCACCTCACTTCCGGGTTGCGTTCCACCACTCAGGTAGGTGGAACGCATATAGGTGTGTATTCCTTTAACAGGGCTGACATCATCATCAGGTGGCTATTTCAACTGACGGTCTGCACTCACACATTGTTCGTGCAACCGCTTCTGATACCTGCCTAACCTGACGCTGCCGAATCTTCCAGCTACATACCCTATACCTGAATTGACCGGAGCCTCGCTACCTTGTCCTGCACTCCCTCACTACTTGCTATTGATAAGTACCCCACAGGGGACCCCCTCTTATCAACAACACTTGCTAACTAATACCTGCATTACAGAACTGTTGCTAGCTCTAGGATACATGCTCTCTAGTATCTATCACCTGCATTACTAAACTAGATTGCTAGCTCTTGTGCCTACTGCTTACTAAACCCTGCATTCCTGAACTAGATTGCTAGCTCTTGTGTCTACTGCTATCTGTTACCCTGCAACTCTGTTTGTGCATACCTCTGAACACCACATCGGTTACCAGCCTATCCGATTCTCACATCGGTTACCAGCCTATCCGATTCTCACATCGGTTACCAGCCTATCCGATTCTCACATCGGTTACCAGCCTATCCGATTCCCACATCGGTTACCAGCCTATCCGATTCTCACATCGGTTACCAGCCCTATCCGATTCTCACATCGGTTACCAGCCCTATCCGATTCTCACATCGGTTACCAGCCTAGCTGATTCTCACATCAGTTACCAGCCCTATCCGATTCTCACATCGGTTACCAGCTATATCCGATTCTCGCATCAGTTACCAACCTACCTCCACACACCTACAAAGAGACTAACATACCTGTGTTATCCATTGTAACTATTACTTCTACCTATCATCATCTACCATCACTCCTGCAACATCACTATCTGAGTGCTTATCATCATCTACTGTCACTCTTCAAAGCCTATACCTTCAGTGTATCATTTCACTGCTACTTGCATAATTACCTATCACTCCTGCAATATCATTAACTGAGTGTTTGTGTATGTGCATACTGAATCAGGCTGAACCACTGTGATGAGTCAAGAGTGTTGGATCAGGTGATTTAACATATCTCTACAAGACTACTGAGTGGAATTCTGCAGCTGTAGATCCAGCCCCATTGAACTAAGAACCCAGAGCATTACAGATTGCACGAACCCGAAAAAAATGGATCCAGCAGATATGGCCACTCAAGTCAAGCATTTAACCCAAAAAGTGGAGGCACTTGTACACACAGTCTCTAAAGTACAAAAAGAGAACCACACCCTAACACAGCAATTAGCTTGTGTATCACAGCTTACTGCTGCCCAACCCCCAGAACCCTATGTCCTGTTACCTGATAGATTTGATGGTTCCCGTTCCGCATTTTCAACTTTCCGGATGGATTGTGAGCTCCTGTTTGTTCTTAAGCCCAGGACCTACTACAATGATTTCATCAAGGTTCATTCTGCTATTAATTTGCTTTCCGGAAAGATGAAAACATGGGCATACAAAAACCTGCAGGAGAAAAGTCCTATCTTGGACAATTGGGAGTCATTTTTAGCTGCTATGGACTCTCAATGTTTTTCCTCCCAGAAAGTTACTGCCAAGCCTGCTCCAGGTTCCCGCAGACCCCGGGTACCTAGAGAAAAAAGAAAACCATATGAATATAATGGCTCTGCCTGGTCACGGTACAAGCCTGCCTTTAACAGTCAGCCTTGTCACCCTGACACACCTCCAATAAGTCCTGATCCTTCAGAGGAGGAAGAAGAGCCTATGGAGATCGGTGCTGTGCATACCAGGCTGTCTTTAAAAAAAAAAGACCATAGGAGAAACTGCGGCCTTTGTTTCTATTGTGGAGAGGGGGGACATTTTATTAAATTTTGCCCAACTCGTCCATCTAGGCCTAAGGCTCTCCCAGTGGGGACCATGCAGATCCGTCCTGTTTTCCCAGTAAAACAGCCTGGAACCTGCCAAGGTTGTTGTCAGCCCTGTCCTCGTTCTGTGTCTAAAAAGGGCACCCAGACTTTGGCAATTGTTGAACCCAATGACCTTGGGGAAGCCCCTCCTTCAGCTCCAGTGAACTCTGTACCTCGTTCTAAAAACCCTCCTGTACCTCTTTCTAAAGAAATTCCTGTTTTGGTAAGCACCCTTATTGCTTCCAATCAAAATAATGAAGTTCTTCCACCTGACTGCACACAAGCTTCTAATGGCACAGTGGTATGTAAGGAGGATCTGAAATTGTTCGAAGAAGCATTGAAAGCTATGACTACTACTGATGTTCATGCGTCCGGATTTACTCGGGGGTCCTATAGCAGACACCCTAAAAACCAGCTTTAGAGGCCTTCTGGAGCCGGCCTGACGGGGGGGGGGGGGGGGGGGGTACTGTAAGATCCTGGTACTCTCAGTGCCTTTCTATCACCTCACTTCCGGGTTGCGTTCCACCACTCAGGTAGGTGGAACGCATATAGGTGTGTATTCCTTTAACAGGGCTGACATCATCATCAGGCGCCGCACTGAGTGGCTATTTCAACTGATGGTCTGCACTCACACATTGTTCGTGCAACCGCTCCTGATACCTGCCTAACCTGACGCTGCCGAATCTTCCAGCTACATACCCTATACCTGGATTGACCGGAGCCTCGCTACCTTGTCCTGCACTCCCTCACTACTTGCTATTGATAAGTAACCCACAGGGGACCCCCTCTTATCAACAACACTTGCTAACTAATACCTGCATTACAAAACTGTTGCTAGCTCTAGGATACATGCTCTCTAGTATCTATCACCTGCATTACTAAACTAGATTGCTAGCTCTTGTGCCTACTGCTTACTAAACCCTGCATTCCTGAACTAGATTGCTAGCTCTTGTGTCTACTGCTATCTGTTACCCTGCAACTCTGTTTGTGCATACCTCTGAACACCACATCGGTTACCAGCCTATCCGATTTTCACATCGGTTACCAGCCTATCCGATTCTCACATCGGTTACCAGCCTATCCGATTCTCACATCGGTTTCCGATTCTCACATCGGTTACCAGCCTATCCGATTCTCACATCGGTTACCAGCCTATCCGATTCCCACATCGGTTACCAGCCTATCCGATTCTCACATCGGTTACCAGCCCTATCCGATTCTCACATCGGTTACCAGCCTAGCTGATTCTCACATCAGTTACCAGCCCTATCCGATTCTCACATCGGTTACCAGCTATATCCGATTCTCGCATCAGTTACCAACCTACCTCCACACACCTACAAAGAGACTAACATACCTGTGTTATCCATTGTAACTATTACTTCTACCTATCATCATCTACTATCACTCCTGCAACATCACTATCTGAGTGCTTATCATCATCTACTGTCACTCTTCAAAGCCTATACCTTCAGTGTATCATTTCACTGCTACTTGCATAATTACCTATCACTCCTGCAATATCATTAACTGAGTGTTTGTGTATGTGCATACTGAATCAGGCTGAACCACTGTGATGAGTCAAGAGTGTTGGATCAGGTGATTTAACATATCTCTACAAGACTACTGAGTGGAATTCTGCAGCTGTAGATCCAGCCCCATTGAACTAAGAACCCAGAGCGTTACAGATTGCACGAACCCGAAAAAAATGGATCCAGCAGATATGGCCACTCAAGTCAAGCATTTAACCCAAAAAGTGGAGGCACTTGTACACACAGTCTATAAAGTACAAAAAGAGAACCACACCCTAACACAGCAATTAGCTTGTGTATCACAGCTTACTGCTGCCCAACCCCCAGAACCCTATGTCCTGTTACCTGATAGATTTGATGGTTCCCGTTCCGCATTTTCAACTTTCCGGATGGATTGTGAGCTCCTGTTTGTTCTTAAGCCCAGGACCTACTACAATGATTTCATCAAGGTTCATTCTGCTATTAATTTGCTTTCCGGAAAGATGAAAACATGGGCATACAAAAACCTGCAGGAGAAAAGTCCTATCTTGGACAATTGGGAGTCATTTTTAGCTGCTATGGACTCTCAATGTTTTTCCTCCCAGAAAGTTACTGCCAAGCCTGCTCCAGGTTCCCGCAGACCCCGGGTACCTAGAGAAAAAAGAAAACCATATGAATATAATGGCTCTGCCTGGTCACGGTACAAGCCTGCCTTTAACAGTCAGCCTTGCCACCCTGACACACCTCCAATAAGTCCTGATCCTTCAGAGGAGGAAGAAGAGCCTATGGAGATCGGTGCTGTGCATACCAGGCTGTCTTTAAAAAAAAAAAAAAGACCATAGGAGAAACTGCGGCCTTTGTTTCTATTGTGGAGAGGGGGGACATTTTATTACATTTTGCCCAACTCGTCCATCTAGGCCTAAGGCTCTCCCAGTGGGGACCATGCAGATCCGTCCTGTTTTCCCAGTAAAACAGCCTGGAACCTGCCAAGGTTGTTGTCAGCCCTGTCCTCGTTCTGTGTCTAAAAAGGGCACCCAGACTTTGGCAATTGTTGAACCCAATGACCTTGGGGAAGCCCCTCCTTCAGCTCCAGTGAACTCTGTACCTCGTTCTAAAAACCCTCCTGTACCTCTTTCTAAAGAAATTCCTGTTTTGGTAAGCACCCTTATTGCTTCCAATCAAAATAATGAAGTTCTTCCACCTGACTGCACACAAGCTTCTAATGGCACAGTGGTACGTAAGGAGGATCTGAAATTGTTCGAAGAAGCATTGAAAGCTTGCTATGGGGGCACTTGGCAGGGGGAAGGAGCCAGGGGGGGACCCAAGAAGAGGAGGATCAGAGCTTCTCTGTGCAAACCATTACACAGAGCGGGTAAGTATGACGTTTGTTAAAGTTTTTTTTTAATTTACTTTTACAATCACTTTTATATATACAGTACATACATTCCAAAGTGCTAGTACAATAAATAATAATATGCATAAAACATAAATTTCATACAAAAAGTTCAACAAAATTGAACCCTGATAAACTTGTGCAGATCCACTGCAAGCTGTTTGCACCAACTTTAGTGTTTTATCACCAAGACAGATCTCATCTGCTTACCAAAAAATGTGATCTCTTTATATTCTAAGGTCACAGGCGATTGTCATGTGCCAAATATTTGTAGCCACTTCACTCAAAAAGCAACACTGCAGGTATAGTAGCTTTCTCCCAAGGGCGGCCTGTAAGTTGGGTGCAGAGCGGTGCGGTGGCAATAACACACACAATCCCAAGAGTGATGAATGAAATTTTATTGAAATAATGCATAATAAGATAGTTCACAATAAACCCTGTGGGAGACAGCCCATTGTGTACAGAGCAGGTTTCGGCTGAACTGACATTGCCTGTTAGGAGAGACAGAATGCAGACTGACTATCTTGTGCCCAAACAGGAAGATGTCCATAAAAGTTGAGAGCCCTCTGCTTCCCCTCCCCCATCAGAAACCTTTCCCTGATGCTAGTTCTGTCCCTAATAGGTGGGGTACCTGTCAATACTCTACCCACTCATAAAATGCACAGCTTGGGAGCCAGGGCCTTAAATAGGCTCTGCCTGACCCAAAATGGCTGCTAAAGCCACATGGGGCAGCAGCATCCAATTGGATAACTTCCCCAGTGACCCAGGAAAACATGTTTCTCTTGACTTCCTCTCCAACTGCAATGGAAGAGTGCTACCTGCAGTGGAGAAAGTAGACTGCAGCCTATCACCACTCTGCCCAGTTCGGTACCAACCGCAGGATACCCCGTATATATAAAAAGAATAAAGCACACTATAGTGCAATACCAGCAGGGCCGGGGCGAGGGGTGGGCAGAAGGAGTGGCTGCCCTGGGCGCAATGGTTTATTGCAAGGATGGGGGCACTCTGACCCTTACCTTTAACCACTTCCATACCGAGTCATAGTAATATGACGTCGGCATGGTGGTTGTACGGATCCGGGCGGGCGTCATATGACGTCCGCCCGCTCTAGCTGCTACTGCGCGCCCCCGGGGGCGCGCAGCGCGGTGATCGGGGGTGAGGCTCGTCCCTCGGACATAGCCCATCCCTGATCAAGGTAAACAGCCAATAGAAATTGGCTGTTTACCACGTGATCGGCTGTGTCAATCACAGTCGATCACATGAGCGGCTCCAGCACGAGCCGCTCGTTCTCTCTGCAATGTGCGCCCCCGGGGGCGCGCAGAGCAGCGATCGGGGACGAGGCTCGTCCCTCGGACAGAGTCGATCCCCGATCTAGGTAAAGAGCCAATGAAATTGGCTCTTTACCACGTGACCGACTGTGTCCAATCACAGCCGGTCACAAATGTCAACAGAGAACACGGTAACTAGCTGTCACCGTGTTCTCCTCATCACACACTGATCCTGTGTGAGGAGGAGAGTGTGGTAACAGCTAGTTACCAATCATAGTGCACCCCAAACACACTGATTGCCCCCCCCCAATAAAGAGTACCTGTCACTAGCCCATCAAAGTACCCGAGTACCTGTCACCAGCCCATCAGGTACTCTGATGACAGGTACTCGGGTACTCTGATGACAGGTACTCGGGTACTCTGATGACGGGTACTCTGGTACTCTGATGACGGGTACTCGGGTACTCTGATGACGGGTACTCGGGTACTCTGATGACGGGTACTCTGGTACTCTGATGACAGGTACTCGGGTACTCTGATGACAGGTACCCGGGTACTCTGATGACAGGTACTTGGGTACTCTGATGACAGGTACTTGGGTACTCTGATGACAGGTACTCGGGTACTCTGATGACAGGTACCCGGGTACTCTGATGACAGGTACTTGGGTACTCTGATGACAGGTACTCGGGTACTCTGATGACAGGTACTTGGGTACTCTGATGACAGGTACTCGGGTACTCTGATGACGGGTACTCGTGTACTCTGATGACGGGTACTCGGGTACTCTGATGACAGGTACTCGGGTACTCTGATGACAGATACTCGGGTACTCTGATGACGGATACTCGGGTACTTTGAGTACCTGTCAACGGAGTACCCGTCATCAGAGTACCTGAGTACCTGTCACCTACCCATCAGAGTACCCGAGTACCTTCCACCTGCTCATCAGAGTACCTGACGCCTGAAGTACCCGAGTACTTGCCGCCTGCTCATCAGTACCCATCACTACTCATCAGTACTCATCAGTACCTATCACGTATCAGTATCACCTATCAGTATCAGTACTACTCATCAGTACCTATCACCTGCCTGTCACCTGCCCATCAGAGTATCCGAGTACCTGTCACCTGCCTATCGGAGTACCCGAGTACCTGCCACCTGCTCATCAGTACCAGAGTACCTGTCACCTGCCCAACAAAGTACCCGAGTACCTGTCGCCCTTCATACAGCCACCATGTCTAAGTCAAAAAAAGGTTTATATACGTCCTCCGTTTAAACCTAAATACCGGTGTTATGGCAGCAGATAGCTGCCATAACCCTGGTATTTTTTTAAACGGTGGACGGTTGGCTTTCCGATAAGGGTGGTCCCAGTGGCGAATTCGCCGTGGGATCACCCTTCTGGGATGGCGGAAGAGGTGCCCCCCCCCCTCCCGCCGCGTCCGGTCTTTTTCCCCGCTTACCGGACCCGCCGGCAGCGGGGAAAACGATCCGGTCCCGGATCCTCACAGACAGGATGTCGAGTGAGGGCAAGCTTGCCCTCACTTGACTCTATGGTCTTGGAGGACCGGAGCTACAGAAAATGTTGTTGCCTAGCAACCGGTTTAAAGGTCCTTTTTTTTTTTTTTCATTTTATATAATAATTTTTTTTTTTTTTTTTTTTTCTTTCTATCTTTTAGTGTACTTGTGAGATCTGAGGACTTTTTGACCCCAGATCTCACAAAAAAGAGGTCCTGTCGTGCCTTTTTCTATTACAAGTAATGTTTACATTTCTTGTAATAGAAATAAAAATGATCCTTTTTTTTTTTTTTTTGTTAAACGGTGTAAAAATAAAAAATAATAAATAAAATAAATAGTAAAAAAAAAAAAAAACGGTGTTCAAACCACACATGTGAGGTATCGCCGCGATCGTTAGAGCAAGGGGAATAATTTGAGCCCTAGACCTCCTCTGTAACTCAAGGATGGCAACCTGTAGAAATTTTTAAATTGTCGCCTATGGGGATTTTTAAGTACCAAAGTTTGTCGCCATTCCGTGAGCGTGCGCAATTTTGAAACATGACATGTTGGGTATCTATTTACTCGGCGTAACATTATCTTTCACATTATGGAAAAAAATTGGGCTAACTTTACTGGTTTCTTATTTTTTAATTAAAAAAAGTGAATTTTTTCCAAAAAAATTGCGTTTGGAAGAACGCTGCGCAAATACGGTGTGATAAAAAATATTGCAATAATCTCCATTTTAATCTCTAGGGTCACTGCTAAAAAAAAATATATAACGTTTGGGGGTTCTAAGCAGTTTTCTAGCAAAACAACTGATTTTAGCTTGTAAACACCAAATGTCAAAAATAGGCCTAGGCAAGTGGCTAGGATGCATGATGATGCTCCTTGGATGTTAGGCCCCTCTATATGGCTAGGCTGTGAAAAAGTCTCACACATGTGGTATTGCCATACTCAGGAGGAGTGGCAGAATGAATTTTGGGGTGTCATTTTTGCTGTGTACATGCTATGTGTTAGGAATATCCTATAAATTGACAACTTTGTGTAAAAAAAAAAGTTTTCATTTTTTTCCCACATTTTCCAAAAACCTGTGGAAAAAAATGACATGTTCAAAGGACCCATAATGCCTCATAGAATATACGTTGGAGTGTTTTCTTTCCAAAATGGGGTCATTTTGTGGACTTTTCCATTGTATTGGTGCTCTAGGGCCTTGAAAAGTGTGATAGGTAGTAAGAAAGTTTTATGTGTATTTATGCTCCTAGAACGCCTGAAGGTGCTTCTTGGACGTGGAGTATCTTTTTGTGGCCAGGCTGTGTAAAAGTCTCACACATGTGGTATCGCCATACTCGGAAGGAGTAGCAGAATGTATTTTTGGGTGTAATTTTTGCTGTGTACATGCTATGTGTTAGAAATAGCTTATAAATTGACAACTTTGTGGGAAAAAAAGAAAAAAAATTTTTTTTCTTCATTTTCCCAAGAATTGTGGGAAAAAATTACAACTTCAAAAAACCCACCATGCCTCTTACTAAATATCTTGGACTGTCTACTTTACAAAAAGGGGTCATTTGGGCGGTATTTGTACTGTCCTGACATTTCAGGGCCTCAAGAAAGGAGATAGGCAGTCAGTACTTCTGGTGTGATCAATTTTCAGTAATTGGTACCATAGCTTCTAGACTCAATAACTTTCACACAGACTAAATAATATACACTAATTTGGGTTAATTTTACCAGAGACATGTATCAGTATACATTTTGGCCCAAATGTATGAAGAAAAATTAATTTTTTGCAAAATTTTATAATTGAAACTAAAAAAAAGTGTTTTTTTTTCAAAATTTTTGCTCTTTTTTTGCATATATCACGAAAAAAAAAAAACCCCAGTTGTGATCAAATACCACCAAAAGAAAGCTCTATTTGTGTGAAAAAAATGATAAAAAATTTGTTTGGTTACAGTGTAGCATGACTGAGCAATTGTCATTCAAAGTGTGAGAGTGCTGAAAGCTGAAAATTGGTCTGGGCAGGAAGGGTGTCAAACTGCTCTGTATGGAAGTGGTTAAGGAAGGGGGAGCACAGTTTGACATTTTTGCCCTGGGTGCTGGGTGACCTTGTCCCGGCACTGAATACCACAACATACTGCACTGCTTTATTAAAAGTAATGTACTTACAGCAAAATTTACTAGGCTGAAGTGGCAAATTAATCAATTTGAATGGCATTGTGGAGGGAAGAGGGGTGGCAGGAAGATGGTGGTTTAGGAAAATGCCAAAATGCCCCTTTTCCTGTGTAGACAAAAATCCTGACAATAAAAAAAAAAAAAACAATGATGTTAAACCACTTGCCGGCCGTCCGCCCGCACTGTACTGCAAGCAAGCAGAGGCTGTAGGCAAAGCGGTGTACCCTTACATGTTTACCCACTCCTGGGTTTAGGACACGGGCATTTGTGCCCCCTGCCCAGCTCCCATCACTTTCTTACTCTACTTCTGTCATCTCTATTATCCTCCTTACTATTATCCTCATTCTCCTCCTCATAATGATCATTCTTTCTTACCCTCTTCTAATACTTGTCTCCTTTTCCTTACTTTACATTGTCATCTCAATTCCCAATCCTTACTCTCTCAATCCCTTCCCCCCAGCCTCACATGGAGGGATGTGATGTAGTATTGCTCATCTAATGGGGCCTAGGGCAGGAGGGAGTCTCCATTTAGCAGCTCAGGAGGATGGTGCCCCTCATCACTGATCACCTGGCTGGGTCACTCTGCACCAATCTCTGCGAGCATCAGGGGCTGTGATATGTCACTTTTGAGGGAGGAGGGGCAGGATGTTTGGTGAGAGCGGTCATGTGTCCCTGGGGATCACAGTCAGTGGCTCTGCTCTAGGTCATAAAGGGGGTGATGAGGATTGGGTTGGAGCAGAAGGCATGTGGGACCCTCATCAGTCTGAGAGAGGACCCTGCCTTGTTCTCCGCTTCACCCAACAAGCCATCTGAGGGTTTTTTTTTATGGATTTGGATTTTAACTCCCACAGTGCCTTAGAAACATTATGCCTCTGATTTGCCTGGTGACAGGGAGGCCACATATACCTCCTGGAGCATGGGGTGGTGTCACCTCCCTCAATGCGGCACCTGGGACACACGCCCCCCTGCTCCCCCTAGTTTCGGCCCTGAGAATATGTAACTTGTTTCTGGACACAGGTGCACATTAGGCAGATGCCTAATCTTGCCTGATTAAAACTAATAGAAAAACTCAGAAAATCACACATCACAATCCACTTTGCATTGCACATCTTTATGTGTTGACAATGATTTTATACACAGTATTGTGCAAACGTTTTAGGCAAGTGTGAAGAAATGTTTTAAATTAAGAATGCTTTCAAAAATATATTTTTTAAATGTATATTTTAACTAATTTACAAAATGTAAGATGAGCAAACAGTAAAAAAAAAATCTAAATCAAATCAATATTTTGTGTGACTCCCCTTTGGTTTCAAACTAACATCAATTCTTCTAGGTACACTTACGCACAGTTTTTGAAGGAACCCAGCAGGTAGGTTGTTCCAAATATCTTATAAAACTAACAGATCTTCTGTGAATGTAGGCTGCCTCAAATCCTTCTGTCTCTTCGTGTAATCCCAGACAGACTCGATGATATTGAGATTAGGGATGATCGAACAGTTCGGGTCGACCATCGGTTCGACCCGAACATTGACTGTTCGAGGATCGGCCGAATTTAGAACTTTTTGCTGAAAAAGTTTGGAATTTGGCAACCAGAACCGACCAAAATGCAATGGGACAGGAAATGGGCTTTAAAAGCCCATGATTGGACCAGAACCATTAGTAAAAGCCAATTGAGGGGATGCTAGGAATGTGATTGGAGTGACTAGGGGGTCCAGAGGCCAATCATTAGTGAATACGCCCCCTAGTATATAAGATAGCCCCGCCAAATTCCTAGCATTTTAATACAGGGACATGGAAGAGAGTGGAAGCAGTTCTGTTACTTCTGCTTCAAAAGTGTCATTTAGCAATTATTAGTGTGAGGAAAGGGATATCTAGTGTAGTTAGGGTGCTATTTTCCACTTTATTTAGCTTCAAAAATCTAGTTTCTGTAGGGAAAGTGTTAAGTGCCAGGGTGACCGTAGCGTAGTGTAGGGGGAACTGACACTGACTGCTATGACAGGGTGACCAAACCCTTCCATTTCAGGGTGACCGCTATAGAGAAAAGATCGTTTCTCTTATGTGACTTACAGAGCAGTGATATGGCTTCTCGCCGGTCAGCCTGCTTTTTGCTGCAGGCGTTTATTGGGCTTTTTTGAGGACATGTTTGGAGTCAGGCATGACATCTGAACTTGTGTATAGGGGTATATATACACACACGTGTATGTATATATACAAATAATTAACAGGCATATGGCTCCGCTCCTATCACACCTATATGTGTGTATGTGTATAATACAAAAAATGCCTACAACAACACACCTGGGCGTTTTTGTAGCAGGCGTTTTTTTGGGCATTTTTTGGGCGTCTTTGGAGGCAGGCATAACATCTGAACTTGTGTATAGGGTTATATATACACACACACTTATATGTATTTATACACATACACACATATAGGTGTGATAGGAGCGAAGTCCTATGCCTGTTAATAATTTCATTAGCGGAGCCATAGGGTTCTGCTACTTTCACACCTATATATGTGTATGTGTATACATACGTGTGTGTGTATATATACCCCTACACAGAAGTTCAGATGTCACGCCTGCCTCCAAACACGTCCACAAACAAAGCCACTATCCTGCTCTACTGCAATTCTAATACAAACAAACTTTTTTTTTCTGGTTCTGGACATGCTACAGAGCTGAAACTTCACTTTTTAGACCCCCCCAGACACTAAATCCAAAGAAATCTCATTTTTTTTTTTTCAATAATTTTTTCAATATTTGGCTCTCTATCAAAAACGACAATTTTTAAGAACTTTTTCTTGTGTGATTAATAGTCCCCCCTGGGGCATGACCCAGAACCCTAGGCACTTTTTAGGGGCATTTATTGGGTTTTAGGGCTTCAAAATTGTGTTTTTTGATTACCGAAGCTCGGGTCCCATTGATTTCAATGGGGTTCTGAAATCCGGGCCGAACTTTTGGGAAGTTCGGGTGTTCTGGTCGAACCAAACTTTTCAAAAGTTCGATCATCCCTAGGCAGTTGGGTGACTTTTAAGAAGGGTAGAGGGATGAGTGCCAGGGAGGCCAGTCCTGAGTTGATACACCCTAACAAATTTGCCAAGTTGCAGGTTGAGGGGGATATCAGCTCAGGGGTGGCAGTGCTGGAGCAGGCACCCTCCCCCAGCTGCCAGGGGAGTGGCGGCTCCAGGAAGAAGGTGGGCCGAGACTCAGGAAAGGTTAGACAGGTTGTTGTAGTGGGGGACTGAATCATCAAGAGGACAGGGAGGGCAATCTGTCGAAAAGATCGCGGTAGCCGAACAGTATGTTGTTTACCGGGCGCTCGACCATGGTGCATGTGGGCACTAATGACCAAGTAAGAGGAAGGTGGAGGATCCTAAAGAACGATTTCAGGGACTTAGGGAATAGATTGAGGATAGGACCTCCAAGGTGGTTTTCTCTGAAATACTGCCGATACCTCGAGCCACATCGGAGAGCCAGAAGGAGATTAGGGAACTTAACAAGTGGCTGAGGAACTGGTTTAGGAAGGAAGGGTTTGGGTTCCTGGAGAACTGGGCTGACTTCTCAGTCGCCTACCGGCTCTTTAGTAAGGATGGGCTGCACCTTAATGGGGATGGTACAGCTCTTTTGGGGAGCAAGATGGCCACCAAGTTGGAGGGGCTTTTAAACTAGGAGAAGGGGGGAGGGCAGGAGGGAGCAAAGGACAGAAGGTAGTAGTAGAGTCAGCAGCAACATTAGTTCCATTACGTCAATTGGGGGGTCTGTGCGGGAAAACCTCAGACCAAACAGAAATAAAAATAATCACCATTCACTATCAACTTTCACAAAACGAAGAGGGGTATATGCAAATGCCAGGAGCCTAGCTAATAAAATGGATGAGTTGGAAATGTTAGTACATGAGGAGGACATAGACCTTGTGGGAATAACGGAAACTTGGTTCGACCCCTCACATGACTGGCTGGCCAATATCCAAGGGTATTCGGTGTACCGGAAGGACAGGGTAGGAAAAAGAGGGGGAGGGGTATGTCTCTATGTCAATAATAATGTAAGGTTGATAGAAAGGAGTGATATTATGGAAGGGATGAGTATGGAGTTAGAATCCGTGTGGGTAGAACTCCATAGGGAAGAAGTAAAGGAAAAAGTAATTGTGGGGGTTTGCTATAGGCCACCCAACCAAAGGGAGGAGGTAGAGCTGGAATTTATATCACTCTTGGGTAACGTGGAAAAACTGGATCAGTCATCATATTGGGGGACTTCAATTATCCCGACATTGACTGGGAAGAGGGGACTACACACTCACAGAAGGCCCGTCTATTCATGGAAACGTTACAGGACAACTACATGTATCAGTTGGTGGATTCTCCTACTAGAGAAAATGCAGTCCGAGATCTATTGATCACTAATGACCCAGACCTAATCTCGGAGGTAGGAGTCCAGGACAACATTTAGCGTAAATAACAATATAACAAGGCAAGAGAGAACATAAGAACACTAAAACTTCAGAAGGGCAAACTTTCCCAAATTGTGCTCAATGATGGAAAGGGTAAACTGGGACAAAACCCTGGGAACACTGACCACGGAGGAAAAATGGGAATGCTTTAGGAACATATTAAACAAATGCATCTTGCAGTGCATTCCTATGGGAAATACATTTAGAAGAGACAAAGACAAACCTGGCTGGCTAAACCATAATGTTAAAAAATGGGAAATTATGGGAAAAAAAATGGCCTTCAAGAAATATAAATCAGAGGGCACAGTATCGGCTTTCAAGCAATACGAGGAAGCAAATAAGAAAAGTAAATACGAAATAAAAATGGCTAAAATCAACTTTGAGAGATAAATAGCGGAGGATAGTAAAAAGAACCCAAATAAATTCTTTAAATATATCAACAGCAAAAAAACTAGGGCAGAGCATGTTGCACACATAATTAACGATGATGGGAGGATGGCTACAGAGGACACTGAAAAAGCAACCGTGCTGAACGCTTTTTTCTCGTCAGTCTTTACACATGAAAAGGAGGGGTACACTGACCATGACTGTATGGTTAGTAGTAATTTACAGGACTTGCCGCTATGGCTAACAGAGGGTGAAATCAGGAAAAGGCTGGATAAAATGAACACAAATAAATTACCAGGCACGGATGGTGTACACCCAAGAGTACTCAAAGAACTTAGTAAGGTTATATCTAGACCACTGTTCGTGATCTTTGCTGACAGTATTATGACAGGAAATGTACCAGGGGATTGGAGGAAAGCAAACGTGGTACCGATTTTCAAAAAAGGGCAGAAGCATGTCCCGGGAAATTATAGGCCTGTCAGTCTGACATCGATAGTATGTAAACTTCTGGAGGGGATGATAAGGGACTATATTCAGCAGTAATCGGCATGGGTTTACAAATGGGCGTTCTTGTCAAACCAATCTCTTAACATTCTATGAAGAGGTGAGCTGTGAGCTAGATAGGGGGAGACCAGTGGATGTGATATACCTGGATTTCACTAAGGCTTTTGAGACAGTTCCCCACAAGCGCTTAATTTATAAAATAAGGTCTGCAGACATCAACCGCAGGGTTTGCTCTTGGATACGGAACTGGCTAAAAGGGCGTGTCCAAAGGGTGGTAATAAATAGCGCATACACATACTGGTGTAAGGTGGTAAGTGGGGTCCCCCGAGGCTCAGTCCTGAGACCAACCTTGTTCAATTTATTCATAAACAGCATTGAGGACTGCAGAATGAGTGAAATCCAGGTATATCACATCCACTGGTCTCCCCCTATCTAGCTCACAGCTCACCTCTTCATAGAATGTTAAGAGATTGGTTTGACAAGAACGCCCATTTGTAAACCCATGCCGATTACTGCCAGCAGAATGCTTGGATGTATAGGGAGAGGTATAAGCAGTAGAAAGAGGGAAGTGCTTATGCCGCTGTACAGAACACTGGTGAGACCTCACTTGGAGTATTGTGCGCAGTACTGGAGGCCATATCTCCAGAAGGATATAGATACTCTGGAGAGAGTTCAGAGAAGAGCTACTAAACTAGTACATGGATTACAGGAAAAAACTTACCAGGAAAGGTTAAAGGACCTTAACATGTATAGCTTGGAAGAAAGAAGAGACAGAGGGGATATGATAGAAACCTTTAAATACATAAAGGGAATCAACTCGGTAAAGGAGGAGAGCATATTTAAAAGAAGAAATACTACCACAAGAGGACACCGTTTTAAACTAGAGGGGCAAAGGTTTAAAAGTAATATGAGGAAGTATTACTTTACTGAGAGAGTAGTGGATGCATGGAATAACCTTCCTGCAGAAGTGGTAGCTGCAAATACAGTGAAGGAGTTTAAGCATGCATGGGATAGGCATAAGGCTATCCTTCATATAAGATAGGGCCAAGGACTATTCATAGGATTCAGATATATTGGGCAGACTAGATGGGCCAAATGGTTCTTATCTGCCGACACATTCTATGTTTCTATGTTTCTAGGACGGGATCAGTAGTTCTATATCAGTTTTATATCAGATGACACAAAATTGGGCAGGGCAATAACTGCACAGCATGAAGCAGATATCCTACAGAACGACCTGGACAAAATAACAGAGTGGGCAACGACATGGCAAATGAGGTTTAATGTTGAGAAGTGTAAGGTTTTGCACTTGGGTACTAAAAACATAAAAGCACAATACACTTTAGGGGGGGAACCTTTGGGGGAATCAAAAATGGAGAAAGATCTGGGAGTCCTGGTAGAGGATAGACTAGGCAATAGCATGCAATGTCAAGCGGCAGCTGCCAAAGCCAGCAGAATATTAGCATGCATAAAAAAAGGGATGTATTCCAGAGATAAGACTATAATCCTTCCACTTTATAAAACTCTGGTCCGACCACATCTGGAGTACTCTGTCCAGTTCTGGTCACCAGTCCTCAGGAGGGATGTGTTGGAGCTGGAGAGAGTCCAGAGAAGGGCAACTTAACTAATTAGGGGATTAGAGGACCTTAATTATGAAGATCTGCAATCGATTGATTTATTCTCCCTGGAGAAGAGACGCCTGAGAGGGGACATGATAGCAATTTATAAATATCTCAATGGTGATCTCAGCATAGAAAAAAAGCTATTCAATCGAAAGGATTGCATGAGGACTCGGGGGCATACAATGCGATTGGAGGAGAAGCGTTTTAACCTCAGGTAACGTGGGGGGTTCTTTACTGTTAGGGCTACAAGATTGTGGAATTCTCTACCACAAGAGGTGGTTTCTGCGGGAGGTATGGTGGCTTTCAAAAGACTCTTAGACGTACATCTCAAGGAGAAAAACATTCAGGGTATGAGAGATGATTACGGCCACACACACCTACACGGGTTGAACTGGATGGACTATGGTCTTTATTCAACCTCACCTTCTATCTATCTATCTATCTATCTATCTATCTATCTATCTATCTATCTATCTATCTATCTATCTATCTATCTATCTATCTATCTATCTATCTATCTATCTATCTATCTATCTATTTATCTCTTCTAATATGATCCATAAACGATATTCTATCTATCTATCTATCTATCTATCTATCTATCTATCTATCTATCTATCTATCTATCTATCTATCTATCTATCTATCTATCTATCTATCTATCTATCTATCTATCTATCTATCTATCTATCTATCTATCTATCTATCTATCTATCTATCTATCTATCTATCTAGTCATGTCTTGTTTTTTTCCTCCTTTGAGTTGTCCTCTGGTGCCTGTTCATACCAGAACATAGTGAGGGAACCCTGCGTTTCCTGAACAGCATTCAAAACACACTGCAGTTGTGATCTGTTGCGGATGTCAATGTTATATTAACGACACCCAAAACACAAGTTTCAAATGCAATGCAAGTGCTTGCACCAGATCATTTCATACAGAAATACCAGTTGCAGTGCGTTTTTTAAAGAGGTGTAGGCACAGCTTTTGGTGCAGTCCAGTGTGATTCAGCATTTTCAGAATGAATGGACTCAAATTGCACTGTACTGCACCACATGTGAATCGCATAGGAATGCACAGCCCATTCTTGTTTGATTCCTGATGTGAAGCAGCCCTTGCTCTTGGAAGCAAATAAAGCCAACTTTAAACATTTTTTACGACACTTCTGTTCTGATCCAGTTACTATTTCACTGAAGTTGCATAAAGCCCATAAAAAAATTGTAAATCCTAGTTCATATTTATTTATTTTTTTTCTGTAGCTATACATACATTTTTACATACATGTATTTATCTTTGCAATAAAAATTCTGTATTGAGGGGACATTCTTCTAGCGAAATTAGAAGACAAAATTACTATATCATTAATATCTATAGCCATTGATGCACATAATGTGTAGGTACTAGTGGTCCCATTAAACTAAAATGCTTTTATCCTAGGAAAATATCACTCCTATTTCTGGTGGGAGGACCCTAATACACATGTTATTGCATTACAATGTATTGGGAAGTGCTCTAACATGAAACTTAGATTAATCAGTACTGAACATGCAAGAATGTTTTTTACTTTCTGCTATAAAAAATATCCAATCAAAAAAATTGAAAAAGATCACATTTCTTCATCAATTTACGCCAATGTGTATCCTGCTACATATTTTTGGTAAAAGAAAATCCCAATAAGCGTATATTGATTTGTCTGTGCAAACGTTCTAGTGTCTACTAACTTTATTTATTTTTATTTATTTATTTTACTAGTAATGGCAGGCATCAGCGACTTATAGCAGGACTGCGATATTGCGGCGGACATTCCGACACTGACACTTTTGACACTTTTTGTGAACCAGTGACACTAATTCAGTGACCAGTGCTAAAAATATGCACTGTCACTGTACTAATGACACTGGCTAAGAAGGGGTTAATATCAGCAGAGATCAAAGGGTCAAGTGTGTGCCCAGGCAGTGTTTTACTACAGTGTGGGAGGTGCTTTTACTAGGGGAAGACATGGATTGTAATCCCTGCCGTGCAGAGACAAAGGATCCATTGCTTCCCTCCTGTCAGAACGGCAATCTGCTTTGTTTACATAGGCAGATTGCAGTTCTGTCACTGTAGCTGATGATCGGTGGGTGTCGGCGGACATCAAGTCTGATGGTACCCACTGATCAGCTCCTGCTGTGTATAATCACACCCCCTACTGGGAAGGGCAGGATCACATATATATATATATACGTGATCCTACACACAGTGGCCGTCCTGTAGCAGTAAAATTGCTATAGGGTGGTCAGCAAGTGGTTAAAAACACAGTGACCAGCTTCCTGGCCCACTCCTTAACAACAAACTATTCTTCACACAGAATTGAAATTGGTCTAAATTGGTAAAATAGCAAATCTATCTGAAACCAAACACATTTTTACATTCTGCACAAAATAATAACACACCACTCGAATGATTACAGAGGAGCTAAAGAATGAGATTTACCTGAGGCTCTTTAGCAACCTATTCTAGGAGGGTGCTACACTTGGTATAGTAGGTTACAATATTGTTACATATGCCTTCTTGTGCATCATTTTTAGAAGAGGCTTCCTTCTGGGATGACAGCCATGCAGACCAATTTGATGCAGTGTGCGGCGTATGGTCTGAGCACTGACAGGCGGACCCCCCGCCCCTTAAACCTCTGCAGCAAAGCTGGCAGCACTCATACGTCTATTTCCCAAAAACAACCTATGGATACGACGCTGAGCACGTGCACTCAACTTCCTTGGTCAAACATGGCAAAGCCTGTTCTGAGTGGAACCTGTCCTGTTAAACTGCTGTATGGTCTTGGCCACCGTGCTGCAGTTCAGTTTCAGGGTCTTGGCAATCTTCTTATAGCCTAGGTTATCTTCATGTAGATAAAACAAATAAAATAACCACGCTAATGAAACAAAGAAAATAAGCTGCAACTACAAGTGTGACAACACCCCAAATTAATATATAAAACAATAAGTTGCGCTGAACAAGTGAAATAGGATCAAAATTATGTAGTCCAAAAAATTGAAGTATATATAGTTCATAAATTCTTAAATGCAAAAGCGGTTGACACTGTGAAACAAGAAAATCCACATCTGATAGGGAAACTGCTTTCCAGAGATGAGTATATAAATGACATGTAACTCAATCCTCCTATTTCTGTCAAGAAATGCAGAGTCCAGTTCCGATGTGGGCGAAGTAATATGGTGTCAGATATCCCTCAATAGGAAGAGAAAAAAGGGGGACGCTATAGCATAACACCACAAAAAAAAATATAATAAATAATATAGTAGAGAAGTGACCCAGCAACTCCAAAGTGAAATAAAAAAAATATGAAAACACCTCAGTGTGATAATGGGAGGGTAGGAATAGGTACTTCTTACCAGAAACAAGAAGAAAAGTGCACAATCTGAACCTCTATTATATGCAGAAGAGGGAGGGCACACAGTGGGAATCCTCTTCCGATAGGTGAAGTAAGGAAGGGAGAGGAGTAAACCAGTAATCCCTGCACCCGGTAAAAATGAATCCTTACCAGACCACAGTAAGGAAAAAACTTTTATGGGACAAAGAATGTTGATTGAAGATACAAGTAGATTAAACGATCAGACCAATCTCTCAAATATGTGGCATTCTTAAGTGATAGCTTTAAAAACGCTGTCTGGGCGCGGCCATCCCGGATGTGGGCATCCGAAGCCGCAGTGTAATCCGCTGTGTCCTTCTTCCTGATTCCAGGGAGTGTTCTGGGAGTTCTTCCTGATTCCAGAACACTCCCTAGAGATTGTTTGATCTCCTTGTTCTTTGCCATGAGGTGCCATGTTGAACTTCCGGTGACCACTATGAGAGAGTGAGAGCGATAACACCAAATTTAACACACCTGTTTCCCATTCACACCTGAGACCTTGTAACACTAACGAGTCACATTACACCAGGGAGGGAAAATGGCTAATTGGGCCAAAGTTGGACATTTTCACTTAGGGGTGTACTCACTTTTGTTGCAAGTGGTTTAGACATTAATGGCTGTGTGATGAGTTAGTTTTAGGGAACAGCAAATTACAATGTTATACAAGCTGTATACTTGTGATGGGCCGAACATCCCCCTGTTCGGTTCGCTCTCGAACAGGGGAAAAGTTCTAGCGAACATGCAAACTCTATTAAAGTCTATAGGACACGAGCATGAAAAACCAAAAGTCCTAATTTTAAAGGCTTATTTGCAAGTTATTGCCATAAAAAGTGTATAGGGACCCGGGTACTGCACTGGGGGACATGTATCAATGCAAAAAATATTTTTTAAAACAATCGTTTTTACAGGAGCAGTGATTTTAATGATGCTTAAAGTGAAACAATAAAAATGAAAAATGTTCTTTAAATATCGTGCCTAATAATTTTGGTTTTGAGTTCCCCTTAAAATCTATTCCAGACCCAAAGGGCCTGGTATAGATTTTGGGGGGACCTCATTCCGTTTTTTTTCTAATTCATAGGGTTCCTCTTAACCACTTAAATACAGGGTACTGCTTTGGCGTCTATGGGAAATTTTAGTTAGCTTGACAAGGCACTGCTCCCTGTCATTTACATTGGCGTCTATGGAAAATCTTGGTCAGCTTGGCATGGCACTGCTCATGAACTATAAGTGACAGAAACATAAAACTCGGGGAGCACTGAGAGGGGACCCAGGACTACAACATATCCATACATTATAAAAGTGGGGTATAATGTGAACACTACACCGACTGCACTAAACTAACTCAACTCACTATCCACAAACTACCTGCCTAATCTCTATTATAACCAGGGCCGGTACAAGGGGTGGGCGGAAGGGACAGATGCCCTGGGCGGAACAATTTATTATAGGAAGAGGAGGCACACCGGAGGTGAAGTGCTGATAATGTGTGCTGATAATGTGCGCATCACCTGGAAGGTTTTTGTATGCTTAGTGCTCGGGTTTAATCTCAGCATTTTCTGTCTGCTTCTGTGACCGATCGTCAGCCCGTCCACCACCTGCATTGCTTTGGAACTCTTAGCTCTGTCCAGGTTGAGTCCTGGCATTTTCTGCATCTTCTGTCCCTGCCCACCTCCTATCAGACCTGTAGTTAATGGTCTAGGGAAGTGCTATACATGGTGGGCGGGCCGGTGGGCGGGCCAGTGGGTGGGGATAGAGGCCAGCAGAAGATGAAGAAAATGTCAGGACTACATCCCTGGTAGTAAAGGATACTAAAGCAATGCAGCTGGTGGGCAGGCAGAAGCAGACAGACGGGAACAGAAGCAGACAGAAGATGCTGAGAATAAACCTAAGAACACTGATGAATTACATGTACAATGCAGTGATGTTCTGCTCTTTTCAGCTGAGCACTGTGGATATGATTGATAAATAGGGGAGTACTCAGCAGAAATATTTTTTTTAAAGTGACTTTGTGCTATTAGGTAAAATATGTTGGAGGCACATTGCTGTATGTATTTTCCTTTTAGGTGAGTGACTAATATGTCATGTTTACACTAATGCGTTTGCTGTGACTCACATTTGTGCAGGCACAGCAGCCCATTCATTTAAATGGGATACTTTACCTGCATTAAACACAGGAAAAAGGTCCTTGCGCCTTTATGAGAACGCAGACGCAGGGAAATCACATGGTGCAAAACCACCATGCAATTTCCCGCACCAAAAAATGTGCTGCATTTTCAGGATGCGTGGGAGTGGCAAAAGGAATGAATGGAAGCCTTGCACATCTGTAAAAGAGCAGGGAATTTTTCCTGCAGGTGGTTGTGGGAATAGGCACAATTTACATGCACATGCAACCACCTGTAACAGTGTAAACCTAGCCATGGGCTCATTTACACTTGCAGTTGGCGGGCAAGAAAACATGCTGCTGAGCCTCATTTTACAGCTCCCTATCACTCCCGCCATTTAAGCTGCAGAGGCAGCAGCTAAAGGTTTACAGATCATTTTGCAAATCAAAATATTGCAGCAGTGGCAGGAATAATACCACCCCTCACTTTCAGCATGTACTACCATCTGCTGAAGGCAACCTGTTCAAGAGAATGGGGCCACACTGCAACCTCCCCGGAACTGCAAGCAATGCATACAGTTGCAGTGCAGTAGTGCAGCATGATCGGGTTTAAATTGGGTGGTGTGGAGGCAACATATTGCCCCCACATATACCTACTGTGGGCAGAAGAAAGAGGACGCCTGCTGAGAACACACCTCAGTCTCGGTGCAGTGCCACTGTGGAGTGAGGACAGACTGCCTTATCAAGTGACATATCACATGACTGGAGACAAGATGACAGAGAAGCTGCCTTCACTCCCAGTGGGTGTCACATCACATGTGTTAATACACATGGGGGGAGGGGGGGTGCAGTTTGCCATCTTTGCCCAGGGCGCTGGATGGCCTTGTCCCAGCACTGATTATAACACACTATACACGGGCTGCCGTGTAAGCAAGAGCCTTATATAGTGTGGGGCATGGACTTAGCCCCTGAGCCAAGATTGGTTAAATGCACCCTGCCGAGGGCGTGGTTCGTCAATGGCTCCGTGAGAGTCCGAGCAGTGAGGAGCTCTGCTTGGTGGAAGAGAGCGCCGTGCAGTGAGTGAGTCGGCTCTCCCCCCCCTACCCCGCTAGGTGCAGAGTGGGGCCCGAGGCTCGCGGAGGACAGTAATGGGGAAATCCAGGCTTGGGGAGCCATAAAGCAGCGGTGGTGGCAAGGAAGCAGGCGGTCATACGCTGAATGTGCGGGACCCTGCCTCAGAGTGAGAGAGGTACAGCATAGGGTGAAAGACCGTGCGGGTTGGCGTGGGGCTGAGGGGCTGTGGAGGAGGAGAGCCGGGGTCGAGTGCCAGCTGGGACAGTAGATGCGGAGGTCGCTGGTCTCCCCTGTATATATGACTCAAGCAGCCAGCCCAGAGCAGAAGCAAGCCCTAGAGAAAAGGACAGACATCACCTCTTATTTTCTGAGATGCACAGTGGCATCACGAAGCACTGTTGGGACCAAGGCATCACAGAAACGCCAAACAAACTCAGGAATGGCAGTTCAGCAGAAAGGGCCCAAAGCTACAAACACTCAATCTACTGGGGTCTCTTCTGGTGGGAAGAAGCCTTTAGTAATGGATATATCGCATGAACAAAGGAACGAAGAGCCCAAAGAATCCCTGATTATGCCGCAACAGCCCCAAATACCAACAACAGCGGAGTGGAGTGAGTTTGTAAAGCTGATCCCGACGAAACAGGATATCCAAGACATGGCTGCAGCAATCGTGAGTGACATTAAAATGGAAATATGTGGTTTAAAACAAAAAGTTGACCAAATTGAAGGCAGACTGGTGAATACAGAGACAGTACAATGTGATTTTGAAGTCAGAATCTCTGAATTAGAAAGTTCACGAGCGCAGTTGCAAAAACAAGTCACCTGGTTGCGGCTGCAGCATGATGATGCCGAGAACCGCAGCCGGAGGAATAATATTCGACTGCGGGGCTTGCCTGAATCCGTAAAGGGCCCAGAGCTCAGAACCACGGTAGTGGGTATTTTGAATGGTGTGTTGGAGAGACCCCAAATGGAAAAAATGGAAATTGACAGAGTGCACAGGGTTAAAGCGCCCCGAAGGACGGTAACAGAACTAATCCCAGATGTCCTGATTAGGATTCACCTGTTCTCACTTAAAGAAGACATAATGAGACAAGCATGGGCAAAAGGGCAGATTGAGTATGAAGGTTCTCAGCTGAAACTGTTGCCAGATCTTTAGGGGGACCCTAAAGATGAGAGCCGCAATTAAACCCCTCCTAGAGGTCATAAGAAAAGTGGGAGCAACCTATTTTTGGGGACACCCCTTCCATTTGAAAGTGGTGAAAGACAGAGAAACGTTCTTATTGAAATGGCCAGACCAGCTCCCCGGGCTCTTTACATTTTTGGGGTGCGCCCCGATCCATGTGAGTGACTGGATGGATGTCCTAGGAAACTCCGTGAACTATTACATGAATTAAGCCATACAACATGGGTGAAATTGGGAGCAGATAGGTGTGGGAGCAAAACAGATGCTCAGGACAAGGAGACATTAATACAACGAACCTAAAAGTGCTGCACACAGGTTCCTGGCCTAGTCCATGTTTTTTTTTTTTTTTTTTCCGGTTTTTTACCATGCGTTTTTTTTTTTTTCTTTTGTTTGTTTCTGGGGTTCTCCCTATCTCCTCTTCTCCCTCTCTTTCTGGGAGGGGGGAAAGTTAAGATGTGTGGAGGTCCCTGGTATCCCCACACCCGCCTCGAACATTTGCTTTGTCAAGATATGGGCGTTTTTTCTGCATTTTTTCTGTTTTACTTTTTATATGTCCTTACTATCTGAGTCACCCTCGAAGGGGAAGGGGGGGGGGGGTTACTTTTAGTGTGATTTGTATTATTTTTCCATGCTTTTCATGTTTTTCTTATGGGAGATTTGTGGTGTGCGTTTTTGGATTTTTTTTTTTTTTGTTTCACAGGAAAGTTGGATATTATATATTTGTATCTGTAGAAATCAACAATAACTTCACAAGGTGTTTTTTTATCATTTTTTTGTTCTTTTTTGTTTCTATTCGTGCCCCCGCCAGCCATGGAGGGCCGGAGCACGATCTTAAGGGTTAGGAGGGAAGGGGGCACTGAGGTAGAGGTAATTCGAGAGTGTTCCCTCACTTCGTGCGGGACACGCTTAAGACATAAAAAAGAAGATATGTGTGAGACTTAATAATACCGAATTTAAATCACTATTAGGGTATATACAGAGGATATAGTGACTCAGGGAATAGTTATGGTTAATAGCAACTAGAAGTGAGTAAGAGAGATCCTCCCAGGACCTAGCTCAAGTCTGAAGGGTTAAGATGGAGTTGAGGGGAGGGTAGATGTTTTGCAGAAGGGGGGGGGGGGGTGAGGGGGCCCCGGGGCCTTCAGGAAGGGAGATGGGGGGAGGGGGAGGGGAATCCATAGAGTGATAGGAGTAGAAGGCACAAGCAAGGGATCCGACCATGTAGCAATTAAGTCCCCTTTATCTGCGACCTGGCTCGGGGTAGTTTGACTAGATCGGGAGGCGTAAGAGGGGGTCTCTGGGGTGGGGGGGTAGGACATTGACATTATGTGAAGGGAGTTAGAGCTCCTCTAGCTGGACACTTTAAATTTATAGTTTTACTGTCTGCCAAGGATAAGATAGGGACTACATCCTTACCACCACGGTAGGGGTGAGAGGGAGTAGAGCCCATTTTCTTAGCTCCAATTTTTGGAGCCCAGCCTTTTCTTCTTTTTTCTTCCCTCTTGTGTTCTTGAAGGAGAGTGTCCAGGTACAGTGGCTTGCTCGCGGGGTTTTGGGAACCACGGCCCCCTCAGTAGATAGCACCTGGTTGCGCTGGTTTAGATAACCATTAGAGGGGGGTAGGGGTAGTGGGTATTAAACAGTATATACATACTTGTGTGGGTGAAGGGGGGTTTCTTTTCTTGTCAAATTTTTTTTTTTTTACTAATTTTTTTTAATTATTTTTTTTTTTTTTTCTCGCATAGGTTGTGTGGCCGTAGGGGGCAGGGGACCGTTCCACAATGGTGGCTGGAGGTGGGGCGACCCAGGGGGGGGCAGCAGGTTGTAAGATTACGACCTATAATGTGAGGGGACTATCAACCCCACAGAAGCGTAGGAGACTTATGGGAGATCTAAAACGAGATGCTACACAAATAGCTTTCATTCAGGAGACCTACTTCCGCAAAGATGCAGTACCAAAATTATACAATAAAGACTTTCCATGGGTTTACCACGCTACATCCCCTATTGCTAAATCAAAGGGTGTGAGCATTTTAATATCAAGTGCTATGAATTGGACCCTGAAAGAAGAATTGGCTGACCCAATGGGTAGGTTCGTGTTGGTGAAGGGGTGGATAGGACGGGTCGAGGTTACCCTCGTAAATGTCTATTTTCCCAACTATGAGCATGTAATGTTTTTACAGAAAATGGTTCCAGTTGTCTTGGAATTCCGGGAAGGGCATTTAGTGATGGGAGGTGACTTTAATTATGCCCCAGAACCTCTGTTGGATACCTCCAAAAGAAGTTCATATATGTCATTTGCTAAATTACGAAGGTTACAAAAAGAGATCTCCCTCCTGGGCCTCATCGACCCATGGAGGTTGATGCACCCAGGGGAGAGAAATTACACTTTCTATTCTCCAATCCACAAGGCATATAGTAGGATAGACAGAATCCTGGTTACCCAGGCAGACCTGCCGTTAGTGACAGACTCAGATATCGGAGATTTTTCAATCTCTGACCATTTTCCGGTGTATGTGAGTATAGAGTGGGAATCAAAAAACTGTAGTCCAAGATCATGGCGCATAAATGAGGCCTTATTACAATCCTCGGAAACGGAGGGGAAGATAGAGGAGGCGTTACATAACTACTTTTTGGAAAATACATCGGAGTCGCTCTCACCTTCCACGATCTGGGAAGCGCACAAGTGCGTGATAAGAGGGGTTCTGATACAGTTGGGTGCACAGCGTAAAAGAGAGCGAAAATTAAAGAATATCTAACTAAAATTGAACATCTGAGTAGACAGCATAAGAGAACGCTTGCGGAAGCTCACTTGATCCCTCTCATGCGGGTAAGAGAGGAATTGAATCAGATACTTTTTCAAAAGACAGTACGAAATATGTTATGGTTGAAAAGACACCTGTATGAATACGCAAATAAACCAGGGGCGATGCTGGCACGAGCATTGAGGGGCCCAAAAAGACGAACTCAAATTTTACGTCTTAGAAATACAAAAGGTGGGGAGGTTCACACTTCAGCTGACATAGCAGAAGAGTTCTGCTCTTTCTATCGGTCACTATATAACCTACCGGAAATAGGGAGCAAGAAAAGTCCAGAAAAGGGGAAGCAGATAGAGGAGTATTTACGAGACTCGGGCATGCGTACACTTTCAGAGGACCAAGTACTGACTTTGGAAGGCGAGATATCGGGGGAAGAGCTGGCCGCTGCGATTTCACAGACCAAGGCACATAAGGCACCTGGCCCAGATGGCTTTACTTTAAGTTATTACAAGAAATTTGGGGAGCGTTTAAAGAACCCCCTACTATCACATTTCAATGAAGTGGGAAGAAGAGCGGCGTTCCCGTTGGATTCTTTACGGGCGCACATTACTCTAATACTTAAAGAGGAGAAGGACCCCCTGTGTTGCGGCAGCTATCACCCGATATCTTTGATAAATGTAGACACGAAACTATACGCAAGAATATTAGCAAATCGGCTCTTACCATATATGGCAGACTTGGTCCATTTCGACCAAGTGGGCTTTATTCCTACCCGGGAGGCCCGGGACAATACAATCCGAGCCACAGATTTAATACATCGGGCACGTACATCACGGAAGAAGATGGTTCTCTTCGCAGCAGATGCGGAAAAGGCCTTTGACAGGGTGGCGTGGGATTTTATCCGGGCCACCCTGTCATACATAGGCCTGGGACCACAAATGCTGCAATTTATACTGGCACTTTATACGGTCCCTACGGCTGCGGTTATGGTAAATGAATGGAGGTCGAGTTACTTCCCTATCTCTAATGGCACACGGCAGGGGTGCCCTCTATCCCCGCTTATATTCGTGTTGTGTCTGGAACCCCTATTGTGCAGAATTCGGAGTTCTCCGGATATAGCGGGAATCCAAAGCGGGGGGGGAACAACACAAGGTGGCCGCGTTTGCGGATGACCTGCTGTTTTTTGCTACTAACCCTTCTCTTTCATTACCAAATATTCTAGACGCCCTGAAAACATACAGTGGGTTCTCTAATTATAAAATTAATGTAACTAAATCAGCGGCACTCAACATATCGTTATCTGACCAAGAAGAGAGAGCACTTCGAACAGCGTTCCCGTTTCAATGGGCCTCAGATACGCTGAAATACTTAGGGATACAGTTAACGGCAGATCCCGCGGATCTCTATAGAAAGAATTACCTTCCGCTTGTAGGAAAGATTAAAGCAGATCTTAGAATATGGCAGCTGTTGGCAGTGACGTGGTTTGGGCGCTGTAGCGTTATTAAAATGAATGTGTTACCCGGTATTTTGTATTTAATGCAGACAATTCCAATAGCAGTTCCAAAAGAATTCTTTCAATCAATCAAGGGCATACTCCGCGCCTATATTTGGGCAAACAAATCCCCGAGAATTAAGATGCAGATGTTGGCCTTACCCAAAGTAAGAGGTGGGATGGGATTACCAGATATCCTGAGATATTACAGGGCGGTCCATATAGTAAGGGTGGTAGACTGGCACTGCAATAAACTTACCAAACGATGGGTGGATTTAGAGAATGAGGAATCAGGTCAGCTAACCCCCCCAGCCCCATGGTCGGTGTTCGAATCAAAAGACGCTATTCTCAAACATCCTACTGTGGGAGCGACTATAAAAGAAACTAAGAGAATTCAGTCGCATTGGAGGGTAGCCCCGGGTATATCTCCGATGACACCGATCTTGGGGAACCCAGATTTTCCCCCAGGGTGTATAAATGCCAGACTCCGTAGGTGGGCTCAGAATGGTAAAAGGCGCCTAGGTGATATATGGCAAAATGGGCCTATGCCCTCCCTAGAAGAACTTAGGACAGGTGCAGGAGAATCGCTAGATTATTTCAGCCTTTATCAGTTGTATAATTATATTAGATCAGTTCGGCAGAAAGGGTATGCACCACGAGAGCTAACAGATCTGGAAAATATGTGTAGAACAGGTAAAGCGGCGGGCCATTTGATCTCAAGGTTCTATACACAATTGTCAGAAGAAGAGGGAGACCAACAATTGCCGTTTATACAAAAATGGGAGCAGGAGTTAAACACCGTGTGGTCAAAAGAGCAGATAAATAAGATCCTGAGATTAGTTCACCAATCGTCACTAGATTGTAAGATCCAAGAGACAGGGTATAAAATTCTAACCAGATGGTATAGAGTCCCATCACTATTACACAGAATAAAAGAGGCGGTCTCAGGAAAATGCTGGTGGTGTGGATTGGAGGATGGAAATATGGTACATATTTTTTGGGGAGGTAAAAGAGTGCAGCCATTTTGGAATAAGATAGCAGTGGCTATAAAACATATAGCCAACGTGGATATACTAGAGGACCCCGCGTTGTGCTTGCTGCATTTGACAGGAAGCTCAGTGCGGAGCTACAGGAAGTCCCTGACTCTGCGTCTGTTGAATGCAGCAAGGGCATGCAAACCTATTTTCTGGAAACAGACAGTGATCCCAACTTACGAGTTGTGGTGTGGGAAGGTCAACGAGATTTTTAAGATGGAAGAACTGTCCGCCATATTGGGAAATTCAGAGGATCAAGTTAAGTTGAGATGGAGACCCTGGGTGCAATACTTGGAAGCCAATTCTTCTTAAAGGGAGTTTAAGAGAGGGTCATCCTGGGCGGAGCCTGGTCCAGGCCGCGGGGGGACAGTCCCCATACCCCTTCTGGCGTACGGTAATATAGTATGGAATACATCTTCATACGAAGAAATGTTGGGAATGAGTGTATAAAAGTATAAAAACTTTCTTTTTGTTTTTTTTGGTTTAATTGGGGGGAGGAGGGAGGTGGAGGTAAGGGGGGTGTGGTTTGGTCAGATCATGACAATGTTTGTTTGAAATGTATGTATATATAAAAAATCACCAATAAAGATATAAATTAAAAAAAAAAATGCACCCTGCCTTTGGCCAATCATGGCTCTGACAGGACATTGTGCTGTTATTGGTCAAAGCATACAGGTCAGGTGCATGCTTTTGCCAATCTTCAGTAATTTATTCAGTGCACCAGCGCAGTGCAGTATGCGGCGCTCATCCACGGGCGAACTTCCTGCCGATCGCCCCATTTGTTCGTGTGTTTGGTGAACACATGAACAGCTGACATTCGACTCGAACGTCAAGCATATCCCTACTGTACTCTCACTACTTTACATTGTAGCAAAGTGTAATTTCTTCAGTGTTGTCACATGAAAAGATATAATAAAATATTTACAAAATTGTGAGGGGTCTACTCCCTTTTGTGAGATACCGTATATATATATATATATATATATATATATATATATATATATACACATGCTGTATATCTACTTCTTGCCCATGCTATAGCCCAAAGGCGTCTACAGCGCGGGCTTAGTTTCCTGGGAGGGGGTCCATAGACGTCCTCCCGTGATTGGGATCAGTGCCCATTACTGCCATCTACCAGTGCCTATCAGTGCCCATCAGTGCCGCCTATCAGTGTCCATCAGTGCCATCTATCAGTGCTGCATATCAGTGCCACCTTTCAGTGTCCATCAGTGCTGCCTATCAGTGCCCATCAGTGCCGCCTATCAGTGCCACCTATCTGTGCCCATCAGTGCCGCCTATCAGTGCAGCCTCATCAGTGCCTCCTCATCAGTGCCCACCAGTGCTGACTCATCAGTGCCACCTCATCAATGCCCATCAGTGCCCATCAACGCAGCCTCATCAGCACACACCAGTGAAGGAGAACAATTATCTGTTTGCAAAATTTCTATGAAAAAAGTTTTTGCTCTTTTTCCATTTGCTTAAAAAACCCAGTGGTGAATAAATACTGTTAAAAGAAAGCTCTATTTGCGTAAAAAAATAATAAAAATTTCATCTAGGTACAATGCTGCATAAATGCGAAAATGTCATTCAAATTGTGACAGCGCTAAAAGCTATGTGCCTGTGCAGGTAGGGGGTAAAAGTGCCCACAGACTGTACTGTGTGCACACCATTCATATAGGGTGCACCTTACCTGGCACGCATAGTACCACTAATCTAAAAAAAAAAAATGACAGGCAGAGGCAGGCCACCCTGCAGGGGCCGTCGTGGTCGTGGTGCTGTGATTTCCTTTTGCCCTAGAATAATGCCCAGTGTTCAGAGGCCACGTAGCCTGAACTCGAAAAATTCTGAGGACATAGTTGACCGGCTTACACAGGACACCCAATCTTCTACAGCTTCCGCTCAGAACCTTGACGCACTATCCTCCTCCAGCTCAGCTTCGGGCACCTCTCAAGTTACCACTCGCCCGCCCGCCGCCACCACCAACACTAGCACCACAGCCGCTTCACTTGATCTGTCAGAGGAGTTATTTACACATCAGTTGGAAGAAATGAGTTATGCACAACCATTATTGCCAGAGGATGTAGATAACAGGGATATGTCTCAGTCAGGCAGAATTACACACATGGACGTACGGTGTGATGATGATGATGTTGTACCCGCTGCTTGCCCCTTTGCTGAGTTGTCAAATACAAGTGAAGCGGGGGAAACAGGGATTAAACTCATATGAATAGTACTACTTAACACACCACTCATATAGGATGGCACAGTACATTGCATGGCGCACGCGCAGTGCCCCAAATTGGAAGTAAGGGGACCGACCAACCATCTTTTTCCATCTCCCGGTTCCTAAAATCTATTCCATACACTGGCCCCTGATAGGGGACATAACAGGGATTAAACTGATAAGAATAGTACTTCTTAACACATCACTCATATAGGGTGGCACAGTACATTGCACGGTGCACGCGCAGTTCCCCAAATTGGAAGTAAGAGGACCGACCAACCATCTTTTTCCATCTCCCAGTTCCTAAAATCTATTCCATACACCGGCCCCTGATAGGGGACATAACAGGGATTAAACTGATAAGAATAGTACTACTTAACACACCACTCATATAGGGTGGCACAGTACATTGCACGGCGCACGCGCAGTGCCCCAAACTGGAAGTAAGAGGACCGACCAACCATCTTTTTATATCTCCCGGTTCCTAAAATCTATTCCATACACCGGCCCCTGATAGGGGACAAAACAGAGATTAAACTGGTAAGAACAGATTTTTTTAATTAAAAAAAAAGAGGACAGCCTCTGCGGAGCTGGGTATTTTTTGGCCGCGTTACTGAACGCTCATGCACAATGGCTGTAGGCTCATGTGTCCTTTTGCGGAGGTGACAAACCTGGTCAGTCAAACCCAAGGCAACATCATCGACCTCATCCCATATGCGTTTTTTTCTAGAGCATGCCCTGGGAAGAGTGCTGGATCAGGCCGTAGATGAGCATGAAGAGGTAGAGTTGTGGTCACCATCATCACCAGAAGCAGCCTTGTCACCGTTGATTGCTGGACCTGCGGCAACGCAGAGAGAGGAGTCTGAAGAAGAGGAGTCAGAGGAGTAAGGTGGCTTTGAGGAGGTGGAAGACCAAATACAGCAGGTGTCCCAGGGGGCTTGTTGTCACCTTTCGGGGACCCTTGGTGTTGTACGTAGCTGGGTGGAGGAAGAGACCTTCAATGACGTCAGTGAGGTCAAGGAACGGGACATGGCTAGCTTGGTATCCAACCTTGTGCAAATGGGGAGTTTGCGGTTGTGCAAATGGACTGTTTGCGGTTGTTTGCGGTGCGTTAAACGGGGAGTTTGGTCTGTCAGAGTTTGGTCTGTCACTGTGAAGCGGGCATAACCCTTACACTACCTGATCGATGCAACATCATACCCGATAGCATACACACACTGGATATTTTAAAGCAATTTAGGAATGTTAGGTCATTTATGCCCTTTATGGATTAAAACCCGACTCTGTGTCAACTACGTAATTTTCCATGGGAGTTTTGCCATGGATCCCCCTCCGGCATGCCACAGTCCAGGTGTTAGTCCCCTTGAAACCACTTTTCCATCACTATTGTGGCCAGAAAGAGTCCCTGTGGGTTTTAAAATTCACCTGCCTATTGAAGTCTATGGCGGTTCGCCCGTTCGCGAACATCTGCGGAAATTCGCGTTCGCCGTTCATGAACGGAAAATTTTATGTTTGCGACATCTCTATCCCTCAGCTCCCGGTGGGGATACCCATGGTCTTGCCCTACCTCCAATGCCACAAACAACCCAAGCCCATTTGTAAGTCTGAGAATTTGGGTGGTTGTTTCTCCCTCCCTTCCCTCTCCATGTTTGCAATTTCCTGTACATATATCTATATATTCTTTGCAGATATGCATCACTGATTTTGCTCCCGATGAAGTGGTGATTTTGGTCCACGATACGCATCGAGCCTATTGATGCTATGACTTCACTACTAAGTGTCTACTGCTCTAATATTCAATGAAATGTTCATATGTTGGTTTTTAGCAACTTGGACTTGGGCTCTACCAACCAGCTGTCATGTTAATTTAGCTATTTTAGACTCTGCAACATGTCATGTTTTTTTACAATTCTGTACATCATTAAATATGTTATGTTTATCCCTGCCAGCTTTGCCATGTCTCTCATTTAAAGTCCCGAACCTCCCCTTCTAATTCTGGGACATATGACATCCATTATAGAAGCTGGTCCAGGAGGCGTGACTTCATATGACAGAAACCAAACCGCCGGATAAGTGAGAGATCCTTGCTATTTTTAGTCTCAGCTGATGGGCAATGGTGAAGCTGCATTCATGGGCACTGCACTGGCTAGGCTGCATTCATGGGAAATGCACTGATTAGGCTGCTTTAATGGACACTACACTGTTGAGGCTGCATTCATGGGCACTGGTGAGGCTGAATTCATGGGAATTGGGGAGGCTGAGTTCATGGGAACTGGTGAGGCAGAATTTATGGGCACTGGTGAGGCTGCATTTGATTAAAAAAAAAAAAAGTTCTGGGCTACCCTTATTTTGCTTCAAAGTTCTTTAAAAGTTAGGATTTTTCCCTGTAACTTCCCTCTTAAAATCGAGGTGCATGTTATTCGCCTGTGCATGTTATAAGTCGGAAAATACGAAATGTTAATTGTCATTAAATTCCTGGATTTACATATACAAAAAAGTTGTTTCCTGGTATATATGCTTGAGGCCTTGTCTTTGTTGATTTGTAGCACAGTTTGATCCTTCATCATTATGCCACAATCAAATCATTTGAAAACAGCATCAAGCAAGTTCAATAATAATGTGTCTAATATTATGCAGACCCTGAACAGCATGGATTTCTTTTTATCTACAGAACTCATATGTGTATGTATAGTGTACTGTATAATAATTTTAGTGATTAATATTGCAACCCTATAAAATTCACAGTTTGATTTAATGGGTTTAATTTACTAAAACATTGATCATGTGTAGATACCCATATGAAGATTTTGCTAAAATCATAATACTGGGAAAAGGAATAATATCACACTTAACTGGCCCGAAAATACGGAGGGGGGTGAGAAATTGAGATTTTAAATGTGCCACATCACACATAAAGAGAAAATTCTATTTTGTTCCATATTTAAAATGAGCAAATAAAATTACACATAAGAGCAATGATCTTCAATATCTGGCAAGTGATGTGGTATCTGGCGTTTAGGATCAACACATTTCACAAAGAACTTGCTTCCTCAGTATCCCTGCCAATAAGTTGTACAATAGCTAATTAAGTCTACAAATAGGATATAAAATATAAATATAATATACAATAGAAAAAAATACAAAATAAACAACTCACTGCATCAAGTGTATAATCCCAGAAAAAAAAAATATTTTAATAAAATCGCTCTCCTCAGTCTCCCATGTGCCATACAAAGGTGCCTATTCCTAAACTTGAACAACTTGTCTCCTCAGTCCCCAGACGTTTGCAGACTGTTATAAAAAGAAGAGGGGATGCCACACAGTGGGAAACATAGCCTTGTCCCAACGTTTTTGAGATGTGTTGATGCCATAAAATTTAAAATCAACTAATTTTTCCCTTAAAATTATACATTTTCTCAGTTTAAACATTTGATATGTCATCTATGTTGTATTCTGAATAAAATATTGAAATTTGAAATTTCTACATCATTGCATTCTGTTTTTATTCCCAATTTTTACAGTGTCCCAATTTTTTGGAATCGGGCTTGTACTTAAAGCAACCCCCCCCCCCCCCCCAATTACCTCTAAAAGTGAACTGTATCCTTGTACTGAATAATCATCCTATATTTAACCCCGATATCACACAGGAAGCCGACACATGTTTTAAAATAAAAAAACAGTAATATATGAAGAAAGAAAGCTACCATAAATCTAAATGACAGAAGAAATAAAAAAGGAAGGGCAAGGACGGACGGAGCGATACACTATTGTCTAGGTGAGGCTGTCAGCTATCGGCGCACGCTGTGGAGACCGGCGGCGCTGTGCAGTCTCTCCCACTATACCACCACGATTTCCACCATTTACTTGATGCTATTGTCCAAGTGCATGTTTTGCACCTACAAATGTGAGTGAGATTTATCCACCTTTATTTAATAAAAGCTGATTGTTTAAGGATTTCATACACTATTGCAAGTCTTTTTGTTTGCATATATACTGCATTGATTGATGCTGCAACTCCTGTGAATGAGAGGAGCCCTGAAGGATATGGATGGATGATCTTTTTGGGATAACAATCTATGCGCTCTTTTTAAGGAATTGAGGTGAGCACCCATTCACAAGCGGGTGCACGGCTGGCTGTCCACTGTGACACTCTGGTCACTTCTCTCTAGGAGCACTATATTTACCACTTTATTAGCACTATTGACACTTTAATATTATGTCACATATAAATATTTTGGGTTTTTAATAATTTAAGCACAAATTAATTAATTTAATACATATTTATTTGCGCAACACTATATATTTATTTCAATTAAGCACACTATTATGAGAAGTGGAGTGTCTGTGGCAAATAACTTATCGATTTAGAGCCTCGGGGTCGCTCGCAGGACTTATTCCTTATAAAGAAATAAAAAAGGCTACACATAACCTAAAAAATCTCAAAGTGCCTTCAGTCTTTTTTTAATAACTTGCACCAATACTGCAAGGAAAAATATAAAAGACTGATAGCACTTTGAGATTTTTGAGGGTATGCAAATCTGCGATCTAGATTTCTACTGGCTTGGTTTGAATATAGGATGATTTTTCAGTATAAGGATACAGTTCATTTTTAGAGGTAATTGTGGGTTTGTTTTAAGTACCATAATGCACATTATATGCGGGCTGTAAGTCTCTATCCCCTCCCGAAGAGACGGCACCTTGTATGGCTAGTGGCAGACTGGGGAGAGAGATTTTATTACATTTATTTCTGGGAATTTATATTTGACTAATTTAGTTGGTAAAATATTTCATTGTATATTGTATATTATTTTTATTTGCTGTGTCAATTTTGTAGACCTAATGAGCTATCGTACAACTTACTTGAATGAAATGGAATACTAAGGAAGTGAGTTAGTTGTGAAATGCGTTGGTCCTAAAAGCCAAATACCATCTCATTTACCTGTGTAATGTTATTTGCTCATTTTAAATTTGGAAATTTACCCTTTAAGTGTAAAGATCTCTTTCACACTTTGCCCCCCACCCCCTCTTATTTTCTGGGCTGGGCTGATTTTACTTCTATTGTCCTTTAAGGGATATGACCACTGAAAAATAGGTTGGTTTACATAGGGCATTTTCACCTAATTTTATAGTTTGGTGTGGGAATAGGGTTTTCTGTGCATGCATGCATGCAATTATATCCCCATTCTCATGCAAGCAAACAATAGTAATCTGCTTGTCCCAATAGTAATACATCCCTCACGTTGTTCATTGTTCATTTACTTTAGTAAATCATGCCCACTTGATTACAATATAGATTTCTCATTATTTCTTGCTTCTATTGTAAAAATATGCAAAGCCCTATGATTTTTCATGTGTGAAGTGAATTATAGTCTCTTCATAGTGTACGATACCATCAGAGGTCTCACTGGTACAGCCTAGTTACCATATAATTTATTCTGGAAAGTTGTGTTTTCAGATAAGTGAATTGCTGCTCATTGGACATCATTAATAACTAAGGTTTGAGTAATAAAGTCCTAGAAGGTGAAATCAAGTAGTTCATGCTACCCAATCAGATCTCATCTGTTCATTCATGGATTAGCTTTACTAAACTTCGAACAGACGTGGTAATTACACTACAAATATGCCTGTATGTTGTATAACCTCAGCAGCTAGTATAAAAGGTCATTGACCCACTACAGATACAGTAATTTCACTGAACTGACGTTTCCATACTGAATGTTAAAAGTCTGATGATCTAACCTTAAAGTAATTGTAAAGTTTTGGTAAAAAAAAATATATAAAATACTTACCTGCCCTGTGCAGTTGGTTCTGCACAGAGCAGCCTGGGTCCTCCTCTTCTCGGGTCTCTTTTCGCTGCTCCTGGCCCCCTGTCAAGGGGGCACCTGAGTCAAGTTGCATCTCTGTCTATCCATTCAGACATGGAGCTGCAGTTTGGCCCACCCCCCCCCCCTCTCTTGATTGGCTAACTGACTTTGATTGACAGCGGGAGCCAATCAGGGGGGAGAGACCCGGAAAGGCCGAAGGACTCATGGATATCGCTGGATAGAGATGATGCTCAGGTAAGTATTAGGGGGTGCTGGGGAGGCTGCTTTACACAGAAGGCTTTTTTACCTTGATGCAAAGAATGCATTACAATAAAAAAACCTTCTGTCGTTACATCTCCTTTAAATTGGTTATAAACCTTTACATATACCCAGTGAATTGATTGGCCTTAGGTGATACACAGCGATGCAACAAATCCTCCTACATAAGTGTTACCTGTAAAACTGCAGTCTTCTCTTCTCTACATCCATTCAAAGCTCAGGATTTATAAAGCTTGTCTGAGCTGACAGAAAAAAAGGGGGTGGAGAGCGGATTGGTTGGAAGAGACACACGCAGCACACAGGAATATAGCTGAGTTTGTCAATCAGCTAAAGCTTCTCTCCTGTCACCTTTTTCCTTAGTGTCAGGAAAACTAGTTAGGAGTAATTTATGCATGTAAGATGGTTGAAATTAACACTAGTTAGGTGCTGCCTTGGACGGGAAGGTAAGGGTTAATGCCTTTCCTAATTCTTTTGTTTTTCCCCCACAGAGCTCTATTATGTTAAGTTTTTTTTTCCCTCTTCCCTTATCCTTCTTCCCTCCCATCCCACTTACATGTATGTCCAGGGAGCCATGCTTCTGCCATGAGTATGATCTCCCTGGGAGCACCTGCTTTTAAAATGATCTCCAAATTACTGACCAGACTTACTTCCTGAAAAGGTGAAAGAGCTGAACTTACTAGAGAAATGCTCTAGGTGTTTGGAGACTTGTGGAGAGATAGATCCCACATTGCCTTTTTTCAGGAGACACATTTTCATTCCCATAAGCACCCTAAGCCCTGCAATGCCTGCTTCCCTTTGGCATACCAGAGCACATCTTCAGATGCAATGTCAAGAGGGTTGAGCATAGTGTTTTCCTCAGAAGTGAACTGGATCATTTAAGCAGCTACTGTATCTGATGCTCAGTGGCACTCTTTGGCTAAGGTCACCAATCTGGCTTCCAAATTCCCATTCAAGAACAAACATTGACCAGACTTTTTTTCTTAGAATCCTGTTAGCAGATTCGTCCTCCTTTATAGAGGACCTATTGGTCATAGGGAAGACTTTAATGAAGCTCCTAAACCATTACTAGGCATTTCCTGCAAAACCTCCCATATTTCCTTTTCCTTTCTACGCCACTTCAAAAAAATTATGAACAGTTTGTAGACATATGGCATCTTCTACACAACACCAAACCAGACTACTCTTTCTTCTCAGCTGCACATACAGTAGCTCAAACTCAAAAAAAGATTGCTTTCTTATTTAACATGCAGACATCCGTAAGGTCCTAGTGGTGGCAATCTTAACAAGCGCAGTTTCTGACCACTCGCCTGTTCACATTGACAGTTTTCATCAGTAAGCATATGCATAAGATATGGCAGTAGAGACTCAGTGGGGTGGATTTATTAAAGGCAAATAGACTGCGCAGTTTGCAAAGTACAGTTGCACTCTGCAACTACAGTTGCTCCAGAGCTTACTAAATGAGCAGAAGCTCTGCTGACTTCTAGCATCCACTCATGTACAAGCAAAATTGCATTTTTTTTTTTCAATTTTCCTTGCATGTAATAGGGGGGTATTCATTAACCCCATTGAGTCTCCTACAAAACCAACAAACTACGTTATGGGTAGAGTCCGAAGCTTTCTTCTATAGTCATCAAAACTCTCAAACAATGTCTATATGGGATTTGCACAAATATGTTGTCAGGGGTCTGCTTATCTCCCAGGATTTACATACAGTATTAAAAAGGAAAGTTCGTAACGGATTTCGGCTCTGTTGTCCAAGATGCAGCATTTAGAAACAGTACACAAACAATCCCTGGCCCCCGCAGTGCTAGCTGATTTACCCAGACTGAATTAACTTCTGTGACACAAAGTAAAGGCAGGTTTTATCAAAGCTCGAAGCCACATCTATGAATAGTTTAAGCCTGCCAAACTATTAGTGAAAGCGCTCATCCCCCACATTGACTCAGGGAAGGAGAACTTTCTTCATGCTACAGATGAAATTTCTAGACAATTTCAAAATTGTAATAGAAATATATACAATTACTTTAATTCCTCTTTTCCTGCTTATTTGCAAAGTTTTTTTACAGGAACTAAGAAAAACGCATTTTTTTCAAAATGTTCAGCCTTTTTTAAGTTGTAGCGCAAAAAATAAAAAACAGAATGGTGATTAAATACCACCAAAAGAAAGCTCTATTTGTCTGAAAAAAAATGATAAAAATGTAATTTAGGTACAGTGTTGCATGACCGAGTAATTATCATTTAAAGCACAACAGTGCTGAAAGCTAAAAAATGGTTTGTGTAGGAAGGGGAGGAAAGTGCCCAGTATAGAGGTAGTTAAATAGCTAGTAAATGACAGCTCCGAGCTGCTTCCTTTTACTCCTAAACAAATGGATTGGGATTACCTTCATCTATTCCAGACTCTCATCCTAGTAGAGGGTCTGGTATAGAGGTTAATGGGGGGCCCCATGCGAGAAAAAAAAAATGGTGTGGAGTTCCCACTAAAAATATATACTACCAGATCCTCTGTGATGTCATTAACCCATATATATTTTTTTTTTCAATGCAGCCATATGCAATGACATACCTTATAGACCAAGTCTGTGTGGTTATTATGGCCTCTTGTTTACTTTGCAGAATATACAGGCTAATTAACTATTCAGAAGTTGAATCCAACATAGTTTTACTGCCTATACTGTAAGTGCAATACAAAGGATTTCTTTCCAGTATTTAGAAATGTGAGAATAGATATATATATATATATAATGAATAAATGACAATTCTGAACCCTGCCTCTAATGTTGAAAGTGAAATTGCCTGTACCGAAGGGTGAGTCAGAGGGTGTCTAGTTAGGGACTGTACTAACTGGAGGCAAAACAGAATGGAGGAACAGAAAGGCTGCTGTGTGTGGTAGGACACCACTCAATTTATATACCATTACAATCCCTTCAGAAACAATTCTTACTCTATAACAAAATAAAACAATGGCATTACTTTACAGAGAACATTCATTGAGGAGCTCTCAACCATGTTGATAGAGTAGCATAGATATATTTCCCTGCTTAATGCTCATGGGTGGAAAATTGCAAATAAGCGTACATGCTTCAATAAGGAATTTCTTCTAATATAAAGACAAAAGGACCATGGGGGATGCTGCAATTTATGGTAATTTAATTTCGATGCCACCACTTAATAAACTCATTGCCTGTCAAGACATTTAAAAGTAGTTAAGGATGAACAGAGAAAGCAGATATCTGTATTATTGCCATGTATTCTTATATTATAGATGACTTCAGGCAAATCCCACCTTAAAGAACAACCCATAAATAACGTAAAAAAAGATATTTTAAGATAAGAATCTGTTGAAATGCCCACATCAACTTGTCGTCCTACCAGTGGGAGAGCACAAAGAAAAAAAATGTCAGGTTTTCAACAAAGACATGAGCTCATTTGAAAAAGTCAGCACCACATCCCCAAGATATGGTGAAACATCTTATAAATTGTAAATTATGATACTATCACCCCCCCCCCTCCAAGCCCCTAAAGATGCTGACAAGGTGAAACGTGTCAGGGGGTGTGTGCCCCCCCTATATTACCAACTAAGTGTTCTGTGTTTATACAGTGTGATCTTATTTTATGTGAATGTAATTTATACACTTCCTAGGGGAGGAATCATTATCTTCGGGGGGGGGGGGGGGGGCTGGTATTATAATGATTTTTGATGAATTTTCATGCTTTTAAGGAGTGTCTATTACCAATATTAAACACATTTTAATGAATTGTACAACAAAATTGACTTTTTACATTTATGATTGTGTATAGAGAATTATTCTGAGAGGAGGTTTAAGCACTTGTAAAGTCCTAACTCTTTTTCTACCTTTGTAAGAAAATAATTTCAGTGACAAATAACAACCCAAACTACAGTAAACATACAGTACTTTGTATATCCTTATTACCCACCACATCCTGCTGCCTGTATGACCTTTGCAGGCCACAATCATTGAAAGCAGTTATTTATTATAGGAGCTATGTTTTTTCTGTTGGCTCAATCCTGCCGAGTTATGACATGTTAAAGCAAAGTTGTAAACAAGCAGAAGTAAAAAGTGTCAAAACGTGCTAATAGTAGGGGATGTGGCACTATAAAGTTAGTATTATTTTTTTTTTTATTATTTACAAAGGGTTATAGTTTGTTTTTCTGTACATGGTAAGTAATCTTTATTTGACTCAGACTCAAACTGTGCTTCTGTGCTTTAGTTTCAAAAATGCAAAGTCTTGCTTGTTCTCCAAACCTAATATGTTAAATCCACCCTTCTTCAGCCATTAACACTTTAGGGGAGTGACCTGCAAAAAAAAAAGGATATGGAAATGTTGCTTTTAGCAGATCTTCTTCATGGCCACCACAAAGCAAAAGTAAAAGGAGACAGAACCTTGACCAAAGACCACTTTTGTTTTCAACCATGTTTGTCACGTACTTGGTCAGAGGCCTAAGTGCTGAGAGGGCCCCCCTTGCAGCTAAGTGCAGAACACCCCTGGAGGTGGTACAGGGTATGCAGTGCCCAAAGACGCATTGGTTGCCGGTTGTTATAGTCCACAGACCTGAGCACCAGATGGCAGCAGGGACAGGCAGGATGCTCTGTAGGACAGGTGTCCTTAGCAGTTCCGGGCATGCTTGGCAGCAGAGCAAGCAGAACGCAGAATAGGAACAAGCTGGGGTCACACACAAATAAGCTGGTAATAGCACAGTTGGTGAGCCAAGCCAAGGTCAAACACAGTGGATCAAGCAGAAGCGAGTTAGAAGTTCAAGCCAAGGGTCAGAGCCAGGAATCGAGGTGAATCAGGTCAAAGGCAATCCAGGTCGGTAACAGGAGGTCCAAAATCAGAATACACAAGGCACAGGAAACAAATAGGGCTGACGATCATCCAGCAATTAGTGGTTGCTGCTGCTGGCTTCAAATAGGCCACTGGGTGCCAGGATCTGTCATGTATTGCGTGCGCTCTGGGGTACGCACATACGCATTGGCACATATAACTTTTTAACCGTTCTTGTTCGTGTGCACATGCGCATTAGCATTGGCGAATTTCTGTTCACCAATGCGTGATTCTGATGGCTATTGACAGATATGTCAGTTTTCCTGTGGATTGTTCTCTGACAATGTTACATAGTTGCATAGTTTGTAAGGTTGAAAAAAGACACCAGTCCATCCAGTTAAACCTGTGGTGAGTGTGCATGTGTTTATGTCAATAGTAAATCGCATATCCCTGTATGTTGTAAACATTATGATGCCCATCTAATCGTTTATTTTTTTTTCTAACTATTGATGCTCACTGCTGATACCACTGCTTGTGAAAGAGAATTTCATATCCTTACCGCTCTGACATAAAAAAAACCCTCTATGCAGGTTAAGGTTAAGCCGCTTCTCTTCCATTTCCAGTGAATGGCCACGTGACTTTTTAAACTCTCTTTCACTGAAATTTTTTTCCCTATGCTAGGGTCACTAGTAAGATATTTGTATATCGCTATTATATCCCCTCTCAAGTGTCTCCTCTCCAGATAGAATAAGTTCGGTGCTTGTAGTCTTTCCTCTAGTCTCTTTATTAGCTTTGTTGCCCTTCTCTGAACTCTTTCCAGTTCCAGTACATCCTTCTTAAGGACTGGTGCTCAGAACTGGATGGCGTACTCCAGATGTGGCCGGACCAGAGTCTTGTAGAGTGGGAGAATTAGCATTATATCTCTGAAGTGAATCCCCTTTTTAATGCATGCTAATATTCTGTAGGCTTTGCCTGCAACAGCTTTGTATTGCATGCCATTGCTGAGCCTGTCATCTACTAGGAGCCCCAGGTCCTTTTCAATCCTGGATTCCCCCGGAGGTTCTCCCCCTAGCGAGCAATTTGTGTTCGTATTTTTAGCACCCAAATGCATTAGCTTACATTTTTCAACAGTAAACCTCATTTGCAATGTAGTTGCCCACCCCATTATTTTGTAAGGTTTCCACATCCTGCGCAGAAGATATTGGCCTGTTTAGCTTTGTATCATCCGCAAATACTGAGATTAAGCTATAATTTTTCCATCCTCTATATAATTTATAAATAAATAAAAATAATTGGTACCAGGACAGATCCCCTGGGGACCCCACTTACAGCACTGGACCATTCTGAGTACTAGCTATTTCTTAACACCCTTTAGATCCATCCCTGTAGCCAGTTTTCAATACAGGTACATACCCTACGGTCCATGCCAGCAAACCTCAGTTTGTAAAGTAAACGTTTGTGGGAAACTGTATTGAATGCCTTTACAAAATCCTGGTACACCACATCCACAGGCCTTCCTTTATCTAGATGGCAGCTCACTTCCTCGTAGAATGTTGATAGATTGGTCTGGCAAGAACAATCCTTTCTTGAATCCATGCTGATTACTACTAATTACTAAATCTTGGATAATGTCTCTTACCATCCCCTCCATTACCTTACAGACTATTTATGTTAGACTGACTAGCATGTAGTTTCCAGGGGTATGTCTCACCCTTCTTTTAAATTTTGGTACTATGTTGGCTTTTCTCCAATCAGCTAGTACCAGTCAGTAAACTGATCATAAAAATTAGGAATATTGGTCTAACTGTCACCTGACTGAGTTCCTTAAGGACCCTTAGGTGTAAGCCATCTGGTCCTGGTGACTTATTTGTGGTACACTTTTCAAGTCTGTTTCTGATACTAGCTTATTTTAGCCATGAGTGTACACTTTGTGACGGGTTATTAACATATCTTGGCTACTATAGCCCTCTTTTTTCTTTGTGAAATTTGATGAGAAGAAAGAATTTAAAACCTTTGCCTTCTCCTTGTCTTTTGTAACCAAATTCTCTTCATCATTCTTTATGGGGCCAATATGCTTTGACCTCACTTTCTTACCATTCATATATTTAAAACATTTCTTGGGATTTTTTTTTAACTCTCCTCCACTACGTGCCTTTCTTGGTCTATTTTAGCAGACCTGATTGCACTCTTACATTTCTTATTGCATTCTCTATAATATTGGAATGCTGACAATGACCCATCAGCATTATATTTTATGAAGGCCTATTCTTTTGCTTTTATATGCATTTTACGTTAGAGTTTAGCCATCCAGGATTAATGTTAGCTCTTTTATACTTATTGCCTATTGAAATGCACTGGCCAATTTCTTTATTTAGTATACTCTTAAAGCACTCCTATTTTTCTTCATGTTCCCTATTCCTAGGATTTTATCCCATTTAATATTGTGTAGCAAAGCGCGCAGTCTAGGGAAGTTGGCTCTTTTGAAATTCAGTGTACTTGTATTACCCTTGTGGTTCTTATTTCTGTGATTTATACTGAATGTCAGTGACCTGTGGTCTCTGTTTCCTTAGTTGCCCCATATTTCCACCTCTGCGATCAGGTCTGTGTTGTTTGTAATCAGTTGGTCTAGTAATGCATTATCTTTTGTTGGTGCATTCACCAACTGACCCCTGAAATTGTCCTGCAAGACATTTAGGAAATGATGGGCCTGTAGCATACACCAACTATTACTTTCCCATTATTTTCCTCCCTTTTGAGCTCCACCCACAAGGATTCCTTTACATGCCCATGTGGGCTTCTTTATATAGGTAGGACAACCTGTACTCTCCGTAAACGCTTTGGTGAACACAGAAGGCTCATCGACAAAGGTTGTGATGACCACAGTGTTCTTAAACATTTCTTACAACACTATCAGAAATCAACAGCGGGCCTAAAAGTCTGGGTTATTGATGCCATCCCTGGGAGTTTACCCTTGTTGGAAAATTTTAATTCTCTTTGCCAACAGGAAACCTATTGGATATATCTGCTTAATACTCTCGTGCCAGGGGGCTAAATGAGGAAATTGAAGTACATACATTATTACACTAAACTAACTTACATATATTTGTACTACCTATACACCTCTCGTCGGAATAATTTTATCTTTTCAGCGGACCCTTATGGTCTTCTTATTTTGGATTTGGAATACATCTCTAATTTGGGGTTGATAATGCTTGTATAGTAAGTAATTACATCCTGCCCATGTATAATTCCTCCCTTGCTTTTTTTTTTTTTCCCCCCTTTAATTTCTTTTTCTTCCTATTCAATCTTTTATTCCCTCTTCTTCCAATCAACCCCCCCCCTTCCTTTTCCAGATTTGCCCTTTTTAAGTCTTTTCCACAATAAGAGTCTTGTTAAGTTCCCCAACTACCCCCAAACAAACTCTTCTCCCATGTATCCATTGCCTGTTTTTATCCTAATCTTATGCCGATAATTTAATATTACTATCCTAGATTTACTCCTAATAATCACCAATTTTTTTTATATAAACTTGTCTCATATACATGGACATTTTTTATTGTGTTGCTATAATAAAGTTTATTAATTTGGGAAGGTCTGCTGGCCGTTGTAGTCCCACGGCCATGCACTCTGTGGTCTCCTATTTAAGCTGCACCTCCCAGTGCAACACCAGTCTGGTAAAAGGAGCTGTGGGCTCCGAGCGCGTAGCCTTGTCTGATACAGCCCGGACTTCCAGTTTTCTATTTGACGTCACTTCCGCCCTTGCATTCCACGTTGGCTAAGATGGGATTCCCACTAAAACAGAGGATACTCGTCTCCTTCCATCCATTGCCCGGCATCCAGCAAGCCATCGGCAGAGCCTTTAGGACAGATCTATAGCCCAGGCTGAGTACTTCATTAAGAGCACCTTGTAACCTTGTTTTTTGTAAGTGTTTTTAATCCTTTGTTATTAAAAGGATTACCTTAATACTACACTCAGTTGGCACCTCCCCCTTTCTTTTCCTTCATGTCTTTACACAGTTAGACACACTCTTAGGATGGCTGCTGCTGCTTTTTAGTTTATACTGGGACTTTATTGTATGTTCATTTCCTGAACTCGTGAACTGAATTCTTCCAGGTCCCCCCCTTTTTTGTTTGCTTAACCACTTTACCACCGGAGGATTTTGCTGTCTTCCGTCCAGGCCACTTTTTGCGATTCGGCACTGTGCGACTTCAACTGACAATTGCGCGGTCGTGCGACGCCGTACCCAAACGAAATTTACGTCCTTTTTTTCCCACAAACAGAGATTTCTTTTGGTGGTATTTGATCACCTGTGCGATTTTTACTTTTTGCGCTATAAACAGAAAAAAGCGTTTATTTTGAAAAAATAACAATATTTTTAACATTTTTTTATATGAAATTCCCCCCAAAAAATATGTAAAAACCAATTTTTTAAAAAATTTTTGGCCAATTTGTTTTCTGCTACCTATGTTTGGTAAAAAAAAATCGCAATAAGCGTATTTTGATTGGTTTGCGCAAAAGTTATTGCGTTTACTAACAAAGGGAAAGATTTCTGTCATTTTTGGTGTTTTTTTTTTTAACGCGTAATGGCGGCGATCTGCGATTTTTTTTGTGGGACTGCGACATTGCGGCGGACAGATCGGACCCTTGACTGACATTTTTGACACTTTTGGGGGTACCAGTGACATTACTGCAGTAATCAGTGCTATATATATGCACTGTTACTGTAAAAATGACACTGGCAGGGAAGGGGTTAATTTTATTGGAGAGGGAGGGGTTAATGTATGCCTGGTGCTTACTGACGTGTAGGGGGGGAGGTGACTGAGTGAGTCATGGACAGATCGGATGTCCAGCTATGCTGAACAGTCCGATCTGTCACTCCCTGTCACTATGGAGATCCGCCCGCTTGTGTTTACACAGGCGGGCGGATCTCCACACTAGATCCCCGGCGATCGGGGCAGAGCAGCGGCGATCGCCGCTGCTCCTCCCCTGGCCCGACTCCCGCTGTGAATGAAAACAGCGGGAGCGAGCCTCCGGCGGCGCGCAAGCGCCGCCCAGAAGGGGGAGTGTCTGACGACGTTAATACTACGTCGTCAGACGATAACGAACCACTTTGCCGCAGTAGTACTACCGTACTCAGACGGCAAGTGGTTAAAGTACACTTCTCAATTTAGCATACACCCTCCATGCGCCAGAACTTTTATGCTTTGTACCCACAAGGATTCCACTTCCTTCCTTGCTCCATTAGTAATGTCGTCCCTCACGGTCACTTGCAAATCATTCTTGACATACAGGCTCGCCCCTATTCCTACTCTACCTGTCCCTACGATATAGGGAATACCCCTGAATGATTGCAATCCAATCATGTGAGCCGTAAAACCAAGTTTTTTAGGACTCTCCATCTTCCTCTAACTTTGTCATCGGTACCAAGGTGTACCATGACAGCTGAGTCCTCCCCAGCCCCACCCATTAATCTGTCCATCCAATACGTGATGTGCCGAACCCGAGGGCCTGGTAAACAACATACTGTTCGGCGATTAAGGTCTTTGTGACAGATTGTCCTCTCTGTCCTTCTAATATTTGAATCTCCTACCACCAGGATCTGTCTTTCCTTACCTTTAGCCTTGCCTCCACCCTCACTGGAGGAGTTTTTCCTCTGGCAGCTTGAGGAGTCGCTCTGCTCCAGCAATGCGACTCCTTGATTGGTTTCCCCAACATCACCCAACTTCTTTGCTCTTGTGCCTGCCCCCCTGTATCTCCACTTGCCTCTGTGCTGGCCCCTGCCAGCACCTGACGTAAACGTTCCATACTCTCTTTCAGGTTGAAGATGCCTTGCAGTGTTGCCAGCTGCTTCCCTAGATTCAGCACCTGGGCTTCCAAGGAAGCAACCTGCTCACATTTTGTGCAGCAGTATTCACCCTTCATTGGATGTCATCGACACACTTACCCGCCGCCTCTCCAGGTCTGGGAAAACACTCACCCCCACCTCTCCCATTCTGCCTGTCTGCCGCCCCCTTTTGGTCCGATTGTCTCTCCGGTCAATCTGTCATACTCCCCATCAGACGGGTTCAGCACCTGCCACCTCTCCCTGTCTCAGTGGGGTTTCACTGTCCCAGTCTCAGTCCAGCTCCACAGTCCCACCGACTCTGCTCCTGCCCCCTCTCCCAGTCTCAGCAGGGTGTCACAGTTCCAGTCTCACACCAGCTTACTCCCACACCACACTCTCTCAGCGTGTCCCAGCACTTCCGCTCTCTCAGTCTGTCTCAGCACTTCCACTCTCTCAGTGTGTCTCAGCACTCCTGCTCTCTCAGCTTGTCTGTGACATCAGTGTTCTCATACAGCTACCCAACAATTTTTTCTTTTCACTATATTTTTTAGTAATTATTTAGCAGAATATCTTTATTTTTTTTTTTTATCTGCTACTAAATTTCCTGCATCACAAAGGGTCTGAATTTTTGGGTAGATTAGATTTTGTGATTTGCATAAACATTCAGCACCTTTTTCAGGAAGGTTTTGTTGGCTTATAACAACATAAATGTCATATGCCCTAAACATACCTCTCCCTGAGCATACCTTTTCAAATGCTATAATTGAAAGCTTGACACAAACATGGCTTCATGTTCTCTGCAGATGATTAGACTTTTCAGGCAGATAGTGAGGCTAACGTCATGAGCTTACAATGATTTTTGAAAGCTGTAACTGTGCTCATAATGACATATTATGGTAGGGGCTAATAATGACAAGTTTTGCTTAAGATACCTGTTGAGTGTCCATGCGCCTGATTTAGCACAAGATTATATACTGAATCTGAATAGGAACAAATGTTTAAAACTAAATGAAGTAAATTAGATGTTCTTATGTCTTACTAGATATCTTCTCTGCTGACACCATTCCAAGAACACCAATACCCCGCTAATAGTGTCATTAAAACCAGCAGGCTGTCAGATCTGTAGCTGAAACATTTATTAAAGAAACTTAATGTATAAGGAAGACTATGGGGAGAGATCATATGCAAGATACTCCAAATTCTATGTTTGCATTGACATTTACTTCTATAGTTTTTATTCTCAAGCATGCAGCTACAGATGCCAGACTTGAAATATAGACAGCATTTTTATATGTTAAAATTGAGGCTGGGAGAGACTTGAATTGATATACTCTTTTTTTTATTAATTTTTTTTTTTTTCAGTCAATTCTTTTAAATCATAAAGATGAGATAATAAAAATACAGGGCATGTTGTAAACAGCCACCCCCTTTTAGTTATGAGAGACTTCTTATCATGGAATACAATTAGATTTGAGATCAGGAAATACAATTAAAAATACAATAAAAAATTAGTTCCCCCAGCAGTTTCAAAGAAGTAGCTGAAAAGCATAAAAAAATTTGTATCAAAATGTCGGTGTACAATTTTTGTATCCCATAGCAGTGAAAGTTTTATATGAAAAGATGTATGTAAAAGTTAAACTCCAATGTTTTTACAGATGTTGTGAAATTTTCCTCAGGTACAAAATACCTGTTACCTGTTAGTCAATGATACCAAATCAGATAATATAAATAGCTATGTATATAATAAGATCAGACAGACTCAAAATGGCTGAATCATAGTGGCCTGATTTTATTACAGCGTGTTGGAGTTTAAATATACTCATATGACGTATAAAACTGGGTTTGTCATTAAGATCTGACGTACAAGAAATGGGTTGTTATTAACATCTTTTGTCCAATTAAGGTTAACAATTAATTATGGCAAGCATATGCAAGAGAAATTAGATTAATTTCCTTAACCTCCTAGGCGGTAATCCCGAGCGTGACTCGGGGTTGATTTTTCATTGCAGGATCGGTAACCCCGAGTCACGCTCGGGGTGGATTGCAGAGAGCGCAGCGGTGTTCTCTTACCTTATCCTGGCGATCCAGCGATGATCTCTCATTGCTGAGATCGCCAGCCGAGAGTCCTGCCGCTCCTCCATCCCTCCGTCGGTCTGATCACTTTCTAGTTCCGTTCCCTGCAGCAGCAATGCTGCATGGGAGCGGAACTAGGGAGGGAAATTTAATAAAAAAAAAAAAAAAATGTTGCACAAAACACATTTTATATTATATATATATATATATATATATATATATATGCATATATGCATATATATATATGCATATATATATATATATGTATATATATATATATATGCACACACACACACATATACATATATATAAAATTATATTATTGATTCAATTATAATTAATGCGTTATATATTATATATATATATATATATATATATATATATATATATATATATATATATATATACACACATATATCTATATATAATATATAATGCATGAATTATAATCTAATCAATAATATAATTTTATTATATATATTATATATTAAATAATAAAATAATATTATTGATTCGATTATAATTCATGCGTTTGTGTTTCAAATTTATCACATCTGGGATGTCTACTAGACTCTTGTTTTGGTCAGGTTTAAGTCAGTAATTACTAAGAATTGTAGGCCTATAATACATAACGCCAAATTTCCATGAAAACAATTGTACCGCTTTTGGTATGTAATTCCTGACATAATCATACCGCCAGGGAGGTTAAAGACATTTAGTCTAAATCAGCCATTTTGCTTGCCAATCAAGGCATCTTGTATATTAGAAAAACATATTGCCACCTCACAGATAACATTGTATTAATGATTTACAGTATATGATACCGTATAAAAATCCTTTTTTTTTTTTTTTAAAAAAAAGCAACTATGTATAGAAAATGTGTAAAATATAATCATCAGAATAAAAAACAGCAAACTGAAAGTTCACATTTTTGTTAAAAATTAGTCAGTTACTGAGCAATGTACTAAGTGCATTTTCAAATTTCTTTATAACCATGTTTAAGGAGACCAAACAAAGCCACAATAATCTACATTAAGTGCCGGTTCACATTATTGCGGCTGCGGAGATCGCATGTAATTCGGAGCGCACTGCTCCTTCATTACATGCGATCTCATGTGCGGATGCAAATTCAGCCATACACCTTGTATGGCTGAATTCGCACTGTATCCGCACCAAACACGCACAGGACCCTTTTTTTCAGCCGCATCTGGATCGGATCACATAGTGGTTTACACTTGTGAGATCCGATCCTGTGTGAACTGTGAGATCGCACTGCGATATGCCATCAAACTGGGGGTGTCGTTAAAATTTAATTGACACCCTCTGCATATCGCATATGGCAGTGTGAACTGGCAGATGTGTGGATGCGATGCGGGAACAGGCACTGAATTCACAGCCTTCTCGCATCGCATAAGTGTGAACCGAGCCTAAATGTACCCACAGATGTGAAGTACTTCCGTAAACCACAGCATTTTTATATATGTCCCAGGACAGTGTTGTAAACTCCACAATATAATGCTGTTCATACCTTGTTAACAGGACTCCCAAAGGTTCAGTTCATCTAAATCATTACCTCCTGGGTGTAGTTATTTGTAATATATTAATGCTGGACACTATTTAGCATGCAGTTTACCAATGGTCCAATAGAAACGACAGATGATCAAAATGGATAAATGCTCACTGTGTGCTGGATAGCTTGCACAGAAATCTTGTAACAAAGAATTTTCCAATGCTGCCTGGATGCCACATACTTGTACTGTTGCTTATAATCCTAAAACAACAAATAGTATTATTCAGTGTGGACAGAATATTTATAGGTGATTACCATTTACAACTAGTGAAAGACACCAAAATGTGTATAACAACAAACTGCACCATATATGCTGGCAGTGGGATTAATGGTGTTTGTGGAACAATGTTCCAGCATCTTATCCGACATGTGCAATCAGGGCTGCCATTAGGGGGAAACAACCAATACAAACATAGGGGGCCCAGGAATCCTTAGGGTCCCAGCTGCCTGGGCATCCTGAGCTTCCCTCTCTGCTACAGTTTCCTATGTTTGGCCAGCGGCAGCAGGTGGGCGGGGCATGGGGGGGTCACGTGACTAGTGGTGGAGCATGGTTCAGTCAAACTGAGGGAAGGCCCGCATCTTGTATGGGGATTGGAGCTTGGTTGGACTATAGCGGTGAAGAGGAAGGACCGTCCTGCGTATTGAATGTGTAGGTGCTACATTGCCGCTGCACAATTCTTATACCTCTGAGCTGAGCTTGTGTTTTTGGGCTGTCTCTCTGCTGGAGGAGATGTCTCTTTGCTATATTTGGCTGTCTCTTCACTGGATTCTGCTGTCTCTTTGCTGGAGGGGATGTCTCTTTGCTTTATTGGGCTGTCTCTCTGCTGGATTGGGCCATCTCTTTGCTGAATTGAAATGAAATGGCCATGTGAAGGAGGTAGGGTGAAAATTTTACCCCCCCCCTTTCCTTCACATGCCAGTTTCACTGGTAAATGAGCACGTAAAGGAAGGACAGGTGAAATAGAGTGGTGGAATGCTTTATATTTTTTGGACAAAATATAATTCCTTAGGACCCTTTCACACAGGGTGGACCAGTCAGTGGATCCGCTTGCTCAGCTCTCTCCGCTGATCTCCACTGAGCAAGCGGATGACAGAGCAAACACTAAAACAGCCCTCTGATCTCTATGGGGCAGTCGAATGGAAACGGACTGCCTGTCCGTTTCCAATCAAATGCCATCCAATCTGATCCGACAGACGGATGAGGAATAGATCCCCATCCATCTGTTTTTAGTAGACAAGTTTGGATCAGATGTCCACATGTCTGTCAAAATCTTCCGCCCCATAGGGAGGAATGAGGCGTCCGATTGGGTCTGCATGAAAAACAGATAGACAGATCCATTCAGTCAACCAGTGTGAAAAGGGCCTTAACTGTTAAATCTTGAAAGCACTAATGATTTGGAATATACTCTTCATTTTTATATATTGATTTGTAAGAGTGTAAAAGTGGATGCACTGAAGGATGATAGTGGGTGGATTTGGTGGGACGGCCAGTGGCCAGGCCCTGAGGAATGTTGGTGGTCAGGCCCGGGGGGGGGGGGGGGGGAGGCCAGGCCAGAGAGACCATTTCACACTGTGAAGGGATTATCATTCACACACAGAGGTGTTGTCTGAATATTTCTGAACACTGGATTCTTTTGGACACTCCGGATACTGTGCACTATTTATTATATGGACACTTTATTGATATATATCTATCACTGATTGTGCACTGTCACTGATTGTTTTTGATATTATTATTGTATATTGATATTTACTTTATATCTGGCGCATCACTATTTTTTTGATTTATGGTTTGGATTGTGAGGTATGGGCACAATTAAGTGTGTGCTGCCAGATATTTTGCACTATTTTGCAATATTGCTTTTTGCACTTTATATTAGAAATTTTCAAATTCTGATTTATATATGCACTGATCACTTTTGTTTGCACTGATAGTTTTTGATTCACAGGCCTAAAGCTGTGTAAGGGGCCCCCAAAATTTCTGATGGCTACCCTTTATGCAATACATCTGAGTTTGGTATCAGTCTCTCAATTAATGATAGGAACTCAATGCTAAGAATGAGCCCAATGTACTCCCAACTTCCAAATTCCATTCAAGTCAATATTAGTGGCATCTTAAAAATAACAAATGACCATTTCTGGACTAATAAGCAAAGAATTGTCAATCAAAGAACATAGAGAGCTGGATGATAGCCCGGGGGATATACACCAATGAAAAAAAATGTATCTTCAGTGGGAAGAAGGTCTCTTCAAGTGGCTTAAAGAGCAGTATTGAAATTACATCTTCACATGTGTTTAGAAATGCCTTAAAGCTGGCCATACATGGTCCCTGTTGAACCTGCCAAATTTCAATTCATATATGGACATTGTAGTTGTACAGAAGTTAAACTACCAATTGACTTCTGTTCAACCGCCCCGTCAAATTTTCCCTATTTGATCAGTGCTGCAACCTATTGCATCTAGAAGAAAAACATTTGTTTCTAGTTTCAGAGACAGACTGAAGATAGGAAAAAAATAGAGGCCACTTTTCTGAGAAAAAGTAAATTGCACCTAGCAAAAAATAAATTGTTTATTTTTTTTCAAAAAAATTAATCAAGGAGGTAAACATTAATGGAAAAGCACCACAGCTTTTGGGCTGTATTGGACAGACAGCTATGTGTTGGCAATGAACAATCCAATTACATCTTCCCCCGAAAATATTGGGTTATTTATTCCCATGCACATGAGAGAAACAATATAAAGAATTTCAGCACAGCTTTTATGCTCTATTGCAGGGGTGTCAAACTCAGTTTCATAGTGGGCCACATCAGCATTATGGTTGCCCTCAAAGGGCCGGTTATATCTGTAAGATTAGATGTCCAGAGCAACCCACACCCTCTTACATGAGATGTCAAGAGCCCCACCATCATAAGTCAAGAGTCAACCATCCTTCCTTACATGACAATGCACCCCCTTACCTTGTGCCATTGCAAGGAAGAAGATGCGGGTGGATCTGGGAAGAATAAAGTGCAAGATCTAGAGGAGGACCAGAGGAGGGCTGGAGTCGGCTTGCAGAGTCTGCTGAATGCTGAAACCAGGGGAGGCAGAGACAAGGTGGTGGCGCGGCTGCACAGAGAGCTGCAGGATCTGTAGGAGGAGTTCTACCCTCCTCTCTGCTGCAGACTGCTGAGAAGGGGGGTGGGCAAAGTCGAGCCTTTCTGCAGCAGCACAGAGAAGCACAGGATCTGGCAAAGGAGTTCTGTCCTCTCTGCTGCCGACTACTGAGACAAGGTGAGGGCAGAGACAAGGGGGGTGCCGCAGCTGCAGGAAAGGTGCGAGGGCCACATGAAATTGCCTGGGGGGCCCCATTCGGCCCGCGGGCCTTGTGTTTGACACCTGTGCTCTATTGGATAGGCTTGTAGTGTAGAGGCAGAGAACACGCAGATTGCATCTGGAAACAAAAGAATTTATTCTTTTTTTTTAAAAAACAAAAATTAAGTGATCACCCTTTTAACCTTTTTGTCTTTATGGTTAGAAAGCTTTTTCTGAGAATGCGAGCAGACAGATTTCAGCAGTAAATATGAAATTAGACAGAATCCTTAAATTAGTATAATTCAAATATTATTTACCACAGAGAGTCCCATTCTTATTAATGAAAGAATCATTGTGGAGCAGAGATTATGCATTTTTCAACCACAAATGTAACCTGAAACTGTATTGTTTCAAATGCAGGTTTTAAAAATTACACATATTTGCAGAATAGAATCTCATCATTTTCAATAGAAGGCACATTAGGAGGCAGAGAGTCAACTTCTTTTAACCAGAAATATGAACAATAAATGTATTTTCTAGAAACACACTGAAAATTGTATAGACTAGTTTGAACAAAATCTCATCTATTTGAATGTATGGTATTTTTGGAGACATGAATTAGCATGAAAAATGAAATGAAAGTATTTTTTTAAAACACCACATGTAATTTGCACAGATTTGCTGAACAAAATAATATCCCTTTTCTTTCACCTAATTTAAAAAAAAAAAATATAGGCAAAGTAAACAAAGATTTTGGTGTAAGGTACAGTCAATGTATATGAACATTATACCAACAACATAACAAAAAGCCTAATCATAACAAACTCTACTCGCCAGTGTAGTTGACCTGGGCAGGTGCTACAACCTATAGTAAAGGGTAGAATAATATCACAAGAAAAGCCATAGGCATATTAGCAAATAAAGCTAGAATATAACGCAAACCCTATTTATAAGTTATAAACGATTGGGAGAACATAACCACTTGCTTGTGGCCACCTGCAAATAAGTAGAAATGAAAGGAGTTGAGGAGAAACAGGGCTCACCAGTCTGGCAGAGGGAGCCTACAATAATCAACCAAGAATCAACCAAAAAAGAAAAATGAATAGAAGATGTATCCTTTTTCATGGGAGACAATTTGGGAGGCAGGAAGTTCGCTTTTTTCAGTCATTAATAATGAATAAAACTATATTGTTTCTAAAAGCATATAACAAAGTAAAATATTTATGTATAGCATAATGTGTAGCACTATAATTTTTAAATTGTTAAATTAGTATCCGTCAGATAAAGTCCAATTCAATCCAAATAATGTGAAATCACTTCCAAAGTCTCTATGCAAAACGTGTTCACCACTGGAGTTTAGCAATTGCATACCAGACAGTAAGACCCCTTAATTTCAGGGGGTCATGCAAGCTTGCTCTTCATCACAGGGTAAAGTATGGTGTAGAAGAAATATCACAGTGGGACCTTCTCAGGACTTCTTCATTGACTCCAAGAACTCAATTGGATTCATACCCAGAGGAAAAAGAGAACAGATCGCACATTGTGTAATACCGTAATCAAACTACATTCCTGTTATAAGCATTAATATATTCACAAAATGTGTGACATTAAATGGTGCAAAACAATCCAAATTACAGTGCAATTGCCTCGCTCACACCACCTGAACCAAAGTGATCCACCACTAACTACATTTTTATGCTGCTTCCTGGAGGCTGAGACCCCTTAATTGAAAGTAGTCAGATGTACTTGCCCCTCATCATATGATGGATTATATTGTTTATTAACATTTATCAACTTTTTTTCCTCCCAATGGCTCCAGGCAGTAGTATCATGCCCGAGAGAAGAAAGAGGATTAAACAAGCATAGCATAATACCGTAGGTTTTAAATCCACATTTTGTCGGCAAGTAAAGCATACTCACAAAAATGTGCATAAAAAGACACAAGTATATCCTATGGCACTGCAATCCTTTTGTGTGAGATTTTGTCAGAATGTCCTACCCTACGCGATTCATCAGAAGTGATGTCTTTTGGGGACTCGGCTGTTGGGAGCAGGGCAATTGCACTGGAACTTTGAATTGTTTTGCACCATTTAAAGCCACACATTTTGTTAGTATACAGACAGAAGTGTTGCAGGACTCCAAAAAACAAGAAGCATTCTGTAAGATCCTAGATGCTGGAAGATGACTCAATCATAAAGAAAGACTGAAAATAGGAACGATACCTGGGGATGACACTAAATCTATAACCACAGTTAAGCAACTTTTGATAGTTTGTGCATGTGTATATTGTATGCATATTTTGTGATACTTTCTATGCCATGAATTGTTTTTCCTACATTCTTACAGAGATTAGTAAATGATGGGAAGCTCTGCTGACTTCCATCATCCAATCATGTGCAAACAAAATTGCTTTTTTGTTTTTCCTTGCCTGTGACTGGGTATTCTTTGCAGGGTAAAGCTTCACCTCAGTTACAAAGCTTTGAAGCAACTGCACTTGTAGAGTGCAACTGCACTTGCAAAGTGCATATTCTTTTTTCCTTTAATAAATCCACCCCAATGGGTGCATGTAGAACAAACTACTATCTCTGTCTATTGTCATAACTCCCCATGGTGTTCCAGGACGTCACTTCTGATACTGCGTCACCATCCCACAATAAATTTAAACTCTTGGAACCTTTTCTCTGCATCCTCTCAAATTGTTCCAGCCACATCTTCATTTACAACAAATTTAAAAAGGTTGGGTGTAAAATCTACAATAAAAGTGAATGCAATGATATGCAAATCCATATTTTATTCACAATAAAAGATAAAAAAACATATCAAATATTTAAACTGAAAAAATGTACCATTTTAAGAAAAAAAACAAGGTCTTTTTTTGATGGCAGCAAGGCATCTCAAAATAGTTGGGACAGGGACATATTTACCACTGGATATCATCCCTGCTTCTTTTAACACACCGGGAACTGAGGAGACCAGTTGCTGAAGTTTTGGGAGGAGGAGGAATGTTGTCCCATTCTAGCCTGATAAATGAATCTAACTGCTCAATAGTCCTGGGTCTTCTTTGTCGTATTTTTTATTTCAAGATGCACCAAATATTTTCAATTGGTAAAAGGTTTGGACTGTAGGCAGGCCAGTTAAGCACCAAGACTCATCTGTTACAAAGCCATGCTGTTGTCATAGTTGCAGTATGCGGTTAGCATTGTTCTGCTCAAATATTAAAAGCAAGGCCTACCCTAAAAAGGATGTCATCTGGATAGGAGCATATGCTGATCTAAAAACTGGGAATAATTTTCTGCATTGATGGTGCCTTTCCAGATGTGAAAAAACTGCCCATTCTTTGCACCCGCATACCATTAGAGATGCAGGATTTTGAAATGAGCTCTAAAAACAAGCTGAAAGGTCCCTCACCTCTATTGTCTGGAGAACATGGTGTCCATGGTTGGCAAAAAGGAATGTCAAATTCCAATTCATACCAGACCATAGTGCAGTTTTTCACTTTGCAACAGACTCTTTTAAAGAGCATCGCACCGTTAAAGACTGCGGCATTTCTATCCTGTTTCCCCCGAAAATAAGACAGTGTCTTATATTATTTTTTGCTCCCAAAGATGCGCTAGGTCTTATTTTCAGGGGATGTCTTATTTTTCCATGAAGAAGAATACGCTACACATTTATTGTTGAACAAAAAAAAGGGAAATGTATTACCTGTATACGGTACGGTAGTAGTTGTCATCACAAACCAGCAAATTACATCCTCCTGTGTCATTTTGATCCCCCCCTTCTGATCCTCCTGTGTCATTTTGATTGCCCCCTCTGATCCTTCTGTGTAATTTTAAGTGATCCCACTCCCCCCACCCCTGTGCCAGTGGACACCTTCACCAGACATCCACCCAACCCCTTTATCAGACATTTCCCCCCTACCTCAGTCACCCCTGTGTGTCTAATTGTGAGTCAGCCAGACTCCATCAGGGCAGAGTGAGCAGCAGGCGGCAGCTTGTCCTGGCGGCGGCGCTGGCTCTCTGATTAAAAGAGACCTCCCACTTCCTGTCTGCTCTGGCTGCGATGCGGCCAACAGTGAGCTGCGCTGCGGTGCCCGCCGCTATGGTCCAGAGTCCAGAGTTACAGTAGCTTGGGGGGGCCTTATTATCAGGTAGACCTTATGTTCGGGGGAGGCCTTATTATCGGGGAGGTCTTATTTTCTGAGGGGAGGTGCCTTATATTTCAGTGAGAGGCAAAACTGTAAGCAGGTCTTATTTTCGGGGGGTGTCTTACTTTCGGGGGAAACAGGGTAGATCATGTTCATTTATGGCTTCTTCTCTGCATGATAGAGATTTACCTTACATTTTTGGATGGCACGGTGAACTGTGTTCACAGTCAGATTTTTAAAAGTATTATTGAGCCTATGCAGTGATATTCATTACAGAATCATGCCTATTTTTAATGTAGTGCCATGTGAGGGCTCGAAGATCATCCACTGTTGCATTTTTGTCTTGTCCTTTGCACACAGAGATTTCTCCAGATTCTTGGAATCTTTTGATGATATTGTGTACTGTGGATGATTATATATTTAAATTATGCAATGTTACATTGAGGAACATTATTCTGAAATTGACAATTTTTTGATGCAGCTTTTCACAACCTGGTGAACCTCTGCCCATCTTTACTTACACTCTGACACTCTAAGGTACTCTTTTTATACCCAGTAATTTTACTGACCTGTTGCCAATTAACCACCTCAAGGCCAGAAACTTACTGTCACACTTTGAATGACAATTACGCAGGCATGCAACACTGTACTTTTTTTTTTGAGACAGATAGAACTTTCCTTTGGTGTTATTTTTTGCTATCAAAAAGAAAAAAAGATAGAGACCGTGAAAGTTATTTTTTTTTCAAAATTTTCTGTTATTAAATGTAGCAAATAAATATTAATTTTAAAATAAATGTAGGCCAAAATGTATTCAGCTCAAAAATGGCGTACATTATTTAGTATTTGTGAACGTTATAAAGTCTACAATCTATGGTATATATATATATATATATATATATATATATATATATATATATATATATATATATACACAGGTTTTTGAAAATTTGTTAATCCTGATGAACTGACTGCCTCTAATTAATTGAGGCCCTAAAATGCCAAGACAGTACAAATACTCCCCAATAAACCTCTCTTTGGAATGCAAACAATCCAAAGTATTTAGTATGAGGCATGGTGAATTATTGAAGGTTTTTTTTTTTAGAAAATGAAAAACATTTTTTTCCCACAATGTTATATTTCACACCGCATAGGTATACTTATATTACATCCCAAAACACATTCTGCGACTCTTCCCGAGTATGGGGATACCATATGTGTGAGACTTTTTACCAGACTAGCTGCATAGAGAGACCCAAAAGTCCAAGGAACGCCTTCAGGTGTTAAAAGACAGATCTAGTTTCCAGACCACCTACCACATTTTTGAAGGCCCTGGAGAACCTGGACAGCAAACACTGTAACTGGTGTGGTGGTGATTAGGGACTATATGACTGGTGTCACTGTAACAAGTGTGATGGTGAAAAGGGACACTGTAACTGGTGTGGTGGTGATTAGGGACTATATAACTGGTGTCACTGTAACAAGGGACACTGTAACAAGTGTGACGGTGAAAAGCGACACTGTAACTGGTGTCGTGGTGAACAGGAACACTGTAACTGCTGTGGCAGTAATCAGGGACCCTGTGACTGGTGCGGTGGGGATTAGGGACACTGACTGGTTTAGAGTATGTAAAAAAACAAATGTAAAATATATTAAAATATATTATAATATTTTGGTTCTCATTTAATTTTTTTTACATACTGTCACCAGAGCAGAGCTACCGTGGGGTAAGAGGGGTGATCAGTATATATATATATATATATATATACTCCTTCTGGAGTGTTTGGGGAAGATGAACAATGATTAAAATTTATATTTTACTATGAAATATGACTATCAGGAAGTCAATTTCCTAGGTGTGTCAATATGTAAAAAGTAAGGAGGCAATCTCATGAGTAAACTCTACAGAAAATAAACTGCAGGAGACACTATTCTACATGCGGATAGCTTTCACCCCGAATGTCGAAAGAAATCAACATCATATAGCAAGTTTTTAAGATTGAAGCGAAATTGCAGCAACAATAAAGATTTTCAAAATGAGGCAGACAAACTAACTCTGAAAAAAGTGTTTAACAGAGGAAAAAATAAAAAGAGAAGAGTTAATCTTTAAAACCACTAAAAAGGGATAAGATAAGGAGAACAAGATGAGATTGATTCTAAAATATTCCAATGAGTACCAGGAAATTGGTCACATAGTTACAAAACACTGGCCAATATTTTAAGAAGACCCCCTAGTGGGGCACCATGTAACAGCAAATCCCTTGATAACAGAGTCAATTCAAAAAGAGACAGTTTAGTCAAAAATGAATACAAGGGCAAAGATAGAAAGGACCCTTGCAAAGATTTGGGCACCTTCCCTTGTGGAAGTTGCTCATACTGTGTGTATATGAAGTGAGAAAAATAATTCACATTACCTAATGGGGAACACTTCAAACTGAGACACTTTGTCAATTCCCGCACAAGGCGAGTCACATATCTACTTCAATGTGAATGTGGCTCTTTTTACGTGGGGAAAACATGTTTCAGGAATTATGGAAGAGGATATCAAAACATATCCATATCCCCTTTAGAAATGGAGATTGGAATAAAAGTCTTATTCAACAGGAGATGTGCTAGATTAATCAGTTGAAAGCTACAATGCCCCCAGGCCTTAATCAAATGGAAAGCTATAGGCCATTCTTAAAAGGCTTTGCATCGGGAAAAACTGACTAAGTATAGTATCAGAGGGCAAAGTGGAGTGAAACTTTTACCACTAAATGACATTTATAAATCAATCATAGCAGCATTCGAAAAAAACTCTAGTCTCAATTTCTGATAATAGCTTTGACTAATAATCAAATTCTGTGTGTCTCTAAAAAGTCCACCCTTTTTCTACAAAAACTCAAAAAAGATTCATTAAGTGATATATAAGAAATTAGAGTAGTTTAGAAGGTTGGTTTTGTAGTAGTGTTAATTATTAAATAAATTAGGTATTGTTTGTTGGTTGTGATTTTCCTTGTTACAAAATGTAAACCACTGCTCTATGTGTTGTCACATTATTTTTTTTCTCCATTAGGGGGAGCAATCATCCCTGGTCTGACACAAGGGGCCCTGAGCCATAACCTTTGGTTTGCGATGAAGAGCTTCCATGTTTGGAATCCTTCCTCAGCTACCAGCTCTTGTCAGGGCTCTATGCCTGTGGTTGCTGCGGCTTACAGGAAAATTAGCCCATTAAATCAATGGGCAAGATGCCCTTATTGTGCTGGCAGCGATGCCTAAACAAAAATAATATCCTCAGAACTTCAGGATACACCGTAACTGGATGTGACGTCATGTGCGCATGCGCAGTTTGTTCAGGACAATGGGGATTACATAGGCAACACCATAGCACTGATCATGGGGAGTTTCTTGGTTTTGGCGCCATATCTTCAGGAAGGGCCACAAACAAAAGACCCTTTATAATGGGGGATGTTCTAGCGCCCAGAAGCATACTATTGGGAGGACAGACAATGTGAAAGAAAATCTGGTGGAAGCAAAAGCTGAATGTGAACATAGTAAGTAATTATCTTGGTTCCTTGTAGTCAATTATATACCCTTTGTTTGTCATTGTTGCTGCTCTTTGAAATGGGACCTTAAGCCCCGTACACACGTACCGATTGTCGGCCATAAATATTCGTCCGACGACCGATCGGCCGATTGTAGGCTTGTTAGTATGATGCTTCCGACAGCCGACAGCGCATTTTCGGCCGAACAGAATCTGTCGTGCAGGCATCAGATCAGTGGGGGCATACTGGACAGCAATTATCAGATTAGGAGAGGCAGGTTGGGCAGCAGGCACAGGATCAGCAGGGTAGTAGGAACAGGAACAGCAGAGGCAGGCTGGGCAGCATGTAAGGGGATCCTTTATTGGGAGACTGTTTATCATGCTGATTCTGGACCTGACCTGTCCTGCTTCTTCTTGAATGGGATAGTCACATACCTGTTGTTCTGGAGATTCTCTGCTGTACCGTGTCAAACTTCTTGGCTGGAAGTCTGCCTGATCACATTCCCGACTGGAGGCCTATTACTCAGATCAAAGATCAACTTCTAGTCCAGAAGGCTTCACTCCAGCACAATTCTTGTAGTTAAAGTCACTTTGCAGTATATGTACATTAACTTGGATCACAGGTCTACTGTGCAGAATACCTTCTCTGCTTTTCGTGACTTCCCATACAGAGCTCCCTCAAGTGCAGAACTGTCATGGTCTTACCTTCTTGCTGTTCTCCTTCGTTTGACATGTGCTGGCGGCCATCTTGGTTTCTGGGTTTCTTGTAGCCTCCCACTCTGCGGCTCCTCCTTCCCACTGGGAGGAGCTGGATGCCTAGCTCATATATATAGGAGGTCTGTGGCTTCAGTTCCTTGCTTGGTCCTCCTGTGTTCACATGCTTCTAAGACTGCTGCTGCTTCTGGTTCCTGATTCTGGCTTCGTCTGACTACCCTGCTGGTTCCTGATCCTGGCTTCGTCTGTCTACCCTGCTGGTTCCTGATCCTGGCTTCGTCTGTCTACCCTGCTGGTTCCTGATCCCGGCTTCGTCTGACTACCCTCCTGGTTCCTGACCTCTGGCTTCGCAAGGACTCTGCCTCGGTTTCGCCATCCGTTTGGTCTTTTGCTTTACAGCTTGATTTTCAATAAAGCCTTCTTATTTTCACTTATCTGTTGTTGTACGTTTGGTTCATGGTTCCGTGACATTAGGACCAAGCCATGAATTCTGACGGTACAGGGCCATCCTCGCTACCCACGCTGGTTGCCAGACTTGATCAGCAGGATCACCTGTTGGGTCGGTTCGCCGTGGCGTTGCAAACCCTGCTTGAACGCACGGCTCATTTCGCTCCCGTTGCCGATGGGTCGGTTGTCGCTCCTGGGCCCGCTCCTACTGCCACTCCGGTTGTTGTGCCAGAGTCTACCCCGACACCTGTTGTTGCGCCTGCGGTGTTTCGGGATATGACCAGTTCTGCCCCCCTTCCACAGCGCTTTGGGGGAGAGCCAACTCAGTGCCGAGGTTTCCTTAACCAGGTGGGCATTTATTTCGAGTTGCTGCCACATGCCTTTCCTACTGAGAGATCAAAGGTGGGCTTCTTAATTTCGCTGCTCTCGGACAAGGCCTTGGCCTGGGCCAGCCCTTTATGGGAGAACAACAATCCGGTGGTTGCCGAGTTTTCCGGTTTTGTTGCTTCTCTTCGGAGGGTATTCGATGTGCCGGCTCGTGCTGCCTCTGCTGCGAAGCTCCTTATGTCCATCAGACAGGGTTCACGATCCGTAGCTGAATACGCCATTGAGTTTCGTACCCTGGCAGCAGAGGTGGGCTGGAATAATGAGGCTCTGGTCGCTGCTTTCTCTCATGGTCTCTCGGATGCCTTGAAGGATGAGGTTGCAGCTAAGGACCTACCAGTGGAGCTCGAGTCTCTTATTTCTTTCCTGATTTTGATTGACACCAGACTCAGGGAGAGACCTTCCTTTAAGGAGAGTCTGCGGAGGCCTCCTAACAGATTGGCGCCTACCTTTGCTGTCCCACCCGTGCCTCCCTCTCCTCCCACGCCTTCTGGGGATGACTTGGCTGGGGATGAACCCATGCAGCTGGGCTTTGCTGGCCTGTCCGAGGGGGAGAGGGTACTCCGGAGACGCGAGGGCCGATGCATGTACTGTGGTCTCGGTGGGCATTTTCGGTTGGCATGTCCGAACCGTCCAGGAAACGCTCGCACCTGAGATCCTGTCGGGGGCAGATCTTGGGTGGAGTCTCCTCGTCCCCGGTTTCCCGTGTTGACAAACCACTGATCACTGTTGTCCTCTCCTGGGTCGGGGGCTCAGTGACGACCCAGGCGTTGGTGGACTCTGGTGCTGGTGGTTTGGTCATTGATAGTGTGTTCGCTCCCGCCAATTCCATTCCTCTGCAGGCCCGAGGTTCTCCACTGGCTCTTGAGGCGATAGACGGCAGACCCCTTCTGCCGCCACACGTGACTCATGAGACCCTTCCAGTGGGGATAGCCATTGGTGCCGTTCACAGAGAGTCGGTCTGCTTCCAGGTTATTTCGTCTCCACACTACTCGGTGGTCTTGGGGTACCCCTGGCTCCAGAAGCATAATCCGACTTTCGATTGGAGATCGGCCGAGATCCTCTCGTGGTCACCACAATGTGGGGCTAGTTGCATCCATGGGCCTGTCAAGTTGCTGTGTACTTCCTCGGACTCTCTGTTGCCTCCTGAATACGAGGAGTACCGGGATGTATTCGATAAGGTGCGCGCGGTTGCCCTACCTCCGCACCGCCCATACGATTGTGCCATCGAGTTACAACCCGGTGCCGTTCCTCCTCGTGGCAAGGTCTATCCACTGTCGGTAGCGGAGAATGAGGCCATGGAGGAGTACGTGAAGGAGGCGCTTTCACGCGGACACATTCGCAAATCCTCGTCCCCGGCAGGGGCTGGATTTTTCTTTGTGAAAAAGAAGGGCGGTGAGTTGAGGCCTTGCATCGATTACAGGGGTCTCAATCGCATCACGATCAAGAACGCTTACCCGATACCCTTGATTTCCGAGCTGTTCGATCGCCTTAAAGGGGCCACGGTCTTTACCAAACTCGACCTGAGGGCGGCATATAACCTCGTAAGGATCAAGGCGGGCGATGAGTGGAAGACCGCGTTTAACACCAGGACCGGTCATTATGAATCCTTGGTTATGCCCTTTGGGTTGTGCAATGCGCCCGCAGTCTTTCAGGAATTCATCAACGATGTTTTCCGTGACCTGTTGCAGCAGTGTGTGGTGGTCTATTTGGATGACATCTTGGTATATTCTGAATCCATGGAGACCCACATTCTGGATGTCAGACGAGTGTTGCAACGGTTACGAGAGAACAAGCTGTTCGGTAAGCTTGAGAAATGCGAATTTCACCGATCCCAGGTAACCTTCTTAGGTTACATAATTTCGGCTGAGGGGTTCTCCATGGATCCTGAGAAGGTTTCGGCTGTCTTACAGTGGCCCCAGCCCAGTGGTCTTCGCTCCCTGCAGCGCTTTTTGGGCTTCGCCAATTATTATCGGAAGTTCATCAGGGACTTTTCCATGCTAGCCAAGCCTCTCACGGATCTGACCAGGAAGGGCAGTAATTCCCAGGTCTGGCCGCTCGAGGCCATCCGAGATTTTGAGGCTCTAAAGTCCGCCTTTGTGTCGGCTCCGATTCTGTCGCATCCCAACCCTGGGTTGCCCTTTGTCCTCGAGGTGGACGCGTCTGAGACGGGAGTAGGCGCCCTTCTGTCTCAGCGTAGAACACCAGAGGGTCCTCTGCTTCCTTGTGGGTTTTACTCCCGGAAACTGTCTTCCGCGGAGTGCAACTATCAGATTGGTGACAGGGAGTTATTGGCCATCGTGCAGGCCCTTAAAGAATGGAGGCACTTGCTCGAGGGTTCGGTGGTTCCGGTCCTCATCCTGACGGACCACAAGAATCTGACCTACCTTTCTGAGGCCAAGAGATTGACACCACATCAGGCCAGATGGGCTCTGTTCTTGTCACGTTTTAATTACATGGTCTCCTACCTACCTGGTTCCAAGAACATCAGGGCGGATGCCTTATCATGGCAGTACTCCAACCTGTCCAGGGAGGAGTCGATTCCGACTTCGGTCATACCTCCAAATCAGATCCTGGCCGCCATTCGCACCAGCCTGACCTCTCCCCTGGGTGAGCAGATTTTGGCGGCTCAATCTGGTGCTCCCTCTGGGAGACCCAACGGCAGATGTTTTGTGCCTGAGGAGTTGCGCACTCGGTTGTTGCGAACCTACCATAACTCCAAGACCGCGGGGCATCCTGGAAAGAATCAGCTGTCCTGGGCTGTTTAACGTCTGTTCTGGTGGCCTTCCCTACGTTCCGACATCGCCGCATATGTAGCGGCATGCTCCGTTTGTGCCCAGAGTAAGTCCCCTCTGCACCTTCCGTTGGGCCTTCTGCAACCCATAGCCACCGGGGAGCGCCCATGGTCACACCTGGGGATGGATTTCATTGTGGACCTCCCTGCATCCCGAGGCCATACGGTCATTCTCATGATTGTGGATCGGTTTTCCAAAATGTGCCACTGTGTTCCTCTCAAGAAGTTACCCTCTGCACAGGAGTTGGCCACGATTTTTGCCAGGGAGGTCTTCCGGTTGCACGGTTTGCCCAAGGAGATTGTGTCGGATCGGGGGAGTCAGTTTGTGTCCAGGTTCTGGCGCGCCTTTTGCTCCCAGTTGGGGATTCATCTCTCCTTCTCCTCGGCCTACCACCCTCAGTCCAATGGGGCCGCAGAACGATCCAATCAGGCCTTGGAGCAATTCCTTCGTTGCTATGTCTCCGATCACCAAGACAATTGGGTTGACCTCCTGCCTTGGGCTGAGTTTGCCAGGAACACGGTGGTGAACTCTTCCTCTGGGACGTCTCCCTTCATGGCCAATTATGGGTTCCAACCTGCCGTGTTACCGGAGGTATTCTCTCCCCAGGATATTCCGGCTGTGGAGGATCACCTTTCCGTCCTACGTGCTTCTTGGGTACAGATCCAGAAGTCCCTTGAGGTCTCTGCGCAGCGCCAGAGACTCCAGGCTGATCGCAGACGAGCGCCTGCTCCTTCCTACCAGGCCGGAGACCGTGTATGGTTGTCCACCCGCAACCTCAACCTTCGAGTGCCCACTCCCAAGCTGGCGCCTCGCTTTGTTGGTCCCTTCCGAGTGCTTCGCAGGGTAAACCCGGTAGCCTATGCCCTTGCGCTTCCTCCTGGCATGCGGATCTCCAACGTGTTTCATGTCTCCCTGTTGAAGCCACTGGTGTGTAATCGTTTCACTTCCTCGGTTCCTCTGCCTCGTCTGGTCCAAGTGGGCAATCGTGAGGAGTATGAGGTGGACTCACGCCTGGTCCGCGGTCGGGTGCAGTTTTTGGTTCATTGGCGTGGTTATGGTCCAGAGGAGCGTTCCTGGGTTCCCTCCACAGATGTCCATGCTCCTGCCTTGCTCCGTGCCTTCCACGCACGCTTCCCTCAGAAACCGTTCTTTACTCCGCGGAGGAGGGGCCCTTGAGGGGGAGGTACTGTCATGGTCTTACCTTCTTGCTGTTCTCCTTCGTTTGACATGTGCTGGCGGCCATCTTGGTTTCTGGGTTTCTTGTAGCCTCCCACTCTGCGGCTCCTCCTTCCCACTGGGAGGAGCTGGATGCCTAGCTCATATATATAGGAGGTCTGTGGCTTCAGTTCCTTGCTTGGTCCTCCTGTGTTCACATGCTTCTAAGACTGCTGCTGCTTCTGGTTCCTGATTCTGGCTTCGTCTGACTACCCTGCTGGTTCCTGATCCTGGCTTCGTCTGTCTACCCTGCTGGTTCCTGATCCTGGCTTCGTCTGTCTACCCTGCTGGTTCCTGATCCCGGCTTCGTCTGACTACCCTCCTGGTTCCTGACCTCTGGCTTCGCAAGGACTCTGCCTCGGTTTCGCCATCCGTTTGGACTTTTGCTTTACAGCTTGATTTTCAATAAGGCCTTCTTATTTTTACTTATCTGTTGTTGTACGTTTGGTTCATGGTTCCGTGACAAGAACACTAGGGATGGGCTGAACATCCCCCTGCTCGGTTCGCACCAGAACATCTCGAACAGGGAAAAAGTTCTAGTGAACATGCAAACTCTTTTAAAATCTATGGGACACAAACATGAAAAATCAAAAGTTCTCATTTTTAAAGCTTATATGCAAGGTATTGCCATAAAAAGTGTATGGGGACTTGGATACAGCCCTAGTGGACATGTATCAATGCAAAATATTTTTAAAAAAGCAGTGATTTTAATGATTCTTAAAGTATAACAAAAAAATGAAAAAAATCCTTTAAATATAGTGCCTTTGGGGGTCCCCTTAGTTTGCCTGTAAAGTGGCGCATCTGTACGATGTTTAGAGCCTGCTGCAGCAATACTGACATTTCTAAATGAAAAAATGTAATTTCAAACTTGCTGGGGGCTGTAATGTATTGCCTGCTCCCAGCAAAACAGATAAAAAATGGTGTAATGCCCCCCCCCCATCCCAGTCCATATTAGGCCCCCACGCTAAAATGAAAAAAACGGCATTGGGTTCCCCCCAAAATCCATACCAGACCCTAATCCCAGCACGCAGCCTGGCAGGTCAGGAACCTGAACCATACCAGGCCACATGCCCTCAACATGGCTCTGCCCCCCCAGCCCAGAGCACCCTGTCCCGATTGTGATGAGGACAAGGGCCTCTTCACGAAAACCCTGGGCTGTGGTTGTCAGGGTCTGGGGCTTATTGGAATCTGAAAGCACCTTTAACAAGGAGGCCCCCAGATCCTGGCCTCCTCCCCCTATGTGAATGGGTGTCGGTACATCGTATCTCTAACAATTCACCAAAAAAGTGTACAAAAAAAAAAAAACAAGACAAGCTTTATTCAAAAATAAAAAAATAGTGTCCCCTGATGTAATTCACACTGCCCACCACACCTGCTGACCTGAAAAAATAAAAGCCGGCGAGTGCAGTGGAAGGCATGATTGACGATGAATTTACATCAGGGTACACTATTTTTTATTTTTACGTAAAGGACTTGTCAAAAACTGTCTCATGTGTTTTTTTTTTACACTTTTTTGGTGAATGTACCCTTAGGGGGAGGGGGCCAGGATCTGGGGGGCCCCCTTGTTAAATGGGGCTTCCAGATTCCTATAAGCCCCCCATCCGCAGACACTGACAACCACAGCCCAGGGTTATCGTGAAGAGGCCCTTGTCCCCCATCAAAACGGGGACAGGGTGCTCTGGGGTGGGGGGCAGAGCCACGTTGAGGGCATGTGGCCTGGTATGGTTCAGGAGAGGGGTGCTTGATCATCCCCTCCACTTTCCTTTCCTGATAGTGGATGACCATTATAAAGCAGCAATAGTGATTAAAAGTGAGCACCCCCCAGGTGTCTCTGAGCTTTTAAGGATCCCAAAGCTTGGGAAGTGTAGCCAAGGGCTGACTGTATTGTTACCTTTGCAAGAGCAAGAGGCTGTTACTCCCTGTGCTATTTGGCAGGTATCGTGGCCTAGGCAGAGCTGGGGACCTCTCACCCTGGGAGCTGCATCACTGGGTGCAGGTTTTCTGTCACTATCACCACATCCACTGAGTTGCTGATTGCGGCTACCTCAACCTCGTGCCCACGCAGTCATCGCTGAACTTCTAAGCTTACAGGTCTCCAGTTGGGCACCTCACACCAACTTGCAGACATTCAAAAGCCTATGCAGGGGCATCCTGTCTCCAAGGACCAGTGTATCTGCTGGATTGGTAAGCAGGCAGAAGCCCGTCTTATCTCTGACACTTAACTTAGAGACACTGCATGCAGACACCTTTATACAGTACCTGATCAGCTGTGGAAAAAGCATCTCTTGGCACCACCATAGTTAGCTTAAAATCATGGATACCCATTCTAAAAGGTCTTTTTCTCATCAAGGGACTCTGCCTGTAGACATTGTGGCAGATGAAAACCTCATTATAGACATATAACTGTTTTTAAAAGGGAACTTTTACTTAAATTGTTTTCTTCAAGTGGTTTTAAAGGCTCAAGGTTTTTTTTTGCCTTCATGTATTCTTTGCATAAAGGCAAAAACCCTTCTGTGTGCAGTGCCCCCCCTCCCCCACCTAGCACCCCCTAATACTTACCTGAGCTCCCTTTCAACCCAGTGATGTGCATGAGAGCTGAGCTTATCCTGGGTCTCTCATTCCTCATTGACTGAGACAGCAGGGGGAGCCAATGAGGAGAGAGCGGGGGCAGGGTTGAGCTGTGGCTCTGTGTGACTTACGGATGCATAGAGCGAGGCTCAGGAGCAAACACGCACCAGTGCCCACAGAGCAAGCGGTTTCCTATTCGGAGCACAGGCTGAAGAGGAGGAACCAGGAGTGAGGGCAGGGGACCCAAAAAGTGGAGGAACAAAGCTGCTCTGTTTGGCATGTTTTTTTTTTATCTTCTTTTTTTTTAATGAACCTTTAAAGAGTAACTCCACTTTTGTTGAGAAAAAACATTCCCCTCTGGGTGATCTATGTACATTTCAGGGATTTTAACAAACCTTATTGCAGATTCTTACTGTCGGTGAAGTACCAGCTATAGTGCAAGTGAAGCTCTGGGGCTGCCGATGCAGCTTGCCCTGACCTTGCTTGAATGCTACCTGCCCTGACCTTAGCTTGTTTCTGGACCCTGCTCTGCCTTCTGCTCATCTAACTTTTCCAAGTATTGCCAACCTCTGCCTGTATCCTGACCATTCTCTGCCTTCTGTCTATGGCTGTAGCTGACCATCCATTGCCAAACTAGCTTGTCTGTCTGGCATCCAGTTATCCATCTGTCCTGCCCTGCATGCTGCCTGTTTACCACTGGTTATTCACCTGCCTTGTGCTGCCAGTGTTCCTGCACCTGCGGTCAGTTGCTGTCTGCCAAGAAACTGCTGTCTGCTGTCTACCCAGCCCAGGTTCTGCTGTTCCTGCTGCCATCTGCTGTTCCAGCCATCCGGCCCAACTCTGGCGATGCACCTGCTATGCACCTCTATGACCGGCGGAAAATCTTACAGGCATTAATACCTTGCTGCACTCTCGCATCCACTGTCCCAACATCAGTGGTCCTAGAGTCAGGGCTGTACGAGAGGCCTCCCTCTACACATCAGGCTCTGCCCAAGGTATGTGACACCTACCTTTTGTTATTCTGAAGAAATAGCTGTTTGTTTGTCTGTGTCCATGTTCAGAGTAAATCTGTATGGGAGTGGTTTTATATCAGTCAGCTGCTGCACCTGCAGGGTTCTAATGAAGAAATCGTAAGGGTCTGCATCTCTTTAGACATGATTTCTATTTGGGAATATCTCACCAAAAATGAAATCTGTTTCAAGCCTGCCTATTATAACAATTTGACCTGTTGCTATTCTTTTTTGACTGTGTTTCCTTGTGATTTTGCTTTACTGCAGTATTATACAAAATTGAGTCATACTGGTAGCTTTTAAGGTCTTGTTGACTTAAGTTTCCTGGAAAATGGTGACTAATTATTGATGTCTTTGCATTTGTATCTTCTGCTTGAGGTATATCAGAACCCAGGGTGTCAAAGGTGTCGAGGGGCTTGCAAAGTCAGGACAACCACTGGAGACAAGCAGCTTCCAGAGGCCCTTGCAGGCATAGCGCAACACAAGACTCAAAAAAGAGGAATAAGTGGCGCTGCCTAGGAATAAATAAAGAAAAAATATACTGTATATAATCCTGGCAGGACTAAAGCCAGGAAAAATATTGAGATAAACAAGATGTGTACATAGTGTAAAAAAGTGTAGATACCACTAGTAATTCAATGATAAATAAATAAATAAATTAAATGTTAATACATCAAAAAACATATTACAATTTTCTTAATAAATACTATAGCTCAAATTCATCAAAAAGGTGACCGGTTAAAAAAAAGTGGTATGTACTAGTGAACAATCATATCAAAATACAAAAACTGTAATAGACACAAAAAAATCATTAAAGTTCTATAGTGCAAAAGTGAATAAATATATATATATATAAATCAATAGAAATAAAATCCATAATAAATAAAAAAAGCAGGCATACCTGCATCAGCCATACCTAATCAGTGATTGAAACGTGATACCCCTATAGGGGTTTTTCCGTTTGTTTGAGTGCAGTTCTGGGAGAGTGGGGAGCACGAGTTCATTCACTTCACCATTCACTTCCAAGATTTCTTTGGGATTGTCATTTTTTTGGACTTTTTTATTTATTATGGATTTGATTTCTATTGATTAAAAAAAAAAAATATATATATATATATATATATACCTACGATATACGAGGGATGAACTGCAAAGGACCCCCAGGCAGGAATCCCGTGGAACTCCTAGATGCTCGTTTGCAACTAATAATCGATACTCTCCATTAAGAAAGATGAGACCCCATACCCCCATAGATCAATGAAGAGATAGAAGGTTTTTTGATGACCAGAGGAATTTTTTTTGGGGAGGCCACTGGGAAAGACCACCCAGATACCAGGGTTGGTACCGTCCACCAAGCCGACAAGGAGGGAGGGGATCCCAAGGGTATACCAATCATTGGAACCAGGGTCGTATGAGAGATCTGGAATTTTTCCAGCACAGAGGAGAAAGAGGTTATGCTGGGCACACAGGGGCGTATGACCAGGAGAACCCTACAAGATAGTTCCCATGGACTACAGGAAACAGACAAGTGGCAAATGAGGAGGGAAGAAGAAAAAGAAGAGAATACTCAATACTGGGATCTTTAACCTGAGTGGCATAGAATTTACCAAGGAAGACATTCATGTTTTGGACTTAGTCTTAAAATATGCTCCCACTAAAGACATTGACAATTTTGAGGTCTATGTTGACTTACAGAAATTCATGAGGAAATTAAACATTAAAAAGTTTTTTTTAGTCTTAAAGGTGATAACAAACCTATTCTAGCCACTGAATTTAAACATACTGGATTGAGGAGCCATTCTTATTTAACCCCAAAGTATCAGGAAATGAATGTATGGGGGCCTTTAAGAAGATGAAAGAAGAAGATCTTAATAACATGGAAATAAATGATAAAAGAAAAAGAAGTATATAGAAAACCATTAATGGCATAGAAAAGAAGAAAGAAGTGGTTATTCGTCCAGCCGATAAAGGAGGACTAGTCATATTGAAGAAACAGGACTATGAGGAAGAAATTGAAAATCTTTTAAAAGTCGCAGGAACATATAAAAAATTAAAAAATAACTCTAGGAAAATATATGAGAGAAAGCTTAAAACATCTATCAATAAGAGTAAAGAGAGGGGGATTTTGACCAGCAAGGAGGCTAGATATTTTTTACCAGAATCCACAAAAATGCCTGTGATCTATTATTTACCTAAAATTCACAATAATTTAGTAAAACCTCCTGGGAGGCCCATTATTAGTGGAGTAAATTTGTTGTTCTCCAGATTGGATGAATACCTGGACAAGTTTTTACAGCCATTGGTACAGGAAGGGAGATCATACCTCAAAGATAGTACTCAGTTGATTAAAGAACTTCAAAATATTGTGATTAAGGAACCATGTCTTCTGGTCACGATAGATGCCAACTCCCTTTACACTAGTATAACCCAACAAGGTGGGTTGAGGGGTGTGGGGAAGGCATTATATGAAAATACTGGCTTTAAACAGGAACAGATCCAAAACATACGAGAAGGTCTTAAAATGGCAATGGAAAGTAATTACTTCTGATAAGAAAATCATTTTTATGTGTTTCACGTGCTAGAAAAAGAGGTGCAAAAATGTTGATTGATGACGCTCGGGTGGGCGGGCAAAATAATTTCCGGTTTAACCAATTGCGTCACTTCCTGTCTCCTCATAGAAAGCACGCAAGACGGCGTTACAGGAAGTCTTTTTTGTTACTGCCTACTGCCTACATTTTCCTATGTTTTGTGATCTGTCATCTGCTTAACCACTTAAGCCCCGGAGGATTTTCCTGCTAAAAGACCAGGGGGTATTTTGCGATTTGGCACTGCGCGACTTTAACGGACAATTGCGCGGTCGTGCGACGCTGTACCTAAACGAATTTGACGTCCTTTTTTTCCCACAAACAGAGCTTTCTTTTGGTGGTATTTGATCACCTGTGCGATTTTTTGATCACGCGCTATAAACAAAAAAAGAGCGACAATTTTGCAAAAATAGCAATATTTTTCACATTTTTTTATATGAAATTCCCCCAAAAAAATGTAAAAATCAAAATTTTTTAACATTTTTGGCCAATTTGTTTTATCCTACCTATGTTTGGTAAAAAAAATCGCAAAAAGCGTATTTTGATTGGTTTGCGCAAAAGTTATCGCGTTTACTAACAAAGGGAAAGATTTTTGTCATTTTTGTTGTTTTTTTTTTTAACGCGTAATGGCGGCGATCTGCGATTTTTTTTGCGGTACTGCGACATTGCGGCGGACAGATCGGACCCTTGACTGACATTTTTGACACTTTTGGGGTTACCAGTGGCATTTCTACAGTAATCAGTGCTATACATATGCACTGTTACTGTAAAAATACACTGGCAGTGAAAGGGTTAACTTTATTTGGGAGGGAGGGGCTGTGTGTGTCCCTAGGGGCGTGATTCTTACTGTGATTGGCTGTGGCTCTAGCTGTAAGGACACTGATCAACGGATCTACATACTAGATCCGTGTAATCAGTGTCTTTACAGCGAGGAGAATGACAGGCAGCTTGTTTACACAAGCTGCCTGACATTCTCCCTCTTCCCCCGACGATCGCCGAGTGGCCGGCGGACATCGGGTCCGCTGGTCACACGCGCGGGGGGGTGCGTGACCGCGCTGGGGGGGGAGCACGCCTCCGCGGGCGCGCGCTCGCTCCCCAGACCCTCCCAGGCTAGTGACGTTAATTAACGTCACTCTGCCTGGTAGGGGCTGACCGCCGCAGTAAATCTATTTGCGGCGGTCGGCAAGCAGTTAAATAAATGCCCTTTTTAAACAATGTTACACTACTACCCTCTTATTTCATTTGGGCTGAGCCTGCCAAGGAAACGATTACTGGTCACTGGAATTAAACGTTGCTGGATGGTACCCAGGACTCCACACTCGCTATTAAGGCTACATTTGGCCCAGAGGGGGGTCTCTATTTCTGGTGAGTGGGGGAGCAAGAGGGGAGAGTGGCACATTAACACGGAGGAGCACCTTCCAGCATTTGGAAAATAAGGCACTTGAGCACCTTTTTGAGCACCATTGCACAGCTTTTCTGAACATTTTATGAACTTTATTATTGCATGCACCTTTTTTTGAATTAGACTTTTTTATTGTATGCACATACTTATGAACTGAATTATTTATTCTCTTGAGTACATTGCACATTTTGCACATCCATTCATTGATTTATTTATTGTAGGAATTTTTTGCACCTCATTTTTAAATGTTGATACACAGTTTATCCAGCACGTTTTTCTAGCACGTGAAACACTTTACTAGTTACTTATTTTTAGCAAGCGCTGTTTTAAATTAGGGATAGACTGATATGGTTTTTTCAGGGCCGATACCGATAACGATATTTTGGTCACAACGTATCGGTATCAACCGGTATGAGCCGATATTTTGTACATTTAAAATTTTGAAAAATAAAGAAAATTTTTGACACAAATCAGGTACTGAACATGTTAATTTTTGTTTAATGCTTAATGGCTGGCTTGCTGGCACCCTGTGGTGGGTGGCTGGCTGCCTGGAACCCTGTGGTGGGTGGCTGACTGGCTGGCACCCTGTGGTGGGTGGCTGGCTTGCTGGCACCCTGTGGCGGATGGCTGGCTGGCACTCTGTGGTGGGTAGCCGGCTGGCACCCTGTGGTGGGTGGGTGGCTGGCTGTCTGGTACCCTGTGGTGGGTGGCTGGCTGGCACATTTGTGGGTGGCTGGCTGGTACAGGGCCTGTGGGCGGCTGGCTGGTAAAAGTGCCTGTGGCTGGCTCGGACAGGGCCTGTGGGTGGCTGGCTGGTACAGGGCCTTCGGGTGGCTGGCTCGCTGGTACAGGGCCTGTGGATATGGGTGGCTGACTGGCACCGGGCTGCTGTGGGTGGGTGTATGGCTGTGATACACTCTTGTGAGACTAGTGCCGACTCCAGATGAGGCTGTCCAAGGTGAGGGAGGCAGCCTAAGAAGGCAGAATGATGTCACAAAAATATCGGCAATATCGGCCAGTTCCGGGGCCGATACCGATATATCGGGGAAAGTACTTATCGGCACCTGATATATCGGCCTTGCCGATAATCGGTCTATCCCTATTTTAAATAATTTGTTTCGGTCCATTCCCCCATTGGGTGAACAGCAGCTGCTCATTGTATTTTAGCAATCAACTTGGGTTATTTTGTATTATTATTAAATTCTATGTACCAACCAAAAGTGTGGCCATGGGAGCTCGTTATGCTCCGAGTGTTACCAATTTATTTATGAATATGTGGGAAGAGGAACTGATATATACCAGGGATAGACCAAATCTCAAGTTCTACAGACGTTATATAGATGATACTATCATCTTGTGGGAGGGATCTGAAACCTCTCTAAAATAATACCTTCAAGAGATTAACAGGAATGAATATAGTATCACGTTCTCTGGGAATTGGAGTAGTGAACAAGTGGATTATCTGGACCTTCAAATTTACAAAGAAAGAAATGGTCTGCAAACAAGGACTTTTTTTTAAAACCACTGATAAGAATGGTTACATACCCATCTCTAGTTGTCACCATCCGAAATGGAAGGAAAATATCCCAAAAGGACAATTCATGAGGTTGAGATGGAACTGTGACAAATTAGAGAATTTTGAAAAGCAAGCAAAAATTATGACCCAAAGATTTGAGGAAAAGGGGTACCACCGAAAGAATTTAGAGACAGGAAAAAACAAAAGTAAAGATTATGAATAGAGATGAACTATTGACCAAGAAAATTAAAAAGAAGGATACCCATTTGGATATGGCCTTTATTACAGGCTACCATAAACAATTCAAGGCAATGGAACATATATAAAAAAAAATATTGACCTATATTAAAATCAGAGAGAATCCTTTCACAAATTCTCCCAAGCAAAAGCTCATTTACAGGAAAGCACTGATTTTGAGGAACAACTTGGTACATAATGTCATCGACCCTCCCCCCCCCCCCCCCTAGGAACACTAAATTGTTTCCAGAAATGAAAGGCTTTTTTAGATGTAATAGGTGCTTACCTTGAAAGGTTAATAAGAAGCAACCTAGGAAAATTACTAGCTTTAGGTCTTTGGCAAACAGTAAAGTATTTCAAATTTAAGAGCTCATCACATGTAATAGTACACACGTGACCTACGTGATTGAATGCCCTTGTCGGCTGCAGTATGTGGGTAGGACAATGACACCCCTTTTCTTTAGAATTAGGGAACATATTAACAAAATTAGAAAGGGGTTCCCTAAACACAGCCTCTCTAGACATTTTTTAGAAGCCCACAACAAAGACCCAAAGGGATTAATATTCTATGGGGTAGATACTATTAGGAGCCATTGGAGAGGGGACAAAACGAAGATCAAAGTGTCCCAGAATGAAACCAAGTGGAAATACCAATTAGGGTCTTTGCAACCAAGATGGTTAAATACAGACATAGACCTGAACTGTTTTATCTCTAATTTCTAGCTATTCTCTTTCCTCTAAGGTTGGATATCAAATTATTTCTTCTCAATGTAAGGTCTAATCCTCTTCCCCTATATATTTAAAGATGTTTATTCTCCATCATAGATTAATGAGATGTATATTACTCATATATTCCCCTAGCGTCAATTTTCCTCTGTTCCATCTCATTATAGGATATTTTTAATTTAATGTCTACATATATCTTCCTTTACTATGACCTTATCTGTTTATTTATTCAAATTCTCCTGGTATTTTTTTTCCAATTTTTTCCTTTTTTTTCCATTTCCCATACTATTACATGCTCATTTTTAGATTGTATTTTTACATTTAACCTGCATCCGTTCTTCTGTGAGATTTAATATTTTACACACATATTTTATTTTTAATTTTTATATAGAAGTTTTTGGTTCAAAGATGGTTTTAATACGATATATATGTATTTTTTGTTTACGTGATCATGTTTATACCATAATTTTTGTGGTCTATCAATTAGGTCACTGGGTTTTACAGTGACTTGCGAAAGTATTCGGCCCCCTTGAACTTTGCGACCTTTTGCCACATTTTAGGCTTCAAACATAAAGATATAAAATTGTAATTTTTTGTGAAGAATCAACAACAAGTGGGACACAATCATGAAGTGGAACGAAATTTATTGGATATTTCAAACTTTTTTAACAAATAAAAAACTGAAAAATTGGGCGTTCAAAATTATTCAGCCCCCTCAAGTTAATACTTTGTAGCGCCACCTTTTGCTGCGATTACAGCTGTAAGTCGCTTGGGATATGTCTCTATCAGTTTTGCACATCGAGAGACTGAAATTTTTGCCCATTCCTCCTTTCAAAACAGCTCGAGCTCAGTGAGGTTGGATGGAGAGCGTTTGTGAATAACAGTTTTCAGTTCTTTCCACAGATTCTCGATTGGATTCAGGTCTGGACTTTGACTTGGCCATTCTAACACCTGGATATGTTTATTTGTGAACCATTCCATTGTAGATTTTGCTTTATGTTTTGAATCATTGTCTTGTTGGAAGACAAATCTCCGTCCCAGTCTCAGGTCTTTTGCAGACTCCATCAGGTTTTCTTCCAGAATGGTCCTGTATTTGGCTCCATCCATCTTCCTATCAATTTTAACCATCTTCCCTGTCCCTGCTGAAGAAAAGCAGGCCCAAACCATGATGCTGCCACCACCATGTTTGACAGGGGGGATGGTGTGTTCAGGGTGATGAGCTGTATTGCTTTTACGCCAAACATAACGTTTTCCCTTGTTGCCAAAAAGTTTGATTTTGGTTTCATCTGACCAGAGCACCTTCTTCCACATGTTTGGTGTGTCTCCCAGGTGGCTTGTGGCAAACTTTAAACTACACTTTTTATGGATATCTTTAAGAAATGGCTTTCTTCTTGCCACTCTTCCATAAAGGCCAGATTTGTGCAGTATTCGGCTGATTGTTGTCCTATGGACAGAGTCTCCCACCTCAGCTGTAGATCTCTGCAGTTCATCCAGAGTGATCATGGGCCTCTTGGCTGCATCTCTGATCAGTCTTTTCCTTTTATGAGCTGAAAGTTTAGAGGGACGGCCAGGTCTTCGTAGATTTGCAGTGGTCTGATACTCCTTCCATTTCAATATTATTGCTTGCACAGTGCTCCTTGGTATGTTTAAACCTTGGGAAATCTTTTTGTATCCAAATCCGGCTTTAAACTTCTCCACAACAGTATCTCGGACCTGCCTGGTGTGTTCCTTGTTCTTCATGATGCTCTCTGCGCTTTAAACGGACCTCTGAGACTATCACAGTGCAGGTGCATTAATACGGAGACTTGATTACACACAGGTGGATTCTATTTATCATCATTAGTCATTTAAGTCAACATTGGATCATTCAGAGATCCTCACTGAACTTCTGGAGAGAGTTTGCTGCACTGAAAGTAAAGGGGCTGAATAATTTTGCACGCCCAATTTTTCAGTTTTTTATTTGTTAACAAAGTTTGAAATATCCAATAAATTTTGTTCCACTTCATGATTGTGTCCCACTTGTTGTTGATTCTTCATAAAAATTACAGTTTTATAATATCTTCATGTTTGAAGCCTGAAATGTGGCAAAAGGTCGCAAAGTTCAAGGGGGCCGAATACTTTCGCAAGGCACTGTATATACAATTTTATTTGGGATATATACTAATTTATAATTATATATATATATATATATATATATACATATGCCAACTGTGTACACATGTATTTTATCTGTTTTTATCTAATTTATTTAATTAGGCATGGATATATATATATTTTTTTCTGATATATATTTTTGGGGTTATACAGGGATACGTGTATTTTTGCCTTGGTTGCTGATCTTGTAGTATCCCGCTGCTTAGCAACGTTCCAGCGCTTTATTTTTCATTCAGTGTGGGATGGATTTTATTCAGCTCCTTTCGGTTTGTTCTGTTATTGATGCCCCATCCTTTATAAATAGATGCGGAATGGACATAATGGACGCTGCTCTTGATGATGTCACATCAACGAAATGCATAGAGCATCATTACGTCACTTCTGCTTCCGCTCTGTGGAACGCATATGGCTTCTCGATACATTGTTCCCATCATCGCTTGCAATATATATTGTTTGTGAGTATATTTTTTTAACCTCTAATAAAACAAACTCTATGCAGATTCACACCATGAGATTCTCTAATTTTATCCACCAAGGAATTTCTAAAATGAACTGGCACCCGTGGTTCATACGGCCATGGTTACCAGGCATACCTGCATCAGCCATACCTGATCAGTGATTGAAACGTGATACCCCTATAGGGGTTTTTCGGTTTTTCCTTTTGGTGAGTGCGGTCCTGGGAGAGTGAGGAGCACAAGTTAATTTACTTCACCATTCACTTCCAAAATTTCTTTGGGATTGTCATTTTTAAGGACTTTTTTTATTTATTATGGATTTGATTTCTATTGATATATATATATATATATTTTTTTTTATTCACTTTTGCACTAAAGCACTTTGATGATTTTTTAGTGTATATTACAGTCTTTTGTATTTTGATATAATTGTTCACTAGTGCATACCACTTTTTATCACCAGTCACCTTTTTGTTAAATTTGAGCTTTAGTATTTATTAAGAAAATTATTTAGTACTTAAAGATTGTGTTGGTTAGTATTTATATACATATGATACCTACATCCCAATATGTTCAAAAAAGATTTGGACCAAAGTCCATATAGAGGACCATGTCCTCTATATAGACTTTGGTCCAAATCCTTATTAGGAAAATTGTCATATGTTTTTTGATGTATTAACATTTCATTTATTTATTTATTTATTGATCATTGAATCACTAGTGGTATCTACACTTTTTTACACCAAGTACACATCTTGTTTATCACAATATAATTTAGCTTTTGCCCTGCCAGGTTTATATATCTATATATTTTTTTATTTATTCCTAGGCAGCGCCACTTATTCCTCTTTTTGTGTTTTTTTTTTATATCTGTATAACTCTTTGGGTTATATTTGAGGTAGGCTGCAGCCTGTGATATATCATAGCGTGGAATCCTTTTTTATATATGCAACACAAGACTCGCCTTTTCTTTGCAGTCGCCTCCCATGGCTAGCATGCCTAGTCTACCTCCCATTTAATAGGAGACAAATGTGTATTTCTATTTAAATTTTGAGTACGAATACACTGGGGTGAATTAACAAGTTATGCATGCACAGAGAACATGAGAGCTGAAGCTGCAAGCTCCAATCTCGCAGCTGTTCACGCCTCAGCTCAGAGCAGGAGGGAGAAGGAGAGATGGTAATCTGCTCATGCTGTGTAACCATTGCATGGACAGAGAGAGGGATATGAGTTTTCATTTGGCTATACCCACAACCATTACTGATTTTTATGGCTGAAAACCAGTGGATGTATACTAGGAGCATATTACAGCTGGCACGGCTTAGTGCTACAGTATGTGAGTGAGCTCTTTTTATTTGTGTGATAATAAAAGTTTTTACAGAGAGGACTAAATATATTGTTTTGTTCCCTATGATGGACCATTATATATGAGGAAAAACTGGGATCCTGATACATCCAGAGACATCAATCCATCAATCCATTCACAGCTTGACCATCCCTAATGGGGAACAGCGTTCTGTGACTCTCTGGGGAAACAGGAGTGAAGGCAGGAGGAAAAACTGGGATCCTGCTACATCCAGAGACATCCATCCATTCAGAGTTCGACCATCCCCAGTGTGGAACAGCTTCTTTGACTCTCTGGTGAAACAGGAGTAAAAGCTGGAAGTGAGCTGCTAGGAATTACCGGTGGTGGAGTCTTTTTGAACACCTGTTTTTGAGTTGATTATCTCACACAGATGTGGCAGGATTATCCATTGATCCTTTGGACTGATTAAAGCGGAGTTCCAGCCTAACCGCCCTCTCACCTGTCCCACGGTCCAGCGATGCGCCGTCTTCTCCCTCTCTGCTCCGCGGCGCCGGCATCACTGATGTGGGCACCCGGCTGTGACAGTTTGTGGCTTCACAGCCGGGTACGCACTGCGCATGCGCGAGTTGCACTATGCGTCGTGATTGGCCGGCAATCTTCTGGGACCTCTGACATGTCCCAGAAGATTGCAGGGAGGGAGGGAGAGAGGAGAACTTCCGCTCAGGGTTCAGGATCCCAGTTTTTCCGAGCGGAAGTGGGATCGGGTACATGTCAAAACTAGGTACCCCCCCCCAAAAAATTACATGCCAAATGTGGCATGTCAGGGGGTTAGGACTATTTAAAGCGGAAGTTCCACTTTTGGGTGGAACTCCGCTTTAAGTTTACTATCCCTCACAGAGGTGGCAGGATATATTTGTTTATTTATTTTTTGGATTGATTGAATATCACTGGAGCCTTTTTTCCTTTGAACATGTTGTAATAGATGCATTGTATGTTTATTTCACTTGGAGTTTTTTGTATTTTGTCACTTGTATCGATCCTTACTCACACTACTTAAAAATCTTTTTATGTAGAAACAATGTTAGTTATTCACAGATGAGTTGAGATTGTGCTGTATTTTCATCAGTTATATTTATTGGAGTAAAGTGAAAGCACTTTATTTATTATTATTAATATTAATGTTTGCACTTGTGCACTAATATTGGGGTAGAGGATAGTATGTGGTTTATATTTTTTGTATACGATATTGCGCTGATTAATAATTATCATAATATGAACTGTCTGCTGACAGCTCACATTTCATACATCAAGGTTGCACCTGACAGGAATTAGTGGCAGTTTTCTATATGGAAAATTACAGTATTCCCCCTGTTAATCAGGTTCAGACCTGCACTAGTTTCTATTTCACTTTGAATTAGAAACTGGTGCTAATGACACAGACCTGAGAAAGGTCTGTTTGAATAATATGGTGCACACAACTTCTGACAATTTCCTGTGCCATTTTAATGGTGCAAGAAGCTTACGTAATTCCCTGAACTACGTCAGTTTTCTATGTGTGTTTTGTGTAAAGAATAATTCCCCTTTTGTTGAGAAAAACACATTCCCCTCTGGGTGATCTGTGTACATTGCAGGGATTTTAATACATGTTGTTGCAGATTCCTACCTTTTTCTGCTTTGAAGAAATAGCTGTTTGTTCCACTGTGTCTTTTGGATACTGTTTCTGAATAAAAGCGATTATTTAATTTTAATAAGCTGCTACACTTTTTATGTTCTTGTGAGAAATGCAGAAGAAGTCTGAAGTCCTTTAGAAGTGCTTATCCCTTAGGGAGTATCTCACCCAAAAATGATATGTTTGTTGCAGAGGCTGCCTAAAACCTTACTTACTGCAAGCTCTTTACCCAAGCAGGAAATTACATTTCTCCAAGTTGCTATATTGCAATGAATTCTACAGAAAATGATAGTCCTTCAGTTTGAAAAGGAAATTCAAACCTTTTAAGTATATATCCCTTTTATTTCTAGGCAATGTTTGAATGGACATTTTATGACCCATTCACCCCTCCATTCCTTTCTGTTCCATTGTGGTGCCCTAAAGCACACTTGTTCACACGTGTAATGGCATGCATTGCATTAAAACAGACTATTCATTTTGAATGAGCTGCTAGTGAACAAGAACTGATTCGAAAAAAAAAATATTGCTGACCTTTTTTTATTATTACAGCACACCACAAAGCACAGTATATGTGCTGCGGAGTGCTGCGGTGCATTGTGTGCTGAGCTCTACTGTACAATATGTTGGGGTGCCACACAATTCAGTAGGTGCATTGTCATGTATTGTTGCAATTTGCATTAACCCAATGTTAATGCAAGTTTAAATGGCCCCGCACTGTTTGCCTTCTCAAATGTATTGAAAAATGTAACAATTTCAATGGGGAATGCTTACTTTTTCTGTTAAAAAAATGAACCCTAAATCTAGGTGACATTTCAGAGATTGGTCTGCTAGAGAGTTTTACTTTAGAAAAGTCCTTGGGAGGTAGGGCTTCTTAGTGAATTTTTTATAAATACGGAAACCTGAAGATAGCCTCTGGTTCTGGAATGCTGCCAGCTTTGAGAAAAATTTGAGAATTAATCAAAGTGACACTGTGACTCATTCATGCCCCTTGGCGTGGTGTAATGAGCAGCATTAGCTGTACGATTCTAGGAACTAAGCAGAAAATGTGCAAGCTTTAGAGACTGTTGTAAAACCCCCCATTTTCTTAAATAATAAGAATTGTAACTCTTATTTAAATATATGTTAACAATTTGCTATGAGGAGTAAGAGTACTCCGTACCCAGGTTATGCACAGCTATGGCTCAATGATAAAGGTTAACACCTTCCTATCCTGCACCAAAACATTCCTTTTGTTCATCCAAGTGAGGTTTCAGTTTCCAAACCCACAAGTTTTCTTCCATCCTCTCGAGCTCAGAGAGTTCTAAGTGAATGTGGAAATCCAAGGGATCCAAGTCCGTGAAAAAAGTACACTGTGGGTTTACTATACTAGGATCTTATGACTTTTCTTCACTAAAGCTTTGAACTGATTTGCAGGATTATGGAGAGCATTCTAGTCCTTCTTATAGTTTTAGGTTGACCTCAGAGAGTGTTGTACGACCACCCCATTCATCTGTTAGCTGTTGCATTCTGTACATCCACCAGATCAGCCAGATATTTTATCTCAAAGACTGATCTTCTATCCTGCTTCTCATTTGCTGGCTTTGACACTCTGGTTGTTGAACATGAGTTATGGGATTCAGGGCCTTTTTAGATCCAGTTTTCCCAAATATGTTTAAAGCTCTGAAATCCGCTTACTGAAAAGTTTATTTTTACTAGTGTTATTGGGCTTGTCCTTCTTTTTTCCTCCATGTGGAGTTAGAATTGAATTTGGATTCTTGCATCTTTAAAGGTCAGGTGTCTGTATTGTCTGTTTCTTACTACAAGGCATTATATAAATTAGAGCCAAAACTCCAGCTGTGGGTTTTAAATTAATTTTTTTTGGTGTTACAAAGCCCTCCTTTTGTACCTATCTATGACATCATCTAAACATTAATGTCCTGTATGGTTGACTTTCTTGTGGCTATCACTTAGGCAGGCCCGGTTTGGCTAATCGTGAGCACCGGGAGAATTCCTGGTAGGCTGGTAGGTTTTTTTGGCTGCGAGGGCCGTTGTCATGGCACTGGGTCTCCTGCTGGTAATAGATAATTAGTAGCCCCGAGTCTAACGCATGCTGGCCCGGCCAGGCCTCAGCCTGGCTCTACTGCCTAGCCTGCCCGGGGGCCCGCTGCTGCCACACTGGTTGCTAGTATGCCACTTGGCGTCTAGAAACCAGTGATGTCACGTGACGTCAGCGTCGTCACGTGATTGCAGGAGAGCGCAGGCAACGGAGGATTTCAAATTCCTACTCCACGAGTCCGCGCCTACAATTGACTTCACCCCCCGGCCACCTCCCTCTTCTCCATGTGGCAGCAGAGCACGGGTTCAGCTTAGAGCCGAGGGAGGCACACAGGCACAGAGACTGGGATCCTGGAGGAAAGTCAGCCGGGCCCAGATCATCTTCAAATTGCAGTGGATCATGCACTAGTCAGGGCTTTCCAGGAAGAGGTAAGAAAGAAGTAGGAAAATGCAAAACAGCTGGGGTTTTTTTTTATTTTACAAATCCTTTGTTACAAACGATTTGTAAAATAAAAAACCACCCCAGCTGCATTGCATTTTCCTACTTCTATCGTGCAGTTTTCCTTGAAATTGTTATGTGTGTTCTAGCCAGGCTATAACTATATAACTGTGAAAGCTATGGAGTCTAGGGACAAGGAGCCCCCAGTGGACTGCACTGGGGGCTCCTTGTCACTAGGCTCCATCCATAGCATCATCCACATAAGCTCTCACACTTATACAATACCTTTACAAAGTGAAGTGTCACCGCATTCACTAAGCTCTGGGGAAAATGAGTGCAACTGCACTTTTAAAATGCACAGTCTATTTGCCTTTAGTAAATCAACCTAAAGGTCTCTATATCAGCAGATGCTAGTTTTATTTAAAAGGTTATGCAAATGGCTGTTTAATGGCTGTTTAATGCCCTTACATGGTTACATGACTAGGGGATTAAAGATGATTTGTCTCCATTCTGCTCTGACCATCACTCTCCGCCCCCATTATAAATAACCACATGACCACAGGTTGGAGTTAAATGGCCATAGCAGCTTTTTATTAACAAACTGTATACATAACAGGTAAATAACACGTTAAACCCTGTTTTTTACTGGAGCCTCAAGGTCCCGGTAGGCATCAAAGAAGGAGGTACCTGCGTCCGACTTAATTAGACCTCCAGCCGCCACAGCACCGGCTAGGAGACAACCAGGCCAACATACCAACTACTGGGAGCCGTACCTCAGGTGGGTCCCTACCAAGTATAAGTTTGCACCATCAGGGAGCCGTACCTCAGATGAGTCCTTACCAAGTATAAGTTTGCACCATCTGGGAGCCGTACCTCAGACGGGTCCCTACCAAGTATAAGTTTGCACCATACTAACCTACCAGGACTTTGTACCTCGCTTGCTGCCATGACAAAGAACCACCCCAAAAGAAGAAAGCCTCTGTTAAAACAAAAACCAAAAACAAGGGCAGTGGACCGCACAACCAAGAAAATGGGAGGGAGGGTGGGAAATATTCTCCAATGCAGCTTTTCTCCGACTGAAGAATTTCTGAGGCCCCTAGCTTGACCTCTCCCTGTAGCTCCACCCCTTCCTGGCCAAAACACCAATTAAAAGTCCCACCACTTATATTTTCTATCGTACTGGGCTGAAAACTTGTCCCAAACCCCTTTAACCCCTGTCATGCCGGCCCTCGGTCCATGTCTCTTCTTTCCTTTACTCCGGGCCTCTCTTAGTTGGCACACCAGTTTAACGTGTGTGTGTGTGTGTGTGTGTGTGTGTGTGTGTGTGTGTGTGTGTGTGTGTGTGTGTGTGTGTGTGTGTGTGTGTGTGTGTGTGTGTGTGTGTGTGTGTGTGTGTGTGTGTGTGTGTGTGTGTGTGTGTGTGTGTGTGTGTGTGTGTGTGTGTGTGTGTGTGTGTGTGTGTGTGTGTGTGTGTGTGTGTGTGTGTGTGTGTGTGTGTGTGTGTGTGTGTGTGTGTGTGTGTGTGTGTGTGTGTGTGTGTGTGTGTGTGTGTGTGTGTGTGTGTGTGTGTGTGTGTGTGTGTGTGTGTGTGTGTGTGTGTGTGTGTGTGTGTGTGTGTGTGTGTGTGTGTGTGTGTGTGTGTGTGTGTGTGTGTGTGTGTGTGTGTGTGTGTGTGTGTGTGTGTGTGTGTGTGTGTGTGTGTGTGTGTGTGTGTGTGTGTGTGTGTGTGTGTGTGTGTGTGTGTGTGTGTGTGTGTGTGTGTGTGTGTGTGTGTGTGTGTGTGTGTGTGTGTGTGTGTGTGTGTGTGTGTGTGTGTGTGTGTGTGTGTGTGTGTGTGTGTGTGTGTGTGTGTGTGTGTGTGTGTGTGTGTGTGTGTGTGTGTGTGTGTGTGTGTGTGTGTGTGTGTGTGTGTGTGTGTGTGTGTGTGTGTGTGTGTGTGTGTGTGTGTGTGTGTGTGTGTGTGTGTGTGTGTGTGTGTGTGTGTGTGTGTGTGTGTGTGTGTGTGTGTGTGTGTGTGTGTGTGTGTGTGTGTGTGTGTGTGTGTGTGTGTGTGTGTGTGTGTGTGTGTGTGTGTGTGTGTGTGTGTGTGTGTGTGTGTGTGTGTGTGTGTGTGTGTGTGTGTGTGTGTGTGTGTGTGTGTGTGTGTGTGTGTGTGTGTGTGTGTGTGTGTGTGTGTGTGTGTGTGTGTGTGTGTGTGTGTGTGTGTGTGTGTGTGTGTGTGTGTGTGTGTGTGTGTGTGTGTGTGTGTGTGTGTGTGTGTGTGTGTGTGTGTGTGTGTGTGTGTGTGTGTGTGTGTGTGTGTGTGTGTGTGTGTGTGTGTGTGTGTGTGTGTGTGTGTGTGTGTGTGTGTGTGTGTGTGTGTGTCACTACTATTTTTAACATCTCTGTACTTAGGGGTTGATTTTGTAGAGGCAAATAGACTGTGCACTTTGCAAAGTGCAGTTCTACTCTATAAGAGCAGTTGCTCCAGAGCTTAGTAAATGAGGTAAAGATTCACTTTGCAACTAGTACCCGATCATGTGCAAGAAAGATAAAAGAAACAGCATTTTTGCTTGCATATAATTGGATGATGGAAGTCAGCAGAGCTTCTGCTAATTTACTAAGCTCTGGAGCAACTTCTCATGCAGAGTGCAACTATTTTATGCAAAGTGCACTATCTAGTTGCCTTTAGTAAATCAGCCCCATTGTGTTCAACAAAAAAACACATCTAAAAGTTTTTTGAATTTATTCACACTCCCTTCTGACACCACCACCTTTGGAAGAAAGAACCTCTTTCGCACTTTAGATTAAAGTGCTCGTAAAGGCTGAAGGTTTTTTTTACCTTCATGCATTTTATGTGAGGAAAATCACACATGATGTTGTACACCCACTGTTGATCCCTGGTGTGGTGTGTTTGGCCTATGGTACTTTTGTGAGTATATCTACTTTTAATAAATCATGTGGTTTTAGCATACTATTCTATGGTCCTTTGTTCTTTTTCCTACCCATTATTACTTTGAGGTGCTGGCTTTGGATAACCAGTGAAGGACTGTGGAGGCGGTGAAGTCAGTGGTATCCTGAGTGGTGACCCCGAAATTGGATGATTTCTGCGCTGTTGATCTCTTATCATTTGGAGATCATTACTGTTTAGTAAGGGAACTGGCACACTTGTCTGTATGGTGGTTTGGGATTCTTACATGTGGACTTTCATCATTTTCAAGATTTCACATTTGGACTTTTATATTTTTCTCTTTGAAGTTTACTTTATTTATGTCATGCATAACTTTATTTTTTTCACACACACATTTTTGTATTGATCAGTACTGAGATATTGGTTTTGTTCACCTTTTAGGGTAATTATGTTTGTAATTCTTTTGTGTCTGGAATATAGGTTGCTGCATTATCTCCTTTTTCATTAAGCGCACCATTTTTTATGTGTTTACATTCACTTGAATTGGCTGCCCTATGCGTAACAAACACTCCAAAGAAGCTCAAGAATTTTTTGGAGTGGAGTATGGCACATTTTTTACAGTGCTTTTTGATGAAATTGCAGCGTGTTTGTCACATGGCAGATACACATCTGCTATCCATGCTTGGGGTGCCATTAACATTTATTGGCAATGCAAGTGCGATTTGCGTTTGCAACGTGCTTCCAAAATGTGTGGCAAACCACACATTTTCTCTGTGGTTTGCCATCTATTTGGAAACATGCAGATGTGCATGGAGCCTCGTTGTTCTTGTGTAAACACACCAATTTCACTTTCAGGCCCCATGCACACCTAGCATATTGAGTGAGCATGTTTTTTGGCTTGTTTTTTCCTGCGACACACATAGGGCAGCCCATGGGACATTTTTGTTGGTTGCAGTGTGCACATTTTTTACTGCACGTTCATTTTGGTGTCAAAAGGTGGCCATATACTATAAAATCTGACTGTACAATCTCTGTACAAGCTACTTTAGATTTACCAAAACTATGTAATAGGAGGACACACACACCTATTTAGCCCATCGCTCTGTATCGAATTAGGCAGGCCTTTGCACTATAAAGTTGATGGTAGATCTAAAACGAGATTGTACAATCAAATTGTATAGTGTATGGTGAGCTTTAAAGACTTCAAGGGACATACTTCCCCTGTTTTCAATACTACAGCTCTGCTCCACATAGGCTGCTATGTGATCGCTCAGCTCCTGCACACTCTGACAAATGAATGAGCTTTGCGAGATAAAGGTAAAGTACAAAACTATCAATGGCCGTGTCTTTAGTGAGGACAGTGTTGACTGATAATGATTGCATTGGAAAAGCATGTAACTGCAGAGGTGGGTGGGAGCAATCTTTTGGAAGGGGGGTGTGTTAATGAGGTCAGCTGATAAAGTACTTTCTTTTAATAGTTTTTTAATCCCAAACACCAAATTTCAGGACAGGTAATGGAGGAGTTTTCTACAGGTGACTGGGGGCTGAGATCAGGGCCTGTCCTAGAAGACAGAGAAAGAATTTTCTTTTCTGCAACAGAGGTACATTAAAAGAGAAGTTCATGAATTTAAAAAAATGAACAATCATACTCACCTAGGTGGATGCAGCATCGGACCAAGATGCATCTGTCTCCCGCTCCCTCTAAGACCAGGAACTGCGCGATCAAAGCCTGCGGATTTTTCAGTTCTCAGTCTACAGTGCTCAATGAAGCATCGAGCTGTGGAGGGGTGGGAGCAACTGGCTCAGGCTCTCAGCGACTCACTGAGAGGCAACTGGGTGGATCCCAACAACAAATTTGTGATCTCTTCAGACTCTGGACCAGCTGAGTAGCATCAGTCGACAGAAGACTTTGGCCTACTGTCGGCTTAAAATATAGTAGGTCACACGAGTGCAGAAATAGTTTCACTCCTGTAAACCACAAGAGAAGTAGGTCCAAATGAGCTTTGCCCCTACTTCTCCTTAATGGTACTGTTTATTGGTACATAGGGAAGCTGGAATTTAGAAAAAAAAGGTGAACTTAGCCTTAAACAGCAATAACACCGACAGATGCCAGCAGTATACAAGACCTAGCAGGACAACTAAAATAAATGCGTTGATTACCAAAACAACATGACATACTTCTGAAAACCATATGATTATATGAATGACATGATCATGGGAACAGACTTATGAATCTAAAAATCATTATACAGGCACAATAATACATGAAACACTGTATAAATGATCATTTATCATTTTTATAAATATAGGAAGAATTATTCTTATATATAGTTTAACTGACACTATATGTTCATTATTAGGGAGTTTTTTTTTTTTTACTTATTGGGCTAATAAAAATCATGCTTATTTAAAAAAAATCATATTTATTTTGAAAATAACCTATTTAAGAAAAACAAGAGCCTAAAATATCAATTGTAAACATTACCTATAACCCGAAGTGCTTGTATTAGTTGGTATACTGTATATGAACTATAGGAATGAAAATTCTTGTTAAACAGATACATAACCTACAAAAAGATACACTGTGATTATAAAACATAAGGTAAAATAAAAGAGCATAGAAAAGCAAAACTCTGTTGATAAAGAAGGTGTTTTGAGCAGTAGATACATTCATAATTCCCTGAGGCACCCACCTACACTTATTGTGTGTCAGATGCCTGTATATTGAGGGAAGAATATTACAATCCTCAAACTGAAAATCAAAACTGGTGTTCGGTTTGACAACCAAATTGTTCTCTGGATACAAGTAGTGGTGGTGAATATTATATATCCAACCCAATATGTTTAAAGTATAGTATTAATTTGGTACATGTATGTGCCACGTCTAATCCTGTCAACACCACATCGCAAATAAATAGTCAAAAATTGGAAAAAGGGAAATCGGGACTTTGTAGATGTTGAACTCCCCCCTCAGATGCTATTAAGATAACACATAGGATTGTAAAAAAAAATTATACTTTATTTGTAATAAAGTTTAAAAAAACTCCAGTCATTGGAGACATCACATAGAGTATAAAAACAATATATAGCAAAGTATAACCCTGAAAAAGATATGATCCATAACATGAGATTCCCAAACAACAAACTTGAGGGTACCGCCCCTAATATATCAATCAAAGCAGTCAAGTAGCCGATGATGCAGAGAATGGGACTCCTCTCCAACGCGTTTCACCTCACCAAATCTTTAGGGGTGTTTGCATGGGGGGGAGGGGGTTTCAGATGGGTTACTACAAGCATAGGAGGAAAAAAAAAAAAATATATATATATATATATATATATATATATATATATTTATTTTATTTTTTTTCATCAATTGCTAATGACTGTATATTTGATTCTAATGAATATTGCATATAGCTATACATTACAATAAAACTTACAGGTAAAAACAAAGTATTGCAATCTGCTGGAGGAAATCAGAGACACTCACAAGAGTCGAACAGGGTAAACACTTGCAGCCAGAGGAACATCACATGAGTGAGGCTACCCCAAACCTATGGGTAAAGGAAGATAGGGGGGCCCATCTTCCCGATATCCACAGTGAGATATGGGGCGAAGAAGAAGCCACAAACTTTTACTTTAAGGTGAATATCACACAGCCTTGCTTTCAGTGACCCAAGGCTGTGTGATACTCACTTTAAAGGAAAGATTTGTGGCTTCTTTTTCTCCCCATATCTCACTGTGGACATCGGGAAGATGGGCCCCCCTTTCCTCTTTTACCCATAGGTTGAGGGCAGTCTAACTCCTGTGATGTTCCTCTGGTTGCAAGTGTTTACCCTGTTTGATTCTTGTGAGCGTCTCTGATTTCCCCCAGCAGAATGCGATACTATCTATTTATCTGTACGTTTTTGTGTAATGTGAAGGCTATATGAGATTTAAATTATAATGAAATATACAGTCAGTAGCAGTTAAAGAAAATTATTTTTTTTTCTCTTATGCTTGTGGTAACCCATCTGAATCCCCCCCCCCCCCCATACAAACATCCCTGAAGAAGCGAAGGCGAAGAAGAAGGTGAAAAGCGTTGGAGAGGAGTCCCGTCCTCTGCATGATTGGCTATTTGGCTGCTTTGATTGATGTATATAGGGGTGGTACCCACTATTTTTTTCGTTTGGGGATCTCATGTTATTGATGATATCTTTTTCAGGGTTATACTGTGTTATACATTGTTTTTATGCTCTATGTGATGTCTCCAATTACTGCAGTTTTTTTAAACTTTATTACAAATAAAGTGTGAATTTTTTACAAATCTATGTTTTATCTTAATAGCATCTGAGAGGGGGAGTTCAACACCTAAAAAGTCCCGCTTTACCCTTTACAATTTTTGACTATAGTATTTATTTCTTATGCCTCCTTAAAACCCCTCTGGAACTTTGGAGCCTCTTTGGAGGATGAAAATCCAAAAAGTCTCCCTATTGCATAACTTTTGAAAACTATCTGTGAAGGGCCCTCCTTTGGCTATAATATCAATCACCTAAACTTTTAGACCTTCAGTGGATTAGTAAAAAAAAAAAATTGGTAAATTTTTTTTGTAAATTTTCAGAATACAGAAATATCATATGTTGGCATCACATTTACATGTTACATGTTACAGTTATGTGTTGATCATAAGATACAAAACAAAGCAAGGTACAAAGGAACATCTATATCATACATACAGGATTGTCATTCATTACTCATTACATAAGGGTCACATCAGAATACGAAACAATGAGTATCTGCAATCTTATGAGAATTATAGTGTTTACTATGAAAGCAAGTTTCTAGAAACATCCTGTAAAGAGACTCCAGGGTTTTATACATTTTTACCAACAAGAAAAGATTGTGAAGTTGGTTTCTTGGAACCTAGTGAAAATAGAAGACTTTAGTGAGAAATATGTTATTGTGCATTTGTGGGAAGTGGAGAGGTCTTGCTGTAGGTCTTTTTCCCATTGAGAGATGTAAAGTACCCGGCAGTCATTACAGGGTTGTGATAAAAGGAAGAAAGCATAGTAGGTTAGGGCCTGAGGAAGCTGTCCCATAGAATTGCAAATCGTTTCAAAGAATGTTAAGTCCCTAGAATAGGCAGAGAGTTGTGTTAGAGAGGATAAAAAATGTCAGATTTGTAATGTTTGCAATAGGGACAAATGGAGAAGAAGGAGAAGTCGTGGTTGAATATGAGGGCCAGCGGCCAGAGGTGAGGAATTGGGAAGCCTGCCAAAAAATTTTTCTATGAGGCTACAAAAAGGGCCATGTAAAGAGATTTCCCAAGCTTTAAACATCCCAAGGAGCACTGGGCAAGCGATAATATTGAAATGGAAGGAGTATCAAACCACTGCAAATCTACGAAGACCTGGCCGTCCCTCTAAACTTTCAGCTCATACAAGGAGAAGACTGATCAGAGATGCAGCCAAGAGGCCCATGATCACTTTGGATGAACTGCAGAGACCTACAGCTGAGGTGGGAGACTCTGTCCATAGGACAACAATCAGTCGTATACTGCACAAATCTGGCCTTTATGGAAGAGTGGCAAGAAGAAAGCCATTTCTTAAAGATATCCATAAAAAGTGTAATTTAAAGATTGCCACAAGCCACCTGGGGGACACACCAAACATGTGGAAGAAGGTGCTCTGGTCAGATGAAACCAAAATTGAACTTTTTGGCAACAATGCAAAGCGTTATGTTTGGCGTAAAAGCAACACAGCTCATCACCCTGAACACACCATCCCCACTGTCAAACATGGTGGTGGCAGCATCATGGTTTGGGCCTGCTTTTCTTCAGCAGGGACAGGGAAGATGGTTAAAATTGATGGGAAGAAGGATGGAGCCAAACACAGGACCATTCTGGAAGAAAAACTGATCGAGTCTGCAAAAGACCTGAGACTGGGACGGAGATTTGTCTTCCAACAAGACAATGATCTAAAACATAAAGCAAAATCTACAATGGAATGGTTCACAAATAAACATATCCAGGTGTTAGAATGGCCAAGTCAAAGTCCAGACCTAAATCCAATCGAGAATCTGTGGAAAGAACTGAAAACTTCTGTTCACAAACGCTCTCCATCCAACCTCACTGAGCTCGAGCTGTTTTGCAAGGAGGAATTGGCAAAAATTTCCATCTCTCGATGTGCACAGCTGATAGAGACATACCCCAAGTGACTTACAGCTGTAATCGCAGCAAAAGGTGGCGCTACAAAGTATTAACTTAAGGGGGCTGAATAATTTTGCACTCCCAATTTTTCCGTTTTTTATTTGTTAAAAAAGTTTGAAATATCCAATAAATGTCGTCCCACTTCATGATTGTGTCCCACTTGTTGATTCTTCACAAAAAATTACAGTTTTATATCTTTATGTTTGAAGCCTGAAATGTGGCAAAAGGTCGCAAAGTTCAAGGAGGCCGAATACTTTCGCAAGGCACTGTATGTCAGCTAAGATCCAGAGATCTTGGAGGAAGTTTTGCCAAGTTTTGGGGTCATTATTCAAAGATATGGTGAATTATAAACATATTGGGGCATGGTCTGACCATATTATAGAACTGATTTCAGCTCTCTGAACAAGGGGGCGGAGGCAGAGGCAGAACCAAATGCTGGGAGAGTGAGTAGGAACTGTGACCTATCATTTTTGCGGTTTCTGTAAGCCAGAAAGAATTGGTGTGGCTGGCGGCCTCTCTGTATATCAAAGAGAGCCTTTTTTTTTTTTTTTTTTATGCTGGCTATAAAATCTAACCACTGAATAGGAAGAGAACAGTGGAGGTAAAGCCTTTAAGTGGAGTTCCCCTGTTTGGAAGATCTTAATAATCAATAGTGTTGAGCGAACACGGACTGTATTATTCGTGTTCGTACCGAATAATTGGATTTTTTGTACCCGAACACGGACACGGACACTTTACTGTATGTTCGGGTAAAAATCCGTGTTCGGTCGTTTTATTTCCGGGTTTTGCATGCTTTGGCGCTCTTTTCATGGCGGGCTTTCAACAGCCAATCAACAATCGTTTAACTGGTGTGCCTTAAGCCATCCCAGCCATGCCTGCAAATGTCTCAGTAGCTGTGATTGGCCGTCTGAAGCATGTGACCAAGTCTTTATAAGTTCGAGGCAGCCGCAGCGGCGTCATTATGCTGCTTAGATTCAGGGACAGAGCACACATCAACGTGCTGGCTGCTGATTAGGGAAAGATAGGCAGGAAAAAACCATTTGTGTCCGGATAGAATTGAGGGACAGGTCGGAGTGTTTAGGCAGGGCGAGTTGTAGGCATTTTAGGGATAGAGTCTGCTGAATTATATAGGGTCAGTGTCTTCTACAAACTACAATCGATATTGCTGTGTGGGGGGTGGGGTCTGCACTCAATCCTGATCTACGATCTCTTCTCAATCCTGTTAGGGACAGAGTCTGCTGAATTTTAGGGAAACTGTGTTCTACAAACTACAATCGATATTGCTGTGTGGTGTGGGATTGGAGATAGGCAGGTGTCAGTGATCCACATCCATTTTTCTGTGTGTGAGCTGCAGTGAACACAATCTTTTTGGGCTGCAGTGAACACAATCTTTTTGGGCTGCAGTGAACACAATCTTTTTGGGCTGCAGTGAACACAATCTTTTTGGGCTGCAGTGAACACAATCTTTTTGGGGTGCAGTGAACAAAATCTTTTTGGGGTGCAGTGAACACAATCCTTTTTGGTGTGCAGTGAACACAATCTTTGTGGGGTGCAGTGAACAAAATCCTTTGTGGGGTGCAGTGAACACAATCTTTTTGGGGTGCAGTGAACAAAATCCTTTTTGGGGTGCAGTGAACAACATCCTTTTTGGGGTGCAGTGAACACAATCTTTTTGGGGTGCAGTGAACAAAATCCTTTGTGGGGTGCAGTGAACACAATCTTTTTGGGGTGCAGTGAACACAATCTTTTTGGGGTGGAGTGAACAACATCCTTTTTGGGGTGCAGTGAACAAAATCCTTTTTGGGGTGCAGTGAACAAAATCATTTTTGGGGTGCAGTGAACACAATCTTTTTGGGGTGCAGTGAACACAATCTTTGTGGGGTGCAGTGAACACAATCTTTTTGGGGTGGAGTGAACAACATCCTTTTTGGGGTGCAGTGAACAACATCCTTTTTGGGGTGCAGTGAACACAATCTTTTTGGGGTGCAGTGAACACAATCTTTGTGGGGTACAGTGAACAGAATCTTTGTGGGGTGCAGTGAACACAATCTTTGGGGGGTACAGTGAACACAATCTTTGTGAGGTGCAGTGAACACAATCTTTGTGGGGTGCAGTGAACACAATCATTGTGGGGTGCAGTGAACTCAATCTTTGTGGGGTACAGTGAACACAATCTCATACTGAAGGTTTGAGGGTGCTGCCTGTTCCATACTCCCCCTACTCCTCATCTAGCCTTTTAGGGGTACAAACAATAGTAATTGGGGCCTAGTGTGGTTGTGTACGTGTGATATACATACACTTTTTTGGGATCATATTTTCTATTCCGCTATTTAATCAAAAACCTTTGGGGATCAGTTAAATTGGGGGATAGTCTGTGTTGGTACGTGTGAGAGAGATCCACCTTTCCAAGTTGTTGGGGTTCATCTCATACTTCTGAAGGTTTGAGGGTGCTGCCTGTTCCATACTCCCCCTACTCCTAGCCTTTTAGGGGTACAAACAATAGTAATTGGGGCCTAGTGTGGTTGTGTACGTGTGATATACATACACTTTTTTGGGATCATATTTTCTATTCCGCTATTTAATCAAAAACCTTTGGGGATCAGTTAAATTGGGGGATAGTCTGTGTTGGTACGTGTGAGAGAGATCCACCTTTCCAAGTTGTTGGGGTTCATCTCATACTTCTGAAGGTTTGAGGGTGCTGCCTGTTCCATACTCCCCCTACTCCTAGCCTTTTAGGGGTACAAACAATAGTAATTGGGGCCTAGTGTGGTTGTGTACGTGTGATATACATACACTTTTTTGGGATCATATTTTCTATTCCGCTATTTAATCAAAAACCTTTGGGGATCAGTTAAATTGGGGGATAGTCTGTGTTGGTACGTGTGAGAGAGATCCACCTTTCCAAGTTGTTGGGGTTCATCTCATACTTCTGAAGGTTTGAGGGTGCTGCCTGTTCCATACTCCCCCTACTCCTAGCCTTTTAGGGGTACAAACAATAGTAATTGGGGCCTAGTGTGGTTGTGTACGTGTGATATACATACACTTTTTTGGGATCATATTTTCTATTCCGCTATTTAATCAAAAACCTTTGGGGATCAGTTAAATTGGGGGATAGTCTGTGTTGGTACGTGTGAGAGAGATCCACCTTTCCAAGTTGTTGAGGTTCATCTCATACTTCTGAAGGTTTGAGGGTGCTGCCTGTTCCATACTCCCCCTACTCCTAGCCTTTTAGGGGTACAAACAATAGTAATTGGGGCCTAGTGTGGTTGTGTACGTGTGATATACATACACTTTTTTGGGATCATATTTTCTATTCCGCTATTTAATCAAAAACCTTTGGGGATCAGTTAAATTGGGGGATAGTCTGTGTTGGTACGTGTGAGAGAGATCCACCTTTCCAAGTTGTTGGGGTTCATCTCATACTTCTGAAGGTTTGAGGGTGCTGCCTGTTCCATACTCCCCCTACTCCTAGCCTTTTAGGGGTACAAACAATAGTAATTGGGGCCTAGTGTGGTTGTGTACGTGTGATATACATACACTTTTTTGGGATCATATTTTCTATTCCGCTATTTAATCAAAAACCTTTGGGGATCAGTTAAATTGGGGGATAGTCTGTGTTGGTACGTGTGAGAGAGATCCACCTTTCCAAGTTGTTGGGGTTCATCTCATACTTCTGAAGGTTTGAGGGTGCTGCCTGTTCCATACTCCCCCTACTCCTAGCCTTTTAGGGGTACAAACAATAGTAATTGGGGCCTAGTGTGGTTGTGTACGTGTGATATACATACACTTTTTTGGGATCATATTTTCTATTCCGCTATTTAATCAAAAACCTTTGGGGATCAGTTAAATTGGGGGATAGTCTGTGTTGGTACGTGTGAGAGAGATCCACCTTTCCAAGTTGTTGAGGTTCATCTCATACTTCTGAAGGTTTGAGGGTGCTGCCTGTTCCATACTCCCCCTACTCCTAGCCTTTTAGGGGTACAAACAATAGTAATTGGGGCCTAGTGTGGTTGTGTACGTGTGATATACATACACTTTTTTGGGATCATATTTTCTATTCCGCTATTTAATCAAAAACCTTTGGGGATCAGTTAAATTGGGGGATAGTCTGTGTTGGTACGTGTGAGAGAGATCCACCTTTCCAAGTTGTTGGGGTTCATCTCATACTTCTGAAGGTTTGAGGGTGCTGCCTGTTCCATACTCCCCCTACTCCTAGCCTTTTAGGGGTACAAACAATAGTAATTGGGGCCTAGTGTGGTTGTGTACGTGTGATATACATACACTTTTTTGGGATCATATTTTCTATTCCGCTATTTAATCAAAAACCTTTGGGGATCAGTTAAATTGGGGGATAGTCTGTGTTGGTACGTGTGAGAGAGATCCACCTTTCCAAGTTGTTGAGGTTCATCTCATACTTCTGAAGGTTTGAGGGTGCTGCCTGTTCCATACTCCCCCTACTCCTAGCCTTTTAGGGGTACAAACAATAGTAATTGGGGCCTAGTGTGGTTGTGTACGTGTGATATACATACACTTTTTTGGGATCATATTTTCTATTCCGCTATTTAACCACTTAAGCCCCGGAAGATTTTACCCCCATTCCGACCAGGGGGTATTTTACGACTCGGCACTGCGTGACTTTAACTGACAATTGTGCGGTCATGCAATGTGGTACCCAAACGAAATTTACGTCCTTTTTTTCCCACAAACAGAGCTTTCTTTTGGTGGTATTTGATCACCTCTGCGCTTTTTATTTTTTGCGATATTAATAAAAAAAGAGCGAAAATTTTGCAAAAAAATGACATTTTCAACTTTGTCTTTTAAAAAATATCCAATATACTCAATTTATGTATTTTTTTTTGGCCAAAATATATTTAGCTACATGTCTTTGACAAAAAAAAATTCAATGAGCGTATTTTTATTGGTTTGCGCAAAAGTTATAGCGTCTACAAACTATGGTGTAAATACAGAAATTTACGCAGCTTTAATTTTTGACTGCCTATCTCATTTCATGAAGTGCTAAAATGGCAGGGCAGTACAAAACCCCCCCAAACTACCACTTTTTGGAAAGTAGACATCCTAAGGAATGTTCTGAGAGGCATGTTGAGCTCATTGAATATTTCATTTTTTTGTCACAGGTGTTTGAAAAATGACTAAAAATTTTTTTTTTTTTTTTTTTACACAAAGTTGTCATTGAAATGATATATTGCTCACACATGCCATGGGTATATGTGTAATTACACCCCAAAATATATTCTGCTGCTTCTCCTGAGTACAGGGATACCACATATGTGGGACTTTTTGGGAGCCTAGCTGTGTACGGGACCACAAAAACAAATCCCCACCATCAGAATTTCAAAGGGCGTACATTTTTCATTGCATTTTCTCACTACCTCTAACGGTTTAGGAGGCCCTGAAATGTCAAGATACCACAAAACCCCCCCAAATGACCCCATTTTGGAAAGTAGACACCCCAAGCTGTTTGCTAAGAGGCATGGTGAGTCCATGGAATATTTTATATTTTACCACAAGTTTTGGGAATATTACTATTTTTTTTTTTTATTTTTTTTTTTTACACAACGTTGTCACTAAAAGATAAAATTCTCACACATGACATGGGTATATGTGGAATTACACCCCAAAATACATTCTGCCACTTCTCCTGAGTATGGGGATGCCCCATGTGTGAGACTTTTTGGGAGCCTAGCTGTGTACAGGACCGCGAAAACCAATCAACACTCCCAGGTTTTCTAATGGCGTAAATTGTGCATGTCACCTCTGCACTACCTGTCACAGTTTCGGAGGCCCTAAAATTCCAAGATAGCACAAACCCCCCCCAAATGACCCCATTTTGGAAAGTAGACACCCCAAGCTATTTGCTGAGAGGCATGGTGAGTCCATGGAATATTTTATATTCTGCCACAAGTTCCGGGAAATACATATATATATATATTTTTTTTTTTTTTTTTCACAAAGTTGTCAGTAAATGAAATATTGCTCACACATGCCATGGGTATATGTGAAATGACACCCCAAAATACATTCTGCTGCTTCTCCTGAGTACAGGGATACCCCATGTGTGAGACTTTTTTGCAGTCTAGCCGAGTACAGGTCCCCGAAAACCAGTCCCCGCTTTCAGGCTTTCCAAGGGCGTAAATTGTTGATTTCACTCCTGACTACCTATCACAGTTTCGGAGGCCCTAAAATTCCAAGATAGCACAAAACCCCCCCAAATGACCCCATTTTGGAAAGTAGACACCCCAAGCTATTTGCTGAGAGGCATGGTGAGTCCATGGAATATTTTATATTTTGCCACAAGTTCCGGGAAATATATATATATATATATTTTTTTTTTTTTTTCACAAAGTTGTCAGTAAATGAAATATTGCTCACACATGCCATGGGTATATGTGAAATGACACCCCAAAATACATTCTGCTGCTTCTCCTGAGTACAGGGATACCCCATGTGTGAGACTTTTTTGCAGTCTAGCCGAGTACAGGTCCCCGAAAACCAGTCCCCACTTTCAGGCTTTCCAAGGGCGTAAATTGTTGATTTCACTCCTGACTACCTATCACAGTTTCGGAGGCCCTAAAATTCCAAGATAGCACAAAACCCCCCCAAATGACCCCATTTTGGAAAGTAGACACCCCAAGCTATTTGCTGAGAGGCATGGTGAGTCCATGGAATATTTTATATTTTGCCACAAGTTCCGGGAAATATATATATATATATATTTTTTTTTTTTTTTTACACAAAGTTGTCAGTAAATGATATATTGCTCACACATGCCATGGGTATATGTGAACTGACACCCCAAAATACATTCTGCTGCTTCTCCTGAGTATAGGGATACCCCATGTGTGAGACTTTTTTGCAGTCTAGCCGAGTACAGGACCCCGAAAACCAATCATCGCCTTCAGGCTTTCCAAGGGCGTAAATTGTTGATTTCACTCCTGACTACCTATCACAGTTTTGGAGGCCATGAAATGCCAAGACAGCACAACCCCCCCCCAAATGACCCCTTTTCGGAAAGTAGACACCCTGAGCTATTTGCAGAGAGGCATGTTGAGTGTTTTGCAGATCTCACTTTTTGTCACAAAGTTTTGGAAATTGAAAAAAGAGGAAAAAAAATGCATTTTCCTGTTTTTTCTTCATTTTCCAAAAAAAATTAGAGCTGCAAAATACTCACCATGCCTCTCAGCAAATAGATTGGAGTGTCTACTTTGCAAAATGGGGTCATTTGGGGGGGGTTTGTGCAATCTTGGCTTTTTATGGACTTCAAAACTGTGATAGGTAGTAAGGAGTGAGATCAACAATTTACGCCCTTAGAAAGCCTAAAGGTGCGCATTGGTTTTCCGGGTCCTGTACGCGGCTAGACTGGCAAAAAGTCTCACACATGGGGTATCATTGTACTCAGGAGAAGCAGCAGAATGTATTTTGGGGTGTCATTTCACATATACCCATGGCCTGTGTGAGCAATATATCATTTACTGACAACTTTGTGTAAAAAAATAAAAAAAAATAAAAAAAATTTTTTTCCTCGAAACTTGTGGCAAAATATAAACTATTCCATGGACTCACCATACTTCTCAGCCAGTAGCTTGGAGTGTCTACTTTGCAAAATGGGGTCATTTGGGGGGGTTTTGTGCCATCTTGAAATTTCAGGGCCTCTGAAACTGTGACAGGTAGTCAGGGGTAAAATCAGCAATTTACGCCATTAGAAAACCTGAAGATGTGGATTGGTTTTCGGGGGCGCGTACACAGCTAGGCTCCCAAAAAGTCTCACACATGTGGTATCCCTGTACTCAGGAGAAGCAAAAGAATGTATTTTGGGGTGTCATTTCACATATTCCCATGGCATGCATGAGCAATATATCATTTAGTGACAACTTTCTGTAAAAAAACAACAAAAAAAAAAAAAATAATAATTTTCCCGAAACTTGTGGCAAAATATAAAATACTCCATGGACTCACCATGCCTCTCAGAAAAAAGCTTTGGGTGTCTACTTTTCAAAAAGGGGTCATTAGGGGGGTGTTTGAACAGTTCCGGCATTTTATACTCAATCTTATCCACACATCACCCACTCTTCTAACCACTTGAAAACCAAGCCTTTTCTGTGCCTTTTTGTTTACATGAAAAAATATTTTTTTTTTACTAGAAAATTACTTTGAACCCCCAAACATTATATATTTTTTTAAAGCAGAGGCCCTATAGAATAAAATGGTGGATGTTGCAAATTTTTTTGTCACACGGTATTTGCGCACAGATTTTCCAAACGCAATTTTTGCGAAAAAAATACATTTTTTTTTAATTTATTGCACAAATACACTATATAATTCCAATTTTTTTGGTAAAATTTAAAAGATGATCTTATGCCGAGTTCATAGACACCTAACATGACATGCTTTAAAAATTGCGCATGCCTGCGCAGCGACAAAAACGTATGTACATTTTTGAAAACCTTTAAAAGTCTCTACAGGTTACCACTTTAGACTTACAGAGGAGGTCTACTGCAAGAATTACTGCACTCGATCTGGCGATCGCGGCGATACCTCACATGCATGCTGCAATTGTGGTTTACATATGACACTAGACCACCGCTTGCGTGCGCCATTGCGCGCAAGCACCGGGGGTAAGGGGGGGGGCTCAATTTTTTTTTTTTTTTTTTTTTTTTCTTTTGCTTTTTTATGTTATTTTGACACCTTTCCTTTAATTTTTTTTTTTTTTAAATCATTTTTATTGTTATCATAGTGAATTTAAATATCCCCTATGATAGCAATCTGTAGTGACAGGTACTCTTTTTAAAAAAAATTGGGGTCTTTTAGACTCTAGATCTCTCCTCTGACCTTAACGCATCTGACCACACCAAAATTGGTGTGATAAAATACTTTCCCAATTTCCCAATGGCCCTGTTTATTTCTGGCGAAACAGAAGTCATAAAATGCTCGTAGCCTCCGGCATCTTAGGCCATAGAGATGATTGGAGCCATTCTCATCTCCAATTAGCTCTATGGTTAGATAATTGAACCACCGGCTGCACTCTCGGGTTAACCGGTGGGACAGGAGAGCCAGAGAAAAACCATGGAAGGCTGCGGAAGGCGGCGGTGGGGGGGGGGGAGGCCCCTCCCACTGCATGTAAAAGCAGTCTAGCGGCCAATTACCTGCTAGAATTGCTTTTACATGTAAGCCGACCGCTGGCTGTAAAAAACGATACCAAGATGATGCCTAAATCTGCAGGCATCATCCTGGTATAACCACTCAAAGTCCAGCAACGTACCAGTACATTGCTGGTCCTTGTTTGGCATATAGGTTTTTTTTTTTTTCATGCAGCCTGTGGGCTGAACGGAAAAAAAGAGAACCTATCAGAAATCAGCACAGGAATAATGCGTAGTATTACTCATCATTAACCGCCCAAACAACCACCCACTGAATTTAATGATGGGTATACACGACACTATCCACGTATACCAAAATAGGATTTTAACTGCAGTGCTGAAATCAGAAAATCACCACAGCTGCTATCAGCAAAGGTATCCATATATGCTGAGCGCAAACGCTGTTTGTGTCAGAATATATAAAATCAATGCGTGGTAGCCGACGAGGGACCTGCAAGAGAAACAGGTCACAAAAGAATGAAAAAACAAACAAAGGACATTGAAAAAAAGTATAGTAGGAAGGAGTAGAAGGACATATAAAATGACTGACAACAACAGTTTTTGGATTTTCATCATTAACCGCCCAAACAACCACCCACTGAATTTAATGATGGGTATACACGGCGCTATCCACGTATACCAAAATAGGATTTTAACTGCAGTGCTGAAATCAGAAAATCACCACAGCTGCTATCAGCAAAGGTATCCATATATGCTGAGCGCAAACGCTGTTTGTGTCAGAATATATAAAATCAATGCGTGGTAGCTGACGAGGGACCTGCAAGAGAAACAGGTCACAAAAGAATGAAAAAACAAACAAAGGACATTGAAAAAAAGTATAGTAGGAAGGAGTAGAAGGACATATAAAATGACTGACAACAACAGTTTTTGGATTTTCATCATTAACCGCCCAAACAACCACCCACTGAATTTAATGATGGGTATACACGGCGCTATCCACGTATACCAAAATAGGATTTTAACTGCAGTGCTGAAATCAGAAAATCACCACAGCTGCTATCAGCAAAGGTATCCATATATGCTGAGCGCAAACGCTGTTTGTGTCAGAATATATAAAATCAATGCGTGGTAGCCGACAAGGGACCTGCAAGAGAAACAGGTCACAAAAGAATGAAAAAACAAACAAAGGACATTGAAAAAAAGTATAGTAGGAAGGAGTAGAAGGACATATAAAATTACTGACACCACAACAGTTTTTGGATCCTTTTATTTTTCTTTCTAACTGTTCCTTTACTTCTTGATTTGGGAGGGACTGCGATCATCTGCGATCTTCTCTTCCAGCTTGGGTCTCTCAAAATGTCGATGGACATCCAACATCCTTCGAGACCCTGTGTTTATGTGCCCTACACTGTGTCGTGCTGTACCCTACGCTAATAATCCACTAGTGTATGGTAGCGCTCGAAACATTCCCCGATGCAGAGACCAGGTTGGTCAGGACATTTGGGACAATAATAACGGGTGTCACGCCTAAATCCGCGCTTGCTACAGACACGACATCTTCTTTGGGGCCATCTTTGGGTAGGGGTACTCGGGAGGACATGTGAAAAATGCCTCTCATGCAGCCGGCTCACTGCATCTGGAAGGGGAAGTTGGGCAGGCATGCCTCCTGGGTACAGGTAGGCAAGGATGATCTCTTCCTGGAATTCCCGGAAAGATCCAGTTCGTCCTGACGCCCTGTATAGGACAAAGGCGTTCAGCATAGCCAATTGGTATAGGTAAACAGACACTTTTTTGTACCAGCGTCTGGCTTTACGGGCAACTAAATACGGCGCCAAAAGCTGGTCGTTAAGGTCCACCCCTCCCATGTTAAGGTTATATTCGTGGACACAGAGGGGTTTCTCCATAACGCCAGTTGCCGTAGGAATTTGGATCGTCGTGTCTGGGTGAAGGGAGGACAGAACATAAACATCCCGTGTATCCTTCCACTTCACCGCAAGTAATTTGTCCGTTTTCAAGCAGGCTCTCGCCCCCCGACTAAGACGGGAATCTACAAGCCGTTGGGGGAAGCCCCGGCGATTAGGTCGCACGGTGCCACATGCGCCAATTTGTAAATCAAGAAGGTGACTAAATAGTGGCACGCTTGTATAAAAGTTGTCCACGTACAAATGGTACCCCTTTCCGGATAAGGGTGACACCAAGTCCCAAACGATCTTACCGCTGCTCCCTATGTAGTCTGGGCAGTTGGGGGGCTCCACACAGCTATCTTTTCCCTCATAGACCCGGAAACTAACTGTATAGCCTGTGGCCCTGTCACACAATTTATACAGTTTGACCCCGTACTTGGCACGCTTGCTGGGGAGGTACTGTTTCATAGCAAGGCGGCCAGTAAATTTAATCAGGGACTCGTCAACGCAGACAACTTGTTCGGGGGTAAACAAGGCTGCAAACCGCTGATTGAAGTGGTCTATGAGGGGCCGAATTTTGTGGAGCCGATCGTATGCAGGGTCTCCCCGAGGACGACAGAGTTCATTGTCGCTGAAATGCATAAATCGCAGAATTTGCTCGTATCTCGTCCTGGACATAGAGGCAGAGTACATGCGCATATGGTGAATTGGGCTAGTGGACCAATATAGCCGCAATTCACTCTGTTTAGTTATGCCCATGTGGAGGGAAAGGCCCAGAAAGATCTTAAATTCGGAAACCGTTATAGGTTTCCAGCCGAATTGTCTGGCAAGGTGTGAATTTGGGTTGGCGGCGATGAACTGTTGTGCATACAAATTTGATTGATCCACAATAGATCTGTAAAGATCTTCCGTGAAGAACAGCTCAAAAAAGTTCAGGGGCGTAAAACCAGCTGTCTCCACGTGGATTCCAGGTTGGGCGGTGAATGGGGGAAGTACTGGCGCTGTAGTATCGGTGGGTTGCCAATTAGGAAATGCCAGCGCATCAGGGAGGGCACTATGGGCTCTACGGGCCTGTCTTCGAATACGCGGTGGCTGCGGGCCACTACTTGTGCTAGCCACCGCACCAGCTTCAACTGCACTTAGGGGACTCGCCACGTCACCAGGTCTTACTGCAGTGCTGGTTGTACTAGGTCCAGGTTGTACTAGGCCGCTGGCGCTTGCCAGGTCGCCAGAAGGATGAGCGGCACTAGTACCCACACTCTGCTCCATACGAGCACCCTGCGATTCCTGCATCACAACAACTTCAGAATGGGGTCGGGTACGCCTGGGTCTAACAGGGACCCATCTGTCGTCGGAGCTATCTGTCAGGGAGCCGCTGCCATCATCAGGTTCATATACTGACACTAATTCGGTCATTGTAGCTTCCCCTTCGCTATCAGATGACTCGGTCAGCATATAACTGAGAAGCTCTTCATCCCTGTACGAACGTTTGGTCATTTTGGCAACTAAATTTACTCGTACAGTGATGCGACTCACAGGTAATAAAAGCACCTGGTTGTCGAAGACTATTTCAAGCGCTACAAAAAAAACTGCTAATGCTAGCAGGGATCAGGCCTGACTCTGCTAACACAGCGGTTTTGTGTCTTGTGTTTTTTTGCAAGTGACAGTAATCTATTGATTACTACACTTGCCTGGGTGAAAGGGTTAAACGCAGGTGCTGGCCGGAATCAGTACTGATCGTGCAAACACCGCGTTTTGGGAACCCTAAACTATGGGGGCGCTAGTATAGTTCTGATCAGATCAGATATTGATCTGTTCAAACACTATACTAGAAATGGAAGTGTAGGTGCGTGCGTGCGTGCGTGCGTGCGTGTGTGGCAATCAAGGGGTTACTTCTAAACTATGCGCTGGGGATCTGGGGGGGGGTGGCGGGGACCCTAAACCTCCTTTGGGAAAGAAACTAGCTAGCTAGCGCAACCTCAAGTCACAATGACACCAATACAAAATACAGTAAAAACAGTATATTATGTGTGTATTAGTGCTAATGTGACAGAGGGTGTAGGGGTTAACGGGATGTGATCAGGGGGGGATCAGGGGTTTAAATCTTTATTGGAAGGGACTGGCGGGTATCCTAAGGATAAAAGGAACGGTGGCAAGCGCTAAACCTGGTCACAAGTCACACTTATACAGGTATATAGAAAATGCTATATACTGTATACAGTGTGCGTTGTGGCAGGGGGTGTAGGGGTGATCAGGAGGGGATCAGGGGATTAAATCTTTATTGGGCGGGTGGGGGGGACCCTAAACCTGCTTGGGACACAAACTTAGTCGCCTGCGCTAATTCTGATCACAATGACACTAATACAAAAATACAAAAACACAGTATATTACGTTTGTATTAGTGCTGATGTGACAGAGGGTGTAGGGGTTAACTAGCGGTGATCAGGGGGGGATCAGGTGGGATCAGGGGCTTAAATCTTTATTAGGGGGGGGTGGCGGGTAATTCAAGTGGAAAAAGGGGGGTCGCAAGCGCTAGACCTGACCACAAATCACACTTATACGGGTATATAGCAAAATGCTATATACTGTATACGGTGTGTGTTATGGCAGGGGGTGTAGGGGTGATCAGGGGGGGGTCAGGGGCTTAAATCTTTATTGGGCGGGTGGCGGGGACCCTAAACCTTCTTGGGACAGAAACTTAGTCGCCTGCGCTAATTCTGATCACAATGACACTAATACAAAAATACAATAACACCGTATATTGCGTTTGTATTAGTGCTGATGTGACAGAGGGTGTAGGGGTTAACGGCGGTGATCAGGGGGGGTTCAGGGGGGATCAGTGGGTTAAATCTTTATTAGGGGGGGGTGGGGGGTAATTTGAGTGGAAAAGGGGGGGTCGCAAGGGCTACACCTGTTCACAAATCACACTTATACAGGTATATAGGTATATGCTATATGCTGTATATAGTGTGTGTTGTGTCAGGTGCTGTAGGGGTTAATTGGGGGGGCGATCGGGGGTGAAATGTGCCTATCTAACTGTGTGTGGGTGTGCTTGGTGCAGTACTCACAGTAAGATGTGCTCTCCTCTCACGCTGGATCCGAAAAGACCGTTGTGGGGGGAGGGCACATCTCCTCTAAGCCTGTGTTTACATTTCACAGGCTTAGAGGATGATCTGATTGGGCAGGACCGATCAACAGGTCCAGACCAAAAATGATTGGCCTGGACCTGATGACTGATCGGTTCTGAACCCAATCGAGTCATCATCGGCGGCGGGGACGCGCGGGAGCGCGCACAGGGCCGGCAAATTGTGCTGACGTAGGCCTACGTCAGTTTGCCTGGCCGGGGCTGAGTGCCGACGTAGATCGTCGTGCGCCGGTCGTAAAGTGGTTAATCAAAAACCTTTGGGGATCAGTTAAATTGGGGGATAGTCTGTGTTGGTACGTGTGAGAGAGATCCACCTTTCCAAGTTGTTGGGGTTCATCTCATACTTCTGAAGGTTTGAGGGTGCTGCCTGTTCCATACTCCCCCTACTCCTAGCCTTTTAGGGGTACAAACAATAGTAATTGGGGCCTAGTGTGGTTGTGTATGTGTGATATACATACACTTTTTTGGGATCATATTTTCTATTCCGCTATTTAATCAAAAACCTTTGGGGATCAGTTAAATTGGGGGATAGTCTGTGTTGGTACGTGTGAGAGAGATCCACCTTTCCAAGTTGTTGGGGTTCATCTCATACTTCTGAAGGTTTGAGGGTGCTGCCTGTTCCATACCCCCCCTACTCCTCATCTAGCCTTTTAGGGGTACAAACAATAGTAATTGGGGCCTAGTGTGGTTGTGTACGTGCGAGATACATACACTTTTTTTGATCATATTTCCTATTCCGCTATTCAATAAAAACCTTTGAGGATCAATTCAATTGCGGGATAGTCTGTGTCGGTACGTGTGAGAGAGATCCACCTTTCCAAGTTGTTGGGGTTCATCTCATACTTCTGAAGGTTTGAGGGTGCTGCCTGTTCCATACCCCCCCTACTCCTCATCTAGCCTTTTAGGGGTACAAACAATAGTAATTGGGGCCTAGTGTGGTTGTGTACGTGCGAGATACATACACTTTTTTTGATCATATTTCCTATTCCGCTATTCAATAAAAACCTTTGAGGATCAATTGAATTGCGGGATAGTCTGTGTCGGTACGTGTGAGAGAGATCCACCTTTCCAAGTTGTTGGGGTTCATCTCATACTTCTGAAGGTTTGAGGGTGCTGCCTGTTCCATACCCCCCCTACTCCTCATCTAGCCTTTTAGGGGTACAAACAATAGTAATTGGGGCCTAGTGTGGTTGTGTACGTGCGAGATACATACACTTTTTTTGATCATATTTCCTATTCCGCTATTCAATAAAAACCTTTGAGGATCAATTGAATTGCGGGATAGTCTGTGTCGGTACGTGTGAGAGAGATCCACCTTTCCAAGTTGTTGGGGTTCATCTCATACTTCTGAAGGTTTGAGGGTGCTGCCTGTTCCATACCCCCCCTACTCCTCATCTAGCCTTTTAGGGGTACAAACAATAGTAATTGGGGCCTAGTGTGGTTGTGTACGTGCGAGATACATACACTTTTTTTGATCATATTTCCTATTCCGCTATTCAATAAAAACCTTTGAGGATCAATTGAATTGCGGGATAGTCTGTGTCGGTACGTGTGAGAGAGATCCACCTTTCCAAGTTGTTGGGGTTCATCTCATACTTCTGAAGGTTTGAGGGTGCTGCCTGTTCCATACCCCCCCTACTCCTCATCTAGCCTTTTAGGGGTACAAACAATAGTAATTGGGGCCTAGTGTGGTTGTGTACGTGCGAGATACATACACTTTTTTTGATCATATTTCCTATTCCGCTATTCAATAAAAACCTTTGAGGATCAATTGAATTGCGGGATAGTCTGTGTCGGTACGTGTGAGAGAGATCCACCTTTCCAAGTTGTTGGGGTTCATCTCATACTTCTGAAGGTTTGAGGGTGCTGCCTGTTCCATACCCCCCCTACTCCTCATCTAGCCTTTTAGGGGTACAAACAATAGTAATTGGGGCCTAGTGTGGTTGTGTACGTGCGAGATACATACACTTTTTTTGATCATATTTCCTATTCCGCTATTCAATAAAAACCTTTGAGGATCAATTGAATTGCGGGATAGTCTGTGTCGGTACGTGTGAGAGAGATCCACCTTTCCAAGTTGTTGGGGTTCATCTCATACTTCTGAAGGTTTGAGGGTGCTGCCTGTTCCATACCCCCCCTACTCCTCATCTAGCCTTTTAGGGGTACAAACAATAGTAATTGGGGCCTAGTGTGGTTGTGTACGTGCGAGATACATACACTTTTTTTGATCATATTTCCTATTCCGCTATTCAATAAAAACCTTTGAGGATCAATTGAATTGCGGGATAGTCTGTGTCGGTACGTGTGAGAGAGATCCACCTTTCCAAGTTGTTGGGGTTCATCTCATACTTCTGAAGGTTTGAGGGTGCTGCCTGTTCCATACTCCCCCTACTCCTAGCCTTTTAGGGGTACAAACAATAGTAATTGGGGCCTAGTGTGGTTGTGTACGTGCGAGATACATACACTTTTTTTGATCATATTTCCTATTCCGCTATTCAATAAAAACCTTTGAGGATCAATTGAATTGCGGGATAGTCTGTGTCGGTACGTGTGAGAGAGATCCACCTTTCCAAGTTGTTGGGGTTCATCTCATACTTCTGAAGGTTTGAGGGTGCTGCCTGTTCCATACCCCCCCTACTCCTCATCTAGCCTTTTAGGGGTACAAACAATAGTAATTGGGGCCTAGTGTGGTTGTGTACGTGCGAGATACATACACTTTTTTTGATCATATTTCCTATTCCGCTATTCAATAAAAACCTTTGAGGATCAATTGAATTGCGGGATAGTCTGTGTCGGTACGTGTGAGAGAGATCCACCTTTCCAAGTTGTTGGGGTTCATCTCATACTTCTGAAGGTTTGAGGGTGCTGCCTGTTCCATACCCCCCCTACTCCTCATCTAGCCTTTTAGGGGTACAAACAATAGTAATTGGGGCCTAGTGTGGTTGTGTACGTGCGAGATACATACACTTTTTTTGATCATATTTCCTATTCCGCTATTCAATAAAAACCTTTGAGGATCAATTGAATTGCGGGATAGTCTGTGTCGGTACGTGTGAGAGAGATCCACCTTTCCAAGTTGTTGGGGTTCATCTCATACTTCTGAAGGTTTGAGGGTGCTGCCTGTTCCATACTCCCCCTACTCCTCATCTAGCCTTTTAGGGGTACAAACAATAGTAATTGGGGCCTAGTGTGGTTGTGTACGTGTGATATACATACACTTTTTTTGGATCATATTTTCTATTCCGCTATTCAATAAAAACCTTTCTAGGGCAAGATCTTAAATTACAGAAATATGAGGAGACCGTCAAATAAGGGCCGTGGCCTGGGTCGTGGTGCTGCTGGTAGAGCTCCTGTTGCAAGGAGAGGACATGGTCGATCTGTGCCAGCTACACGCACAAGTGAAACACCTTCCTCAAGTGTGAGTAGGCGACAGAACCTGCATCAGTATTTGGTAGGGCATCAAACGCCCCTAGAAGTGATGAGGCCAGAACAAGTTGAGGCGATAGTAGATTGGTTTGCTGCTGACAGTGCCTCCAGTTCCTTCACATTGTCTCCCACCCAGTCTACTGCAGAAAGGTCAGAGTTGGCACCTGCAGCCAATGTCCAACCGTCTTTCACCTCACCCCCTTGCAAATCAGGCCAGCAGTCTGAGCCCCAAGCCATACAGCAGTCTCTTATTCTTTTTGAGGACTCTGTCAGCAGGGTTTCCCAGGGCCATCCACCTAGCCCTGCCCCAGAAGTGGAAGAGATTGAGTGCAGCGATGCCCAACCACTTATTTCTCAAGATGAGTACATGCAAGGATCATCGCAGCACGTCTCCGATGATGACGAAACGCAGGTGCCAACTGCTGCGGCGTTCAGCATTGTGGAGACCGACAAGGAGGGCAGGGGTGAAGACTGGGTGGAAGATGATGTGGAGGACGATGAGGTCCTCGACCCCACATGGAATGAACGTCATGCAGGTGAACTGAGTAGTTTGGAGGAAGAGGCGGTGGTCGCACAGAGCCACCAGCACAGCAGAAGAGGGAGCAGGGTGCAGAAGCGGAGCGGCCGTGCCCTAGACACTACGCCCGCTACTGCCCAACGCAGCAAGGGAACGAGCGCACCAAAGTCAGCTCAAAGGAGTTCTCTAGCGTGGAAGTTCTTTAGAAAATGTGCTGATGACAGGACACGAGTGGTTTGCACCCTGTGCAATCAGAGCTTGAAGCGAGGCATGAACCTTCTCAACCTGAGCACAACCTGCATGATCAGGCATCTAAGTGCAAAGCACGAGCTGCAGTGGAGTACACACCTTCAAAACCAAGAAACGTCTCTGGCTCATCCTGCTTCCTCTTCTGCTGCAGTCTCGGCCGCTCCAGCCACATCTGTAGTGATACCGGCACCTGCCACCCCGCAAACAGACGATCTGTCAGCAACACCACCACCTGGGTCACCAACAACCATCTCCACAATGTCCCGTGGAAGCGTTCAGCTTTCCATCTCCCAAACACTTGAGAGGAAGAGGAAGTACCCCCCTACCCACCCGCGATCCCTGGCCCTGAATGCCAGCATTTCAAAATTATTGGCCTTTGAAATGCTGTCATTCCGTCTGGTGGAGACGCACAGTTTTAAAAACCTTATGTCGGTGGCTGTCCCACAGTACGTCGTGCCCAGCCGCCACTACTTTTCCAGGCAAGCCATCCCTTCCCTGCACAACCAAGTGGGGGAAAAAATCAGGTGTGCACTGCGCAACGCCATCTGTGCCAAGGTCCACCTAACTACGGATACGTGGACCAGTAAGCACGGTCAGGGGCGTTATATCTCCCTAACGGCACACTGGGTAAATGCAGTGGCGGATGGGCCTGAGGCGGATAGCAATTTGGCGCATGTCCTTCCACCACCGAGGATTGCAGGGCGCTTCAGTTTGCCTCCTGTTCCTAACTCCTCCTACTCCGCTTCCTCATCCTCTACCGCCTCCTCATCCGGACAGCGTAACACCTTCACCACCAACTTCAGCACGGCCAGGGGTAAACGACAGCAGGCAGTTTTACAACTTGCCTGTTTGGGGGACAAACCACACACCGCGCAGGAGTTGTGGAGGAGCATGGAACAGCAGACAAATGAGTGGTTGCTGCCAGCGAGCCTCAAGCCCGGCCTGGTGGTGTGCGATAACGGGCGAAATCTCATAGCAGCTCTGGGCCTAGCCGGTTTGACGCACATCCCTTGCCTGGCGCATGTGCTGAATTTGGTGGTGCAGAGGTTCCTTAAAAACTACCCCGATATGTCAGAGCTGCTGCAGAAAGTGCGGGCCGTTTGTGCGCACTTTCGGCGTTCTCACCCTGCTGCTGCTCGCCTGGCAGCGCTGCAGCGTAACTTCGGCCTTCCCGCTCACCGCCTCATATGTGACGTGCCCACAAGGTGGAACTCCACCTTGCACATGCTGGAAAGACTGTGCGAGCAGCAGCAGGCCATAGTGGAGTTTCAGCTGCAGCACGCATGCGTGAGTCGCTCTGCGGAACAGCACCACTTCACCACCAATAACTGGGCCTCCATGCGAGACCTGTGTGCCTTGTTGCGCTGTTTTGAGTACTCCACCAACATGGCCAGTGGCAATGACGCCGTTCTCAGCTTAACTATCCCACTTCTATGCCTCCTTGAAAAAACAATTCGGGCGATGATGGAAGAGGATGTGGCACAGGATGAGGAGGAGGAGGAGGATGAAGAGGTAACATTTCCAAGGCTTTCAGGGCAGTCATTCGCAAGGGGCTCCGAGGGTGGGTTCCTGCACACGCAAACGCCAGGGACGCAATTGTCCAGCAGGGGCACAGTTCTGGAGGATGAGGAGGATGAGGAGGAGGAGGAGCTGGAGGAGGAGATGGAACCATGTTCACAGCAGGGTGGCACCCAGGCCAGCTCATGGCCATCACTGGTGCGTGGCTGGGGGGATACAGAGGACACGGACCATACACCTCCCACAGAGGACAGCCTTTCGTTGCCTCTGGGCAGCCTGGCACACATGAGCGATTACATGCTGCAGTGTCTCCACAACGACCGCCGAGTTGCCCACATTCTAACTTGTGCTGATTACTGGGTGGCCACGCTGCTGGATCCCCGTTACAAGGACAACGTACCGTCCTTAATTCACTCACTGGAGCGCGATCGCAAGATGCGCGAGTACAAGCGCACGCTGGTAGACGCCATGCTGCTGGCATTCCCATCTGACAGCGGGGCCACAGTGGAAGCACAAGGCAGAGGAGGAGGAGGAGGAGGTCGCCAACGCAACCAGGGCACCGCCAGCACCTCAGAAGGCAGGGTTAGCATGGCCGAAATGTGGAAAAGCTTTGTCAGCACGCCACAACAAACAGCAGCACCAGCAGCTCAGATGGAACGTCTTAGCAGGAGGCAGCATTTTACCAACATGGTGGAGCAGTATGTGTGCACACGCCTACATGTAGTGAATGACGGGTCTGCCCCCTTCAACTTCTGGGTCTCCAAATTGGGCACATGGCCTGAGCTTGCCCTTTACGCCTTGGAGGTGCTGGCGTGCCCTGCAGCCAGTGTATTATCTGAACGGGTATTTAGCACGGCTGGGGGCGTTATAACAGACAAGCGCAGCCGCCTGTCCAGAGACAATGTGGACAAGCTCACGTTCATTAAAATGAACCAGGCATGGATCCCACGGGACTTTTCCGTACCTTATGCAGAATAGCAATGGATACCGACCTTACCCACCCATTGTTCCATTTTTGCTCTTTCTCACTCTTTTGGGGTGTACCCTCATTTAAAATTTGTGAAAAGAAGCAGTGTTGGCTACCTCGTCCTCCTCCTCAGGGCCAGATTAATGTAGGGGCTATTGGAGCTGCAGCTCCAGGCCCCTACCTTTTATATAGGCCCCGGGTTGGCCATATTCACTGTTACCGCTCTTCTGTCACTTGTAAACACAGAAGTCTGGCTTCTATGCTCGCTTCCCCAGGCAGCACCCTCAGAACCTCCCCACACAGCGTGAAGGCCGGACAAGGAGGGACAGTTGGCGATGCATGGATGTGTTTATGGGCTTCAGAGACAGCATCCCATGTTGAATTAGGCATGCATGGCTGCACCCTTCCTCCTCTGGGTGCATGGCAAGGCACGGCCCTAAGGCCCTTCAAAATCCTCAGCACCAAGCCCATGATGCTGTTAATCCGGCCCTGGTCCTCCTCCACCGCCGCTTCCACCTACACCGCCCATAGGTGTGCGCAGCCTATTGCATTAAGGTGTGCACCCCAAAGTTGAAATACACATGCATGTGTTTGCCAGCAGGGAGAGTAATATATCGGGGCCATGTACCTGTAGGCAAGGAGAAATAGAGCAGAGCAGGTCCCAGGGAGATCTTTCCCATCTCCTCACTGGCAATGCTATGTGCCCTAGGTGATTAGGGTGTGCCCAGGCACACCCAGCACACCCTGTGCGCACGCCTATGTCACCGCCACATCCACCACCACCTCAACCTCCCTCCTACTCCATATGGGCCTCGTCCTTCAGAGATGAAGAAGAACATTGTTTTATTTTTCTGTTTTTTTTTTGTTGTTTTAAGTTATTTCCCTATCCACATTTGTTTGCAGAGCACTTGCCATGCTCTTAATTACGTTTTGCTGCCATTTGCAGCACTCTAGCCCTTTCCTTTGGTGTTTTAGAGCCATTTTAGTGCCTTAAAGTTCGGGTCCCCATTGACTTCAATGGGGTTCGGTGTCCGGGAAAAGTTCGGTAAAAGTCCGGGACACGGACCCGGACTTTTTTTTAAAGTTCGGCCGAACCCGTCGAACACGGACATCTAGGTGTCCGCTCAACCCTAATAATCAATACATGCAGTTTGCCTAATCTTGTAGTGAAATAGGTATGTACCTCTTAAAAGTGTTTTATCCTGTATTAGTGGTGGTTATCACCTTGGATCAAAGATTTTTCTACATTTGGAAGAATAATACTGGTGATGTAAGTTTTTTGTCATTACACCATTGGATTGCTTCATTTGAACTAATTTTATTTGAAATTAGTTTTGGTTAAATATATTTGTATGTATTGCTTGGAGGACTTAATTTGATCATAATATTTATTAAATGATTTATTGTCCATACATTTCCACACTGATGAATATTTTATACTATTGAATAAGCGCTGTATTTATTATTTTGTTACACCACTTAGGGGCTTGTATTTATATATAGCTGCTGGTTTGTTTCACAGTTTTCAGTATCATTTCCTCACAATGTACTATATCCATCAGCGTGGAGGGGTTTATACATTTCTCCTGGTGTATTGTTTGTGAAGGGGGGAGAGGAAGGTAAAATCTTTCACGTCCTGATGATGTGGTCTCCAAATGTCAACCTAATAGGCTTCATGGAGCATACGAAGGATGCATTTGTGGGCAGTTTGGGTTAGAGAGTAGGTTCTTGTTGAGATATCAAGGATAGAGTCCAGAGGGCTTAAGTCTTCCCCTAAAATAAGAATGCCTTCTGCAAAGAGGTTCAGTTTGTCCAGAACAAGTTTGAGTAAGCAGTGCTGGTTACAATTGGGGGCCATAAAGTGCAGCCAGTGTTACTTTGGTAGTTCCTATGAGGCCTTTAATGAAGGGATACCTCCATTCCCACTGATACAGGAGTCAACAAGACTCCATGGAATGGATTTCAAGATCAAAATATAAGATCCCTTGGATTTGGCATTTTTGTTTCAGCTGTGGTAAAAAATGGGGTAGCGTCGAGAGAAGGAAACTTTTTTTTAAAGTGGGTTTCCTGTATATATGGGATGTGAACCCACATTTTTCTGAGGTCCCACAATAAAAATGTTCTTTTTTTCTGGGGTATTGAGGCCTTTTACGTTAGGGGAGATTAGAGTAAGGTCTTCTATTTTCCTGTCTTTGAGGGGGAAGAGAGAGGTAAAAAAAAAAAATGGAAGGGGCTAAAGGAAGAAAGCATGGCTTAGGGTAGTAAGGTACGCAGAATGGGGTAGTACAAGTTTAGAGAGAAAGAGGGAACGAATCTATGAGGTCTAAGTAGCCAAAAGCGGTTGTAACTTGCTGTCCATGAAAAGGGCACAGCTGGGAAGTCTGCAGCCTAGCTGGGGAATATAGTCTATAATGGAGGGTAATGAGAGATCCCTGTGATCGAACCATCCAGCATCTGCTTTGGTGCTCTTGTCAGAATACAGCTTCCTCTAGTCTGGACATAGGAACCAGATATTACAGCTGTAGCATACAAGACTAGCCAGAAATAGCTTGTATGAGAACTGGAACTGTTTATTGAAAATTCACACAGAATTGATATACTACACCAGGTCAGGTGAGCCTGATTACATTATCGTATGCAAAGGAAATTGTATACAGAAATATAATTAACATAACTAGGAAACAGCCAACATAAACTATGCTAATTCGGCGTTAGCAACTAATAGCTGACAGCGATATATTTTAACTTTAGCTAATTAACTAGGTACTTTACCCACCCTAGGTAGATGGGACAATACTAGCAGACAGACAGAAACAATAAGGCAATGAAAATACACACCTGGGAGGCACATAATGGGGAAATGATACAATGGGACAAAGACATATAACACCTTAATAAACAGACTATAGCAGGAGACCTACTTACAATAAACACATTATGGCAGGGGACCCCAGTGGTCTGAGCAGATTACATTGACATCTACAGTCATTACTGGTTTGAGGCATAGAGGCACCAAATATGGATATGCAATCATCAGTTCCCAGAGTCTGTGTGTTTTGGGGAGACATGAACTTAAATAAAAAACAAGACTACTCCATAGATCCCCCAGGCATACGCCTCCCAAAGAGTAGTGTTCCCTTAAATGCAAGGGCCCATAGTCAATGGGTAAGAAGCTTGTTCATAGTCCTCTCCAAAAGCTACTGTCCTGGTTAGGTCTGTCACAATACCTGTAGACTGCAGAGAGAAGACAATTAGCAATAAACTAAGTAGAATATAATTTAGAGATTTGTACCATAAGAGAGGAACTCATCAGCAATTCAGCTATGCACAGGGGAGCGTAATATGGAGATAGTCCTAAAACAGATTACAGGTGCTGGAGTGTTACTAATTAAAAAACTAGAAGCGACCCAGGCAGGTAATCTGGAGGTAACTACTGCAAATATATGAGAAATGGGAAGGACAAATTTGTGGCGGGGTACTGTCCTGGTGGGACGCCATTTGTTTGGGTAGCATCAAGAAGATTGGGAAGAAGAGTATGATGGTACTGCATCCAAACAGACTTTTTGTGCTTTAATGTGAAATGCCTGTTCGATAAATCTGCATTGTTCACTAAACCTCCTTTCCACTGTTCTAATTGTGCGGCCTGCATATAAGAGACCGTAGGGACAAGTGAGACAGTAGATCACAAATTTGTAAGAGCAATTATAGAACTCCCTTAGATGGTAAACCTTACCTCCACTATCAGAGAAACCATTCTGTCTGTGCTTAACCATAATGACAGATCGGGCACATTTCTTTTTACACTGATATATGCCTATCAGACTACAAAAAGAATTTAAAGTATTATGTGCAAACTTGCTACTAGTATTACTTTTCATCTTACTGGGAGTTATTTTATTATTTATGCTTGGGGCCCTTCAATACACAAATCTTGGTTTCTCCAGTATTACAGAACCTAATTTGGGGTCTCTTTTAAGTGTATACCAGTGTTTTTTATTTTATTATATAGTCCATACTTCAATACTTTTGGTAGTGTCAGTTCAAATACATTATATTCAGTATAAAAATAATTCTTCTATTTATAAAATGTAAAAAGGAAACAAATACAACCAGTGGATAAAATACCAATTTTTATCATTTATAGTTTTAAACAGTGTTTAGTACATTTATTTTTGTGTACAGCCACAGTAATATGTTCCTAGTTAACAGATTTTTAGATTTATTAGTCCATACCTATGATTATAAAATTTATAGAAAAATACAGTTTTTTAGAAGTATGCCATGTTATTTTGGAAATAAACACATCTATTAAAGTGGTTCTGCTGGCTCTTGTTTGTCCGCCTGCTGCTTTCAGTGTTAGTACTGTCAAACCTTGAGTGTTGGATGGCAGAATGCTGCCTTGGTGTTTCCTTATATATGTAAGTTCTGTACCCTCCAGGGGCAGGCTTAAGAAAGAAAGGGGTCCTTCGAAACACATTGCTACTTTCCTCACGTGTAGTCATTTCACAAGAGTACACTTAAGCGGAAAATATTGCTCCTAGTCAGCGAGCTCAGCAGGTTTCTGATTGCCAGCACCAGCCCCAAGGTGCAACACCTCTGGTTCCATATAGGAATTTCTGGAATCTATTCACTGAGCTTGTTGTACCTACTTCTGTTGGATGAATACTGCTTCTGTGGAGGTATGCATTTGCTTTTATTGTAATAAATGAATACAGCCTTTTTAACTAGGATACTGCTCCCTTGTTTCCTTTCTCTTCTGTACCAGTGTTGATCAACCCGGATCAATGCAAGGAGCTGCAGGATCAAATCCACCCTAAATCATGAACCTTTTTTTTTGATGAATAATAATTATACCAATCCCCCTTCTTGGAACATATGCAAATGTATCTGTGTGCACTTTTGCATGTTTAGCTTCAGTAAAGTTGGCTATTTTAAAATGTATTGTACTGATCCTTCCCCCGTGTCTCCCTGATCACTGTTTTCTATTTTCTACCTTATTTCCACATCGGCAATCCACTCTGTGTTGTTTGTAATTAGTAGGTCCAGCTGAGCATTAATTCTTCTGGGGCTTCCACCATTTGACTGAGATTATCATAATCCTGCAATACATTTAAGAAATGAGAAGCTTTAGTTGAGTGAGCAGTTCCATTTGTTCAATCAATATCAGGATAATTTAGGTCTCCAATGATAACACTGCCCTGCTTTTCTGGCGTCTCTAACTGTGAAACAAGATGGGTCTGTCTCCTCTTCCTTAAGATTAGGGGGCCTATAGCATACCCCCACAAATAATTTATCATTTGTTTTGTCCTTTTGAAGCTCTAGCCACAAAGACTACACCTCCTCACTAGCCTTGTTAGCAACGTTATCCCTCATATTTACTACCAAATCACTCTTGACATACAGGTACACCCCTCCCCCTCTTTTACCTACCCTGTCCCTCCCTAACAGGAAGTACCAGTGGAAAGTCATGTGAGCTGTGAAACCAGGTTTCTGATATTCCTACAAAGTCAAAATGCTCTAGTTTATTTTCCAGACCTCTAGCATTTGTGTACATGCTTTTTTTAATTTTGTACCAGCGAACATTTTTGTTTATTATTTTTTGCTATTAGGTTGCAGCAAGATACATCCAGCCTATGCGCATAAGGCCAGGTTCATATATGTACAGCCGTGAGTTCATGCCTTGGGTCTGGTGCGTGTCTGTTCACTGGTTCAGGTGAGAATCAGGTCCAAATTTTTGCCTGAATTTGTACCTGAACTGGACCTAAACACACACGGGACCTTTTGAAATTCACTCTGGGGCCGACCTGGACCCGTGTGAACCGGCTCTATTGAGAGCTGGTCACACTCGCATGTCATGCAAATTGGATGTGGAGAAACCCACATCCAAATCGCATAACACGCAAACCCAGCCTTAGTCCTGGATAGTTCAATTTTTCCATCATCTGGTTTGAGGCCCCTTTTCCCCCTGACTTTGGCCACATCTGTACACTCGGACCCTTGCTAACTGCACTGTATACCTTCCTAAGCCCCTAAAGTAATTTTAGAGACACTCCATCCTCTGACTTTGTCATCTGTACCACTCTGTACTATGACAGCTGGGCCCTCCCCAGCTCCACTCAACAGCACTATTAATTTGCCCTCAGTACTCCTCAGTACTCACAGTGCCCCCTTGGTTTCCTTTTTCCCCTGGTTTTCTCTTGTTGGGGTGGTTTGGCTCCAACTGTGACACTTTTGTTCCATGGGCAGTTGCAGGTGTAGCGCTACCCCCGCAAGGGCCACTTAATATTGTATGTTCCTCTGTGAAGCCTTGACCCTGGGAACTTTCCAGCTCCTCTGACACTCTAGGTTCAGACATGATGTGTACACCTTTAAATAAGACACTGACATAATGCAAACAGAATTCAACCTTCTGAGTTTTACTCAACAGGAAAAAGAGGCTATATAAGAGTATCAAATCAGCCAAGTCCTGAAAACAGCAAGAATCAGTTGAGGTAGCTGTCAAAGCAGTTGAATGAAAATAGCAATAACAAAGGAATGACAATAGTACACAAAGTAACAGACAGTAACTGGCATTAAGCAAAAGGTCATTAGTTAATGTCAGTACTACTACTTCTAAAGGGGAAAACCCGGGCTTGCCTATAGTACCTCTAATCCTAATGAGAGATTGAATAGTATAGGTACCAGTTAGTGTGTCCTCTATAAGAGCAAAAAGAAAAGGTAATGTTCTGAATGTGAGGCCTTGTAATTGTCTTTGCCGGCAGTTGGACCTCAGAGAAGCAAAGGATCCTTAGATATCGTGAAAGATGTCAGCAATCAGTGAAAAGATAATTGATCTGACAAATGACAGGTCCTCTTGGCAATCTGAGTCTGTGGTGTCTGTATATAGTGTTCAAAGTGAAGTGTTAATTTTGTTTGGTTTTGCCAGGCTGATGTTCAGGCCTTAGCTGATGCTGTTAGGTTATTCAGGTGGCTTTGTAGACTCTTTTGAGACACCTCTGCTAACCTGTTGTGTTTTTTTTTCTTTTTTTTTTAGCCTGTTAGCCTTTCATTTTGTGTTATCCCAAAGCACCCAATACATTTCATGTAAAAAAAAGTGGGATATATTTCATAATATAGTTCATAAAATTTCATAAAAAGCCCATAAAATCCACAAGGAGATGTATATCAAGAAAGCACTGTGTGGTCAGCTCCTCCCAGAGAATGGAAAGGATCTCTGAAAAACAACAAGAAAAAAAAGGGGGTGTCTCTAAGTGCAAATTTGAGTTAAAACTTTAACCTCCCTGGTGGTCTGATTATTTCAGGATTTCTGTGCTAAACGCAGTACATTGTTTGGCATGGAAATCTGTTGTTTTATATTTTAAGACTCACGTTCCCCTGAGATCCCCCGCCGTCCTCACCCGCCGTCCTCCAGCCATCCTCCCATAGTCCGACACCTGTCTTCCAGTTCCCTTTCCCTGCGAGCATTGCGATGCAGGGGCGGCAATTTAAAAAATGTAAATACACTAAATGACATGACACAAAGTTGTGATCCTAACAGATTACACTGTATCATGCCATTTCACCAGGATTGCACCTGGTTGACTTTTCCAGTGCCCTGCCTGTGCTTTTCCAGTTCTTTGTGCCTGGAAAATAGAGAACGACCATGGCATCCAAAAAGCTTTCTTTTTGTGCAAAAGCGCTTTTAGACGAACTGGAAAACAGCGACAGTGAAACTGAGTTACTTGAAGAACTGAGCGATAGCAATTCGTGGGAAACTTTGTCATATGGTATGGAAAGTGACGACATCAATGATTCTGATGTCTCTTTCTGGCACATAGCTCCATTGGAAATTCTGAAGAATCATTTGATATACTTCTCAAATTCCACAAGCTGTTTTCCAGTTCGTCTAAAAGCACTTTTGCGCAATAAAAATGCTTTTTTGGACACCATGGTCGTTCTCTATTTTCCCAGCACAAAGCACTGGAAAAGCACAGGCAAGGCACTGGAAAGTCACCAGGTGCAATCCCGTGCTGAAATGGCATGATACAGTGTAATCCGTTAGGATCACAGCTTTGTATTTGTATTTAGTGTATTTACATTTTTAAATTAGTCGCCAGTTCCACCCCCCTACATCGCAACGCTCGCAGGGAAGGGAACCGGAAGACAAGTGCCGGCATCTGCCGAGCACAGAGTGGGGAGAGAGTGTGAAGATGGTGGGAGGACGGCACGGGATCGCGGCGGGGGATTGCAGGGAAGGTGAGTGTGCTTCTGGGGTAATCCCGAGTGTGCCTCGGGAATACCACCAGGGAGGTTAATGGAGCAGCCAAATAAACACTCAAATGTGTTCCATAAATGTATGCTTCTAGTAACATTCACTAAAAGATCATCCATGCTCCAGGTGGGTTGCCAGCAGCCGCTTACGGTATCAGAAGGTACAAGCCGCGTGACTGCTCATCAGCTGTAGAAGGAAGGCTTCCGTAAACACTGTGAAACGTGGACGTAATGTCAGGCCTGAAGGACAGTTCTGTTGCCCTGGTAACGTGTTTTGGAGGGTCAATCAACTCCTAGACATGTGCACAGCGGAAAAATTTGTTTATGTCATTTAATTTTCTTTGACTTGTAATAATTCATAATTTCATAAAACGTGTGTTTATATTCAGAATGATTTGTACTTCCATAAGGGTCATTTTTCATTGAATCGGAATGATTCATAATTCCGTAAGGCTAATTTTTCCTTTACTTCGAATTCGTACTTTCGTGAGATTGCTTTTTTTTCGTTGATTCGGAACACCTTTCATAATTTTTGAAATTCTTACTTTCGTGAGAATGCCTTTTTCCGGGCACACCCTAATCACCCCATGTGCATTAGCATTATTGCTTTGTGTGCTGGTGTAGAGATGGGGAAGATCTCCCTCTGACCAGCTCTGCTTATAAGAGAAGCGTGGAAGCACTTCTTTTTCACATTGAATCTGCAGGCAAGGAAAACTTGTGCCGAAGGGGAGATCAGAAAGATCTCCTCTCTGACTGGCAGAGGGAAAGTGGTACTGGCTTTACAACCAATCAGGTCACCTGGCAGGAGCTCATGTGACCATACGCCAAGCTGCCTGTTTGGTTGGAAAGCCAGCATGGCTGAATTCTGCAAAGAAAGGTGAAACAATGATGATGGGGTGGGAATAACAGATCCTTTACCCCCATTTTCCCTTCCAAGTTGGTCCAACCTGTATTTAAGTTTGCATGTGTGTTTAAGCTTTGGGTGCACACCCTAATGCAACAGGCAGTGCACACCTATTACTAGGAGCATACTTATATTCACATTCCTAGTTCTGAAAAAGAACTTTAAACAAATAACTGTGTTTAAAAACGTTAATCTATACATTGTGGGCATCTAGCTATTAAAGTCTTTTGAAGCATATAAAATGCACACCACAAGGGCCAAGAGGGGAAGGAAAGGGACTATGAACGATACTCAAGAAATCATTAAGTTATGCAAAAAAGTAAAATTAGAAAATGTTATTAAAGCAGCATGTTAAAAACATTCCCAAAATGGGAGTTAATAGAAGGGTAGAAACCCATGTAACGTGAAACAACAAAAACTCAACAATATTCTGGCATATCAGGATCTGATCCCAGTAGTCCTCGTCTGAGACCCTGAAGCATTTCGACTTATTCTTTCTTCCTCAGGGGGATAATGGACATTGGTATCACATTGGATTTTCTAAAGAATTAACATATATTAAAAAATGTATATAAACACAATAGATAAAACATATCATGTGTTGAGAGAACCAACAGTACCTTACAAAGGCAAAGCTAGTTCAAAGAACAGTATGCTGAGGGTCCATCCATGGGATGGAAGATGATGGAATTTCCCTGCAACCATAGTACTGGGTCCTGAGCAAAAGGGACAAGAAGCAGCAACCTGAATGTTGCAATTGCAACAATCTAATAATAGAAAAAAAAATGACATATAAGGAAAAATTAAATAAAAATATAACTATGCCATCAGTCATATGCGGTTTCAGTGCTAGGTGCTATTTAAAAGATCCAAATAGTCCAAATACCTGTATGTAGGGACTGCTGCAAAGATGCTCCAGGTGCATGGGGTGTCTCTGTAATTTTGTAGGGAAAACACAATCCCAGTTTGTCCTAACGGGGGATGGGGGGGCAGGATCTACCTGAAGTATGCAGCAAAAGATCAATCAAAAAATCACCTTGTCATATATAGATAATAACGTAGGTGGATCTATTGCATACAAATAAAGGGGAGCAAAGTCAGCTCTTACCAATAACAAAGGTAACCACATACAGGCATCCAGTGATAGCAGCCATGTTCTCACAGCCATGGAGCAAAAAACATAGTCAGCATCTTAAATATGACAAGGCCCTGTCATGTGCACTAACAGGGCCAATCATGTGCACAGGCCTAGTGCCAGAATAGGCTTCCAGCTGTGTGAACCCAGGAGGGAAGTGCTAACAGGTTGCCTGGAGTCCGGCTGGAAGTGCGTAACCGCCAGAAGTGTGGTGACATCACAACCAGAACCGGAAATTCGTCCCCCCGCCTTAATGGAAAAGGGTAGCTGTGCCTCCCTGCGGCACCAAAACAGAAAGTGGATTGGGCAATAGGAACTGCTGTCCAATCCACCAAGGGGAGGGAGACACCCACAAGGGGCATCCCCACAACCACCAAAGAAGCCCTCCCTAGTGGAACCAGAGGGTGCTACACGTACCGGGCACTCAGGAGTATTGAATAGCCAAAAGGCAGAAGATGTGCACTTAACGCCAAAGGTGTATGCTCAAGGGGCAATTACAAAAAATTCCATTGTAGGACAGACCCCCAGCATTTACAATTATAAAAAGTAACTTTGTTAGAGTCAATAACATAATACTATATAAATGTGTGACTAGAAAAAGAAACAAATGGAGCTAAGATGACTGGAAAAAAAAAAGGGGGGGGGGAGAAAAGAGGAAAAATACACCAGACAAACTCGGCCTACCGTTTTCTGCAAGTTACATAAGACCTTCCTGATGAAAAGCCCTCTAAGAAGGGTCTTTAACTGATTTTTTTCATTTAATCCAGGGAGTTACGTAGCCCCCAATTTATGTATCCAGCAGGTTTCTTTCTGCAGCAGGAATTTGTTCCAGTCTTCTCCTCTGGAGTCCCAAAGGTGAGAGTTCAGGCCCCAGAAGAGGAAAGGAGGAAAAGGATATTGATGGGCCTTGGCCATATGCCTCCCAATAGCTGAATATATATCACCTGAATTTACAGCTGTCGCATGTTCTTTTATCCTCTGTCAAAATTCTCTTTTCATCTCCCCTACATAGAAAGTGCCACATTAGCAATCCACAATGTAGACCACCCCTTGGGATTGACAAGTAACACGGTGTCGCATTTTGGCCTTTTGGCCTATGGAAAGGATATGTGTTTCAAATTATTTTATAAAACCACACCATTGGCATGTACCACATGCCCAAGTGCCCCAAAGCAGGGTGTGGGAAGCAGGTTTAGATTGGAATGTGCTGAAAACCAATTTTTCACTAATAGAAGTTGCTCTCCTATATGTAACCAAGGGAGCAGGTGGAATAATTTGCGCAATTCTGGAATCAGCCTGTAAAAGGTGCCAGTATTTGGAAATTTGTCTCTTGACAAGTTGATGTTGGGAATTAAATGTTGTGATGATTCTCAGAGGTTGCCGCTGATCATCCAATTTTGGATTCTTACTTTTGAATAGTAGTTGCGTACTTGATTGAGAAAAGGCCTTAATAAAAGATTTTCATAAGGTTTTGAATATCCTCTCTCTTAGAACACGATTTCTAAGTTCATAAGCAGACCCTCTGAATTTATCATCATCACTACAGTTGCGTCATAGCCAAAGGTATTGGGAATTAGGAATAAAATGTAATAAGGGTTAAGGATGAAAACTGTCTGCTCTGAGTATGGTATTGCCCGCATAGGGCTTCCGAAAGAGGTCACTCACCAGGAGGCCTTTAGGTGCAACTTCTACTATTACATCTAAAAATGTGATTTTCAATCTGTCACAGGTCATAGTAAAACTAAGATTGTAATTGTTGGAATTTATAGCAGAGAGGCATTTGTGCAATAATTCAATGGGGCCCTCCCAAAATAGGAAGAAATCATCTATATATCTTAGCCAGAACAGAATGTGTCTAGAAAAGTTCAAAATGTCTTTGATAATAAAAATTTATGTTCCCATTACCCCAGGTACAAATTGGCGTAGGATGGGGCACAACAAGTCCCCATCTCTACACCCTGTACCTGGAAGAAATGGGAACCATCAAACATAAATATATTATTGAACAGAATGAACCTCCATATTTTAAGGGTAAAGTCAAAAATTTTTTTAGGGATGTGCATTGCTTTATGCAAAGAACCTTTTAAAAACTGCCAGGCACTTCTCATGGGTTATTGAGCAGTGAAGTGCCTCCATGTCTATTGTGACCAAGATCGTAAGTGGAGAAAGAGTAATGTTTTCAATGGACTGGAGGAAGTGAGATGTATCTTTCATATACAAAGGTAGACTGACAACAAATGGTCTCGAAAAACTGTCCACCCATTTGCTGGCATTCTCTGATATATTTCCATTACTCAAGATGATAGGTCTGCCAGGAGGGTCAACCAAAGATTTGTGTATCTTTGTGAGAGCATAAAAAAACCAGAGTCCAAGGGTGTGTGGTGATAAGAAAATGATGAGTCTGGGTAGATATGAGCCCATCACGAAGGCCAGCATTCACAAGGGAGTAGAACTTCTTTTGAAGCCTAATGTCAGGCATGTGCTTAGGGTTTGATAACACTGCAGAAAAAGTGGAATCCTAGCTATTCCAGGCAAGGCTTAATCAAGAAGCGGTGAAATAAAAACAAACATATTGGTCAGTTCATAATATATTTGACAATTTGAGAGCCTCAAGTAATTTGTGAGTAGATTGCTTGTTTATAGCATGTTTTCAGAGAAGTTTCAGTAGTACCGCAGTAAAGAATTGCAGATGTTTGACATAAGACCATACAGGGAGGATGACAATAAATAGATCCAAATTAAATACTGGTTCTTAATATGTTTTTACAATGTACATTTATATTGGAAGAATTATAAGTCTAAGGTACTAAGAGAAGTAAAATATAACATTGTCTAAAATCAACCTTACTCTGAAAAATACCTCTGAACAAATCTCCTTTGCAGTCAATAAACACATTGACATTCACAGATTAATTAATTGATAACAAGGCCAAGGGCATTTTATTTATACTCCAAAAAAAGTACAGGAATGAGGACTTAACCCTCAAGACATACTGTATAAATAAAGAAATTGATTGTCTATTATGCAAATACTGTATGTGTTTCAATGTTATTTTAGTGCCCTTTGTCATTTTTCTGGATGAGATTTAAGAAAATGCTTGTGCTGAAAACAGGCATTCAGGAGAATAGGTAAAGCTCAACTGTGGGTTAAAGTGGTTGTTACCCTAAAAAAAAAAAAAAAATAGAGATCCTGTTTACAGCAGGTTAAACATCACAGTGCTTGTGCTGTCTAACCTGCCCCTTTGGAAACTGTAAAAACCTGGCTGATCATGCTACTGTATCCCCCTCTGTGTCGTGGCCATGATATTCATGGCTGCTGAGCCCTGATCACAGTGGTCCGCTTGCGTGATTCCGTTATCCGCTGTCTCTACTCTCTGCTCTCCCGTGTCCTCTCCCCCCTCCCTGCCAATCAGCTCAGGAGTCTGTGTCTCTGTCTACGCCCCCCTGCTGCTGTTAGTAAAAAACTAAAATGTCACTGCCAGCCCCTCTCTTTTAAGCTGCCCTCCTGCACTGTATAGGTGTTTGCTAGAAGCAAAGCCTCTAAATACCTTCTTATGCTCTATCTTCAGGCCAGTCACAACTCCTGGCCACTCTAACACTTCAATCCAGGGCTACAGTGGGAGGGGCCGAGCGGCAAGCTCGGAGGTCACGTGACTCCCGGCTAAAGTCAGAGGGAGAGCTCAGCTATTCCTGCTGTATCCCTGGATCGTAGTAGCAGAGTGGCCAGGAGTCACGTGACTGGCCTGATGATACTTCACAAAAAGGTATTTTGGGACATAGATTCTAACAAATACTTATACAGTGCAGAATGGCAGCTTAAAATAGGGGAGTGACAGCAAAGCATACTTTAGGATTACAAACCCTTTAGGAAAACATTCTGTAAATGTAAGAGCCATCTATACTCTTACTTGGATCTTGGTGGGTTTGTGTATTTTTCCAGATCTGTGAAGTAATTTAGTGTGAAACTTCAGTGTGTCTTTGTGCAGGAGCTTTCTGTATTTACCTCTTCATGACCACACTATAGCTGAATGACAGCTACAGCGCAGTTGCACATTACCATATGACTTCCCCCCGTGGTCGCGCTGCTCGCACCTCCCCTACGGCACGCATATGCATGCATCTGTGATCGCTGTGTCCTTGAGACAGAGCTGATCACAGATTGTGGTGAAGAGCCAATCACAGCGACTCTTTACCACGTGATCAGCTGTGTCCAATAACAGCTGATCACAGCGTAAACAGGATTTGCCGGCTTTCGGCATTCCTCTCCTCATGCTGACAGCACATGAGGAGAGAGGAGCAGATAACCAGCAATTCACACAGGGGACATCTACACTGATAATCAGTGCACTGATCATCAGTGCCTCCATTATCAGTGCAGCCCCACCAGTGCTGCCAATCAGTGCCCACCAGTGCTGCCAATCAGTACCCACCAGTGCTGCCAATCAGTACCTACCAGTGCTGCTAATCAGTACCCACCAGTGCTGCCAACCAGTGCCAATCAGCACTGCCTGTCAGTGTCCATCAGTGCTGCTTGTCAATGTCTATTAATGATGCCTATTATTGCCCCCATCATTGCTGCCTATCAGTGCCCATTACTGCAGCTTATCATTGCCAGCCAGTGTCACCTATCAGTGCCCATCATTGCCGCCTATCAGTGGTGTTTATCAGTTCCCATCAGTGCTATCTATTAGTGCCCATTAGTGCAGCCTGTCAGTGCCTGCCCATCAGTGCCTCCTCATCAGTGCCTTCTCATCAGTGCCGCCTAATCAGTGGCCATCAGTGCTGCCTCACCAATGCCTATCAGTTGATATCAGTGCAGCCTATGAGTGTCCAATAGTGCAGCCTCATCAGCGCACATCAGAGAAGGAGAAAAATTACATAATTACAAAATTTTATAACAGAAACTTTGAAAAACTTTATTTTTTAAAAGATAATTCAGTCTTTTTTTGTTTGTTTAGCAAAAAATAAAAAACCCCAGTGGGGATTAAATAGCACCAAAAGAAAGCTCTATCTGTCTCAAACAAATATAAAAATTGAATTTGGGTACAGTGTTGCGTGACTGCGCAATTGTCATCTAAAGTGCAACAGCACTGAAGACTGAAAATTGGTCTTGGCAGGAGTGGTTAACCAATTAAGCCCTGGAAGATTTTACCCCCTTCCTGACCAGGGCCTATTTTGCGATTCGGCACTGCGTGACTTTAACAGACAATTGCGCAGTCATGCAACGCTGTACCTAAACGAATTTGATGTCCTTTTTTTCCCACAAACAGAGCTTTCTTTTGGTGGTATTTGATCACCTGTGCGATTTTTTGATCATGCGCTATAAACAAAAAAAAAAGCGTCAATTTTGCAAAAATAGCAATATTTTTCACATTTTTTTATATGAAATTCACAAAGAAAAATGTAAAAAACAAAATTTTTTAACATTTTCGGCCAATTTGTTTTATGCTACATATGTTTGGTAAAAAAAAATCGCAAAACGCGTATTTTGATTGGCTTGCGCAAAAGTTATCTCGTTTACTAACAAAGGGAAAGATTTTTGTCATTTTTGTTGTTTTTTTTTAACGCGTAATGGCGGCGATCTGCAATTTTTTTGCGGTACTGCGACATTGCGGCGGACAGATCGGACCCTTGACTGACATTTTTGACACTTTTGGGGTTACCAGTGACATTTCTACAGTAATCAGTGCTATACATATGCACTGTTACTGTAAAATTACACTGGCAGTGAAGGAGTTAACTTTTTTTGAGAGGGAGGGGTGGTGTGTGTCCCTAGGGGCGTGATTCTAACTGTGATTGGCTGTGGCTTGAGGTGTAGGAACAGTGATCAACAGTCCTACATAGTAATTAAAAACAAAATAGGTGTAGCGCTTGCAATATATATGAAAGAACTACACAGTCCTTGTAGACAGACAGTCCATATAAAAAATGTCTGTATGTTAAAAATCTTCCAGAAGTAAAAGAAGGAAACAGCTACCATAGCGTAATACTATTTAACCAGCTTTATTTGGACACAATATCCCAAGTGGCAACTCACATTTGGCTGTAATTGATAGGCATATGTAGACCGGAGTGTCCTCGAGGCTCGATTCCTGCCGAGAAAATGGCCGCCGCGTCTCCTCCGTGGACTCAGCGTGACGCACCGCAGGCTCCTCCTATGCGTTTCGTCAGAGACTGACGTCGTCAGGGGGTGTGGCCTGCGGTGAACGTCCGTCATTTATACGCTGACAGAGAAGGGTAGGCGGGGCAATAGTCAGGTCCCGAATCCCGGAAGAGAAACACATTGCGTGTCAACGACCGGAACAGGGATTTCACACTAGGGATATCCGGACTTAGAATGCGGTCCACGTGCGTGTCAGCGCACGGAACCGGACATAAGCCAGATATCATATTAAATGTCAATCAAGACAAGCATTAGCACTTATATAAATTCAGTGTGAAATTAATCTAATGCCAATGGATACAACGAATATAAGCCCAATAGAGCTAAATACACAAGTAACCATTAGCTTAACTGAATTGGATGGTCACAATGGACCACAGTGGAGACCGGCGCCATCCCCCAGCAGAAATCAAAAATCGGGGAACTCCGACCACACCGCCAAATAAGACAATATATATATAGACACTCCGGTCTACATATGCCTATCAATTACAGCCAAATGTGAGTTGCCACTTGGGATATTGTGTCCAAATAAAGCTGGTTAAATAGTATTACGCTATGGTAGCTGTTTCCTTCTTTACATGTGATTACTATCTGAATGGAAGTGGATGCGGTCAGTGAGTGAGCTGATACGGACTTGCAAGTGGAGGTTGTAACAGGCTGGTTTTGATCTCTGTCATGGGGGTCAAATCATTGCGGTAAGAGGCCAATCATTACCTTGGTGGTGGTTCTTCCTGCACATGGTAATCGGTGTTTGGAGTGTCCTTAGGAGCACCCTAATTTATCTTACCTGGAAGATTTTTAACATACAGACATTTTTTATATGGACTGTCTACAAGGACTGTGTAGTTCTTTCATATATATTGCAAGCGCTACACCTATTTTGTTTTTAATTTTTAAGTGGATCTGTTTTATCTAATTCGTGGATCAAGTGTTGGCAGCTCATTCATTTATTTTAGTCATTATTGAACTGTAAATTATCTATTGTGTAAAAATTGTTCACATGCACAGCATATCCCACATCTTTGGTCCTACATAGTAGAACCGTATGATCCCTGTTTCTACACAGGGGAGAATGACAGGCGGCTTGTTTACATCAGCCGCCTGCCTTTCTCCCTCTGCACCGACGATCGCCGAGTGACCGGCGGACATCGGGTGGCCCGTGACCGCGCGGGAGTGGGAGTGGTTAAGGCTTGCCACTGCTGCTCTTTTTTCCTGTGCAGGATAGCTGGTCTTGTATCCATCCCTGTGTAATCTTCTGCAGACAGTGTAGCAGATCGGTCTCACCGAAAAGGGGAAGTTCCGCTCTTCCTGCTCCCCCCACTTCACATTTGGCACATTTTTTGGGGGGGAGATTGGGTACCAGGTTTTGATAGGTACCCAGTTTCCCACTTCTAAATTGTATTACCACACAATCCATGTGGAAGTTTGGCCCCTCTCTTTCCCCTGCAGCCTTCTGGGACATGTCACTAGTGATGCAATGAACACCCCCCTGCACCAGAACATCTAGAACAGGGGAAAAGTTCTAGCGAACATTCGAACTCTATTAAAGTCTATAGGACATGAACATGAAAAATCAAAAGTCCTAATTTTAAAGGCTTATAAGCAAGTTATTGCCATAAGAAGTTTATGGGGACCCGGGTCCTGACCTGGGGGGCATTAATGCAAAATTTTTTTTTTAAAATGATTGTTTTTACAGAAGCAGTGATTTTAATTATGCTTAAAGTGAAACAATAAAAATTTAAAATTCCTTTAAAAAACGTGCCTGGGGGGGTCCCCTTAGTTGCCTGTAAAGTGGCGCATTTGTACGATGTATAGATCTTGCTGCAGCAATACTGACATTTAAAAAAGGAAAATATGTAATTTAAACTTGCTGTCGGCTGTAATGTATTGTCGGTTTGGTGCACTATAAACTGTTTTATTATTCTTTTTTATTTTTTGTGGGGGGTTTTTATAACCTTTTATTATAGAGTGTGGGAAGGGAATATAGTGCTGACGCACAAATAATAGCACCTGCGACACAGAAGGGGGAGTACTAATAGTGTTACTGCTGCAAAAAGAAACAATCAACAATAAAATCCATAGAAATCATTTCCCAGGGGCGATTAGGGATAGGCAAGGGTCTTAATAACCCCCAGGCTTTGACTTTGTCACTTTTGCTACGTAGACATATGGTGCATGACTTGACGTAGGATCTACAGTCCCGACTGAGGTTAGGCCACCAAAAGGACCGCTGAATGAGCTCGTTAGTTTTACGGGCCCCAAAGTGCCCTGCAAGTCGGTGGTCGTGGAATGCCCTGAGGACCAGAGACCTAGCTTCTTGAGGTACAAAGATTTTGTCCTGGTGCCAAAGTAATCCACCCTGCCTCCTTAACGAGTCATGTTCGGATTCGGGGCACGATACAGAAGCTTGTTCAATGGATGCCTTTAGGTTAGGTTGAATCAGCAAAAAATTTTGGGCAGATAAGATAGTGCTTGGAGGAGCACATTCAGCAGATTCGGGGAACATCCTGGACAGGGCATCAGCTTTCCCATTTTTGGAACCTGGGCGATATGTCAAGTGGAAATTAAATCTCGAAAAGAATAAGGCCCACCTGGCTTGTCGAGGTCTTAGGCGTTTTGCAGATCTTAAATATTCCAAATTTTTGTGATCTGTGAAGATCATAATTGGATGGTTAGCGCCCTCCAGGAGGTACCTCCATTCTTCGAGAGCGACTTTAATTGCCAGGAGTTCTCTGTCACCCACGTCATAGTTTCTTTCGGCCTGATTCAGCTTCCTGGAGCAATAGGCTACTGGGTGGAGCAGGGCCTTCGGGCCCTGACGCTGCGAGAGCACGGCTCCCGTAGCTACTTCGGATGCGTCCACCTCAAGGACAAAGGGAAGAGCTGGGTCAGGGTGTTGCAACACTGGAGAAGAGGTGAAGAGAGCCTTCAGTTTTTCGAAAGCCGCTTGAGAATCTTGGTTCCAGGAGAAGCGTGAGTGCAGGCGAGTGAGCTGGGTGATCGGGGCAATAATAGTTGAGAAATTCCGAATAAATTTCCTATAAAAATTAGCGAAGCCCACAAACCTCTGGACCCCTTTCTTGTCAGAAGGTGCAGGCCACTCCAAGATTGCTGATACCTTCTGAGGATCCATGGAAATCCCTTTCGTGGAGATTATGAGTCCTAAGAACTGGATAGATTGTTTCTCGAACTCACACTTTTCTGCTTTAGCATATAAGCCATGGGTTCTTAAGGTCTTTAACACTTTTCTGACGTGCTTTCGATGGAGTTCAAGCGAGGCTGAGAAAATTAGTATGTCGTCCAGATAGACGATTAAGAACAGGTCAAGGTATTCTCTGAAAATATCATTCACAAAATGTTGGAATGTGGCGGGGGCATTACATAGCCCGAAGGGCATCACAAGGTACTCAAAGTGACCAAAGCGTGTTCGGAAGGCGGTCTTCCACTCATCACCTTCCCTAATACGAACCAGGTTATAGGCCCCCCGCAAGTCCAACTTCGTGAAAACCTGGGCTGTTCGGAATCTTTGGAATAACTCAGGGACGAGAGGGAGTGGGTATCTGTTCTTGATAGTAATTTTATTAAGGTCCCTATAGTCAATGCATGGTCTGAGAGAACGATCCTTCTTCTCGACAAAGAAAATGCCAGCTCCAGCAGGTGACGATGAAGGGCGGATGAATCCTTTGGCAAGGTTTTCATCTATATATTGTCGGAGGGCCTCCAGCTCCACTTCGGATAACGGAAAGATGCGCCCAAAGGGGACTTCTGCTCCAGGTAGCAACTCAATTGGGCAGTCGTAGGACCGATGTGGGGGCAAGGCATCGGCACCTTTTTTGTCAAACACATCAAGGAAGTCATGGTAGGCTGAAGGAACAGCATGACAGGGATCCGGTGTAGGTTGAACGGAGAGACACACTGAAGAGTTGACAGGCGTGGGGACGCCACAGTGTTGCTGACAATAGGAAGATGAGAAGATGATTTCTCCCTTGGGCCAGTCAATTTGCGGGTTGTGGGCCCGTAGCCAGGGTATCCCTAGGATGGCTGGGAAAATAGGAGACCTGATGACATCAAAGCGGAGGAATTCCCGATGGCCTGCTTCTGTTGTGGCAAGGACAGGGATAGTCTCCTGAGTGACTGGTCCAGAGCTAGGAGCAGTGCTATCTGCTAAATGTACATCAAGTCTTTGTTCCTTCAGTTTCAGGGGTATACGCAAGTTCTTGGCTAGGTTGATATCCAGGAAGCAACTACAGGCTCCAGAGTCAATGATCGCCTGCAGCTTTACTTCCTTTCCATCCACCTGCAGAGAGATGGGGAGAATTAAATGAGTGGATATAGTCCCAGACAACTGAAGGTAAGAGGGGCGTGGAAGGCTGGACTTCCTTGGGCGAACAGGACAACTGCGAAGGAAGTGGCCCGAAGTCCCACAGTAGAGACACAAGTTATCCTGTCGTCTGCGTGCTCTCTCTTCAGGGGTTAAAGCAGGGTGGAGTAGGCCAGTTTGCATGGGTTCCCCATCGGACATATTCATGAACTGGGGAATAGAGGCTGGGAGTGTTGGTCCTGGGACCTTTGGCATTATCCATGTGGGTCGAAGGGTCTGAGTGCGTTCGGACCTTCGCTCCCGCAGCCGTCGGTCTAGTTGGATAGAGACTTGGATGAGAATTTCTAGTGAGGCGGGAGCCTCAATCCTAGCCAACTCGTCCTTGAGAGACTCAGATAAGCCTTGCCGGAACTGGTTTTTTAGGGCGGCATCATTCCACCCAGTATCAGCTGACCACTTGCGAAATTTCACAATGTAATCCTCCACAGGTCGTCTGCCTTGTACAAGAGCATGAAGGGCCGACTCTGCGGTGGCCGTCCGTTGTGGATCATCATATAAGGTAGCCATAGCTTCAAAGAAGGTGAAAACTGAATCCAGGACTGAGTTCTTTTGCTCAATGAGATTATGAGCCCAGGACTGTGGCTCATCAGATAAGAGTGAAATGATGAAACCCACCTTGACAGTCTCAAGAGAAAAAGTCCTTGGTTGCAGGGCAAAGTAAAGGTCACAAGCATTTTTGAAAGCTCTGAATTTCCGTCGGTCACCTGAATAGCGATCGGGAGTGGGAACTCTGGGCTCCGGAGGGGGTAAACCCATAGCAGGTGCGGCTGTAGCAGAACAACTGAGAGGGTGAAGGCGTCCTTCTAGCCATCTTGTAAGCTCTGGACTGCTTGTGTAAGAACTGTAATCTGCTGATATAGGGCCTCTAATGCGGAAGCACCTCTCTCGACCTCAGACATCTTGGCTGGTTGATACTATCACGTACCTGGTGCTAGAGGCCAATGGAGAGAGAGGGCTTCCCTTGCGGCTAAGTTCCAGACCCCCCTGAGGATGAGAACAGGAGAGGTCAGGCCCAAAGTAGCACGGGTCGCCTGCTGGATTGTGTGCAGGAGGATCCAGAGTACAGCTGGAGTGCTGGAGTGGAATCAGCAGACAGGTGGCGCCCGTGAGGTGTTTGCAGGACTTGGATAATGCTGAGACTGGAACGTGGTCGGGTGGATAGCCAAGATCAGGAGCCAGGTGGATATCAGAGCAAGCGTGGTCAGGTGGATAGCCGAGATCAGGAGCCAGGTGGATATCAGAGCAAGCGTGGTCAGGTAGATAGCCGAGGTCAAACACAGGAAGCAATCAGGAGACAGGTCAAGGACAAGCCGGGTTGGTAACAGGAGACAGGAACTGGAATATCACAGGGATAACACACTGGAGGAGCTGAAGATCAACCAGCAACTAAAATCACTGGCAGGTTTCCTTAAATAGGCCCAGGTAAATTGCTGGTAGTGCTGCTGGGTCCTAAAGTCCTTCTCCTGCCAAAGTGCTGATAGCGCTGCTGGGTCCTAGAGCCCTTCTCCTGGTGTTTGTGCCCTGACATAGATTTTACTCCACGGCAGACAAACCACCTGGCAATCTTTTAGCTAGAAAATTAAATCCCAGACCACTTATGACCTCTATTTCCAAAATTAGGAAATCAGAGTGTCCTTGTACACAGAACCCTCCATCAATAACTAAAGAATTTCAAACTTACATCCAAAACCTGTATATAGATAAGCATATTTCTACACTACAGGATTTTGATGCTTTTGTCTCCCAGTTGGCTATTAAACACTCCCCATCCTCCAAAGCACCAGAGCCTGGTGGCTTCACAACCTTATATTACAAAAAAATTGGTAATTTTGGTTAGTTATTATTACACTATACAGTGAGGAAGCTCTATAGATATTGATTGCAATAGGGCCTTTAGCAGTCTTATATCAAAGTCCCACAAAGATCCTAGTAACATCACAAGTTATAGGTCACTCTCTATAAAAATAGTGATCTAAAGTTATTACCCAAAATTTACTCTATTAGAATGAACAATTTATAGCACAATACATTTTTATGTAGACCAAGTGGATGTTACCATTAGATATTAGGGGTGTTGAAATTAATTGCCGAATGGGTGCATCATGATGCAGCCTTGAACAATTCTGCATTGAATGTGCAAGGAGGCTGTGTAGTTTGCAGGGGGGGCTGTGTAATGTGCAGGGGGCTGCGTAATGTTCAGGGGGGCTGTGTAATGTAAAGGGGGCTGTTTAATGTACAGGGGGCTGTGTAATGTGCAGGGGAGCTGTGTAGTGTGCAGAGGGGGCTGTGTAATGTAAAGGGGCTGTGTAATGTGAAGGGGCTGTGGAATGTGTAGGGGGGCTTTGGAATGTAAATGGGGTTGTGCAATGTGCAGGGGGGCTGTGTAATGTAAAGGGACTGTGTAATGTGCAGGGGGCTGTGTAATGGGCAGGGGGGCTGTGTAATGTACAGGGGGGGCTGTGTAATGTAAAGAGGCTGGGTAATGTGCAGGGGACTGTGTAATGTAAAGGGGCTGTGTAATGTCCAGGGGGCTGTGTAATGTAAATGGGGCTGTTTAATGTGCAGGGGATGTGGAATGGGCAGGGGGGCTGTGTAATGTAAAGGGGCTGTGTAATGTGCAGGGGCTGTGTAATTTAAAGGGGCAGTGCAATGTGCAGGGAGCTGTGTAATGTAAATGAGGCTGTGTAATGTGCAGGGGGGATGTGGAATGTGCAGGGGCTGTGAAATGTGCAGTGGGATGTGTAATGTAAAGGGGCTGTGTAATGTAAAGGGGCTGTGTAATGTAAGGGGGACTGTGGCATGTAAAGGGGGCTGTGGAATGTAAAGGGAGGCTTTGTAATGTGCAGGGGGATGTGTAATGTATAGGGGGCTGTTTAATATGTAGGGGGGCTGTGGATCATGCGGGGGACTGGGGAATGTAAAGGGGGCTGTGTAATGTACAGAGGGGCTGTTTAATGTTCATGGGGGCTGTCTAATGTGCAGGGGGGCTGTGTAATGTAATGGACCTTTACCATTTAGTATTTACTGTTCTAAATAATTGCTGTTTTTGTCTGCTGTATTCAGACTTTGCTGCATGCGGGGAGTGTAAAATAAAAAAAAAAAAAAGAGTTCTTCTGACTGCTTGAATTGTTTGATGAAAACCATGGGCAGTAATCGTAATGCATTGTGAAATCAAATCGAATTGTTGACAGGATAATTGTAATAGAATCAAATTGTGAGACCAGTGAAGATGCGCACCTCTATTAGATATAAATAAAGCACTTGACACTGTTTCCTAGTCTTACCTCTTTTAAATTCTAGCCAGATGGAACTTTGGTCTGCAATTCCTTTCCTTCCTACACTCCCTATATAGCTCTCCAACTGCTCTCATAAAAGAGGGGCCAAAAAATCCAATCCCATTATCATCGCCTCGGACACCAGACAGGGGTGCCCACTTTCCCCTCTTCTATTTATTATCGTTATAGAGACTCTGGCCATTGCTCTTCATGCCGACCCCAATATTTTTGGTATGGAAAGTAGGAACAGGACTCACAAATGTGCTTTACAAATGTGCTTTTTGCCGATGACTTGTTGGTATTTATTACTTCCCCTTATATCACTCTCTGGAATCGACTTTCCCTTTTGAATGGCTTCCGGCAGATTTCTGGATTATTAGCTAATTGGTTCAAGTCTTAAATCTCAGTATATGTTCTCGTGGTTAACCACCTCAATACTATACCTGGGGCAGGATCAGGATGGATAGCTTCCCATATCACTTGCCTTTATAGAGCTAACTATCTGACATTGTTTGACAACTTCATGAAAGAGGTGGAGACATTGTCAAATACATCTTTGTCTTGGATGGGCAGGATAGTGTCTGTCATAATGACGGTTTTGCCAAAAACTTCTATACTATTTTAGTATTTACCCCATACCAGTACCTGTAAATGCTTTCCATTAATTTCAAACCAGGATTTGGAATTAATTTGGGGCTCCAGATGTGGTAGACTGGCTCACCACATGTTATATGCCCCCAAGAACTGGGTCGGTTGGGAGTCCCAGATTTCTGGAAGCATTAAATTGCAGTCCAATTGACTCAACTGATACAAATCTATTCTTCCCTATATAGACCAGAGAGAAAGGCCTGCACCCCATCATCCTTAGACTTGGTATAGTGGGCCACTAAAAAAAAAATGTAAAGTGGTTTTAAGCCTCACTCTATCTCATTCTCCAAATTTATGGCATTCCTCCCGTAGAAGATGGTCTCTCATGTCCCCCCACACATCAGTGGCCCCGTTATTTAACCTGGCCTATATGCCCATAAATTTAGCCTGTGGTTAATGAAGGTAGGACACCTTCTTGACCATAAGGGTATACGCCTGTTTTCCCGCTTCCCTCATCAACTTGAGATGCATCGCCTTTAAAACTGTTCCAACTACAAACCCGATTCCAAAAAAGCTGGGACACTGTACAAATTGTGAGTAAAAAAGGAATGGACTCATTTACAAATCCCATAAACTTATATTTTATTCACAATATAATATAGATAACATATCAAATGTTGAAAGTGAGACATTTTAAAATGTTGTGCCAAATATTGGCTCATTTTGGATTTCATGAGAGCTGCACATTCCGAAAAAGTTGGGACAGGTAGCAATAAGAGGCCAGGTTAAATGCACATATAAGGAATAGCTGGAGGACCAATTTGCAACTTATTAGGTCAATTGGTAACATGATTGGGTATAAAAAGAGCCTCTCAGAGTGGCAGTGTCTTTCAGAAGTCAATATGGGCAGAGGATCACCAATTCCCCCAATACAGCTTCAAAAAATAGTGCAGCAATATCAGAAAGGAGTTGCTCAGAGAAAAATTGCAAAGAGTTTGAAGTTATCATCATCTACAGTGCATAATATCATCCAAAGATTCAGAGAATCTGGAGCAATCTCTGTGCGTAAGGGTCAAGGCTGGAAAACCATACTGGATGCCGTGATCTTCGGCCCCTTAGACGGCACTGCACCACATACAGGAATGCTACTGTAATGGAAATCACAACATGGGCTCAGGAATACTTCCAGAAAACATTGTCAAAACAACTAAAGAGGACAAGAACAACCCAAGTTGTTATCAGCACTCAGTTCAGAAGCCTGCATCTCTGATGGTATAGGGTTGCATGAGTGCGTGTGGCTTGGGCAGCTTACACATCTGGAAAGGCACCATCAATGCTGAAAGGTATATCCAAATTCTAGAACAACATATGCTCCCATCCAGACGTTGTCTCTTTCAGGGAAGACCTTGCATTTTCCAACATGACAATGCCAGACCACATACTGCATCAATTACAACATTGTGGCTGTGTAGAGGAAGGATCCAGGTACTGAAATGGCCAGCCTGCTGTCCAGATATTTCACCCAAAGAAAACATTTGGCGCATCATAAAGAGGAAGATGTGACAAAGAGGACCTAAGAAAGTTGGGCAACTAGAAGCCTGTATTAGACAAGAATGGGACAACATTCCTATTCCTAAACTTGAGCTCCTTGTCTCCTCAGTCCCCAGACGTTTGCAGACTGTTATAAAAAGAAGAGGGGATGCCATACAGTGGTAAACGTGGCCTTGTCTCAACTTTTTTCCCTTAAAATTATACATTTTCTCAGTTTAAACATTTGAAATGTCATTTATGTTGTATTCTGAATCAAATATTGAAATTTTGAAACTTCCGCATCATTGCATTCTGTTTTTATTCACAATTTGTACAGTGTCCTAACTTTTTTGGAATCGGGTTTGTACAACTATTTAGGCATTCATTGCACACATTCCAGAAATCTTCTGATATCACGTTGAGAACAAGAATACTAGTGTTGCCCTTTTTAAACAAATTAGTAGATAACTTTCCTAGAAATACTCAAACGCTGATTCACTTCAAATTTTTGGCAGCTACGATAGCGATTGCCTCGGCTTGGAAAGATACAGCAGTTGATATATCTTGGATGAATTTCAAATCTATAAACTCTCATCTAAATAACGGTGTACTTGTGAGGTTGGCAGACGCAGACCTCCAGACAGGCTCTTTTCTTTTTTTCTCCCTTTCTTTCTCTTTCAACTCTTTTATTCTTTCCTTCCGTATACCTTCTTCTCTTTATTATTTTGTTTTCATTGTTACCCTTTTACTGATGAGTCTTTTTTTCAAACTCATATGTTAATGCGCAGTAGTATATGCAATTTTTGCTAGATTAGTTGCTGTGGTGTCCATTCCACCTCATCAAAAGCAGACCTCTTTATGGTCGACACAATGATGTATCAGTATGATACTGTCTATAAGGAGATTGCCTCTCCTTGGGAAGACATTTAGTGTTAATCCAAGCATGAACTGCTCCCTACAATCCATCAGTGTTCATTGATTGTTGCTCTTCCATCTCATATTATTTGTACACTTATGTACCTGAGAATGTGTTCCTAAATATGTTTTTTTTTTCTTGTATATTTTGCATAGTTACTGTACCTCCCTTTTTGTGAAAGATATATAAACATATTTGGAATAGAAAAAAAAAAGAAGCAGAATGAAACTATTATGAAATGAAAGTCTTAAGGGACTGTTAACATCTGTACACGTTTGCCATGCTAAAACGCACCTGCCCAGCGTACCAAAAGCATATGTAAAATAGTCCCCTTTAAAGGATATGCAACTGTTCACAACTGTGTGCTGCAATGCACTGTGCTTTTGAAAAGTTCTGCTTGTTGCATCATTAGTGCGTTTTTTGAAAAATGCACCAAAAATGCAACTTCTTTTATAGTCAAAAGTAGTAGCACCAAAACGCAAGGAAATAAGCATTTTTAATTGCGTTTTTTAAATCACGTGTCCATTTTCCCCAGGTGACTCATATAGAAAATGCATGTAAAGTGCATATAAAGCACATTAGGCATTGAATTTATTATGAAAACAAAAATGCATATTGAGTCTTACAATTCACAGATGTTAATGGTGTTTAAGTATACAGATGCAGCTCATAAACTTATTATATTAGAATATCTTAAAAAAATGTATTTATTTCAGTAATTCAGTTCAAAAAGTGAAACTCCTATATTTGATATAGATGTGTTACACACAGAGTGATATATTTCAAGCATTTCTTTTTATTTTTATTTTGATTATTATGGCTTACAGTTAGTGAAAACCCAAAATTCAGTACTGTATCTCAGAAAATTAGAATATTACATAAGAAAAAGAAAAAAAAATAATTTTAATACAGAAAAGTTGGCTTACTGAAAAGTATGTCCATGTAAAGTATAGTATGCACTCAGTACTTGGTCAGGACTCCTTTTGCATGAATTACTGCACCAATGCGGTGTGGCATGGAGGCGATCAGCCTGTGGCACTGCTGAGATGTTTTGGAAGCCCAGGTTGCTTTGATAGCAGCCTTCAGCTCATCTGCAGTGTTGGCTCTTGTGTCTCTCATCTACCTCTTGACAATACCACACAGATTCTCTATGAGGTTTAGGTCAGGCAAGTTTGCTGGCCAATCAAGCGAAGTGATACCATGATCATTAAACCAGGTTTTGGTACTTTTGGCAGTGTGGGCAGGTGCCAAGTCCTGCTGGAAAATGAAATCAGCATCTCCATAAAGCTGGTCAGCAAAGGGAAGCATGAAGTGCTCTAGAATTTCCTGATAGAGGGCTGCGCTGACTTTGGATTTGATAAAACACAGTGATCCAACATCAGCCGATGATATGGCTCCCCAAATTATCACTGACTGTGGAAACTTCACACTGGACCTCATGTAACTTGGATTCTGTGCCTCTCCACTCTTCCTCCAGACTCTGAGACCTTGATTTCCAAACGAAATGCAATTTCCACAGTCAGTGATGATTTGGGGCCACAGTGATATCTAGTTCACATTTGTGTGGAGACAGCAGCCCACTCATTTGAAAAAAAGTATTTTTTACTTAATTTTCTGCTGCTCATCTGCTTTAAATAAATTGAGAGACATCATCGCATCATGTTTGTCATTCATTTTTTTTTTTGCATGCTTTTTGTACAACAGCATAGGACAGCCTATTCTTTGAATGGGCTGTCCTATGCATGATACTAAATGTGGCAAAAGAAGTTCCAAGGCACGGAGTTGAGCTTTGCATGTTTTTTTACCATGTGATTTGGCATTTGTTGTGTGTTTAGCTGCATAACAAAATGCGCACTTGCTAGCTGCGTTTGGGGTGCTATCAACAATTAACAGTACTACAAGTGCGATGCTTTTCTTGCGTTTCTGGAATGCATGCCGAAAATCGCATTCTAACAGAAATATACAACACTTTCAAAAAATTAAAACTCTGTCATTACGTATGCTTTTTGAGTTATCGTAACAATAAAGTTTAGATTTAGTATAGTGCATAAAAAATTGTTACAGCAAATGTAAATTTAATAGCAAATGTGTTAAATATAGAGAAAATTTTCCAGAGATTTGTTTGTTTTGATTAGGCATGTATTGTAAGTGGTTTAAGAGAAGTATCTGTATAGGCAATGTGTCCAAATTTTAATGTTTGGATTATATAAAAGATTAAACAATAAAGCCTAACTCAACACATCTTTAATTTAGTGTTGGATAGAGAAGGGACGGCTTTTATTTCTGTGTGTAAACCTTTTTGAGTGATTTTCCCTCACTTCCTGTCCCTGTGACACCTAAACAAGAAATTGAGATGCTACTGTTACCTGCACAGTAAGGCATGGACAGGAACAAAAACATTTCCACAAGTTTAAATATTTCCCCTTATACGGTAGAGTTTATTTTTTGTCCTTGTCTGTACCCTCTGTAGAGCAAACTGACATCCCAACCTGCCCTGACAAGAATTTATTTTTATTTTTTTAATAAACGTACTTATTATGAGCGATGCGCCATATGGTTGATTTAATCCCATTTATTGCTGGAACAACTTTCACACACTCTAAATTGCACATTGACATTAACAATTTTCTAACAACCCTATCAGTTTTCTGAAAGTAGAAAACCTATCGAATGAAAAGAGAATAGTCTACATTTTTATGTTGTATGACATTTGTTCAAATGTTTGCAAAGCTATACTTTTCATTAAAAAAATAAATAAATAAATAAACGCAATAAATACAATATAATAACTACATTGACATTTATTGGTCATGGTTGCTGTTGCAGCTATGAACTTATTCATGGCTGTTATAACAGCCATGAACTTATTTTTAGTGTTTTACTGCACAGAGTTATAGTTATGGTGCTGGCAGTAAAAGACATGATTGCTATGTTAGCATCTTTTGGAACATAAACTAAACTGTATCAATTATTTCCAACATCTCACGGTAGAAGACATCTGTAAAAACAAAAAATGAAGGCTGCCAATGCCGACTTCCTAATGGAAATGCTAGTTGACTGTCAAGCTGACTTTCATGCCTTAATATGGTATAAAATATTATACAGTATATTTGTATTGTTTCCAACACATGCCCCATGATACATAACACAAAGTACCATTGGGTATTGGATATATGAAGTGAACACAACCTCACTTTATTTTCTAAATTAAAGTGGTTGTAAGCTCCAAAACACTCGGGGGGGGGGGGGGTCAATTCTTCTCTATGGTGGTGGTTCACATCTCCTCTTCAAAATGACTGAAGCACAAAAAATGTTTTGTAGCTACCTTTGTAGATTGATTTGGCCAGATTAGTGCATTTTTAAAGCAACTAAAAGCAGAAACACAAATGATATAACAAATAATAATGTCCTCTACTGGCTAATACAAAAACAAAGCTCCAAAATGTTTGGAAAAATCTGTACAAAACATTCAAAAATGCACAGCAAAAAGCCCAAAAGAACACGCAAAAATGGGATGCCCAGGTGTGAAGGCAGCCTAAACCTCTGACATAAAATACAAAAATGTTCAAAATTGCACAGCAAAAAGCCCAATAAAACACACAAAAACATGATGCCCAAGTAAGAAGGCAGCCTAAACATCTGACATGAAATACAAAAACATTCAGAAATGCACAGTAAAAAGCCAAAAAAAAACACGCAAAAAAGTGATGCCCAAGGGTGAAGGCAGTCTAAACCTCTGACATAAAATACGAAAACTTTCAAAAATGCACAGCAAAAAGCCCAATAAAACACGCAAAAACGTGATGCCTAAGTAAGAAGGCAGCGTAAACCTCTGACATGAAATATGAACAAGACATACCCCTCTATAATGTGTGCTTGTCTAAATAAGAAGTACTAATGTCATTTCTGTCTGCTGTCTCATTTCTCTGCATGAGCCGCTTCTAACAGGTTTTCCTGGAACCAAGAGGTAAAATGGTGACAGGGGAGGGATCTCCAGCACACAGCCTGTGATTGGCAGCCTCATCTCTGTTCCTGTGTTCTTCTCACTGAGATTTGCATATAGTTTCAGCTCCCTGCCCCCTGCTTTTCGACAGCTCAAACAAGCAGTATAAATTTTGTACTTTGGACAGCTGTAGAGAAGAGGAGACTGCAGATAAACAAGGAGGATTTGATTCATGTAAGGGTTTACAACAACTTTAACAAAGTGAACAGCCTTAAAGCAGAACTAAATTGTACCATCCTTTACAACCAATGAAACTGCCACTTAGGTGTCTAAACTGTAGTTACCATGTTGCTGCACATGTGATCAGTTATAACACTAGTCATTTGATGGCTTGACAGTTCTATTGAGAACTAACATAAGCACACCAATAACTAACAGATAGCATTCAATTTTGGGAAACTGGTAAATCTGCAGGTTTAGTTCCGCTAAATGAGTTCCATAGTTTTTATTTATTAGTTAACCATCCTAAATAAAATTAATATATGGTATGTCCACCATTTGCCTTTAAACAGTATCAGTTCTCACACTTACATTCAGTTGTTTAACCACTTCTGGACCAGAAGAAATTCCCCATTAATGACCAGGCCATTTTTTGCAATTCGGCACTGCGTTAGTTTAACGGACACTTGCGCGGTCTTGCGATGCTGTACCTAAATAAAATGCATGTCCTTTTTTTCCCACAAATAGAGCTTTCTTTTGGTGATATTTGATCACCTCTGCGATTTTTATTTTTTGCGATAGAAACAAAAAAAAGAGCGACAATTCTGAAAAAAAAATATATATATTGTTCACTTTCTGCTAAATAACATTCCCAAAAAAATATTGCGTTATCATTTCTACAAATTAGGGGAAAGATTTATATCATTTTTATTTTATTTTTTTACTAGTAATGGTGGCGATCAGCGATTTTTAATGGGACTGCGACATTGCGGCGGACAGATCAGACCCATAACTGACATTGACACTTTTGGGGGGACCAGTGACATTACTACAGTAATCCATGCTAAAAATATGCACTTACTGTAATAATGACATTGGCAGGGAAGTGGTTAACCCAGGAGCGATTAAAGGGTTAAATGTTAAAAGCCTAGGGTGTGTTTTCTAACTGTGGGGGATGGGCTTGTGAAATCAACACAGAGACAGGTGTTACTAAGTAGGAGGAACTCAGGGGCTCTGCATTGATTCCTGAGAAAACAACGGTCTGCTGTGTCTGCAGACCCCCATTCTCTCTTTACAGGGTCAGGGAGTGATCGCGGGTGCCCGGGGGCAATCGCGACGGACGGCCCCATGGATCGGCTTTCCCGCTGGTAGGTGGGCGCGTGCATCTCGAGCGGTGCGCGAGTCCCCAGGATTGCTCCCACGAACTGCTGTACAGGTAGGGCAATTCACGGGAACCTGACGACCTGCCGCCGTATATAGGCGGAGGCTGGTCGGCAAGTGGTAAACTCAGAAGATAGATTGTTTCTGTTTCTGACTCCTAATGTAATCCCAGACATACTCAGTTTTGAGATTCGGTTCTGTGAGGGGCATACCATCTTTTCCAGGACTTTTTTAATGATAATTCTTTATGATTTTGACTGAATATTCAGGGTTATTTTACTGCTTCAGAATAAATTTGGGACAGATAAGATGCCTCCCTGCTAGCATTGCAATAAAGTAGTTGTAAAGGCTCAAGGCTTTTTTACCTTCATGCATTCATGCAAGCCGCGCTGTGTGTGAATGGACACATGGAGCAGCAGCTCAGGAACGAGCCTGTTCGGGTTCACCCATAGCAAACTGCTTGGCCTGGAGTGCCAGTGGGGAACCCAAAAAGAGGAGGATCTGGGCTGCTCTGTGAAAAAAACAATGCACAGAGCAGGTAGATGTGACATGTTTGATATTTTAAAAAATGAACCTTTAATATCACTTTTAGGTTAGGTATCTGCCTGCACCATTCAGCAATTCTGACCAAATCCCAAACCCCATATGCAGAAATGCAGCCCCAAACCTGCAAGGAACCTCTGCCATGTTTCACTATGGCTTGTAGACAACATCCTTGTCCAGACCTTTGGTGAACCAACAGGCTTCTATTACAGCCAAATGTTTCAAACTTGGACTTAGCATTTTAGAACACCTGCTGCCATTTTTTGCACACTGATTCTTTTATTTTATGCATAGGCCAGTCTCTTGGCCCTTGTTTCCACAGCAGTGGTATAACTTTATAGCCACAAGTCTTTCATGAATACCACTTGCAAACAGACTTCTCTAGACTGCAGATGGGTATATTTGGGTTCCACTGAATTCTGTTAAATCTGCGTTTTTGGTCTTAACCACTTCCCGATGGCCCCATAGCAGATTTACTGCTACAGAGCAACCATTCTGTGCAGATACATGTATGTATATGTGGTTCTGCACTTCTGCTTAGGGGGCTCGCCCATACGCCACTTCTGCTGTGATTAGTTACAGATGCCAATCAGGGGGTGGTGTCCAGTGGACGTCTGCCGGTACCCACTGATGGCCAAAGAGAGACACAGGATGGAGCTCTGCCCATGTCAACAAGGCAGAGCTCTGGCCTGTCAGCGGGGATGTGAAAGATTTTCTTTCCCTGCAAAGCAGGGAACAAAAATCCATTACATCCCTTAGTAAAAAAAAAACACACATAGTACAAATAAACACTGGTTAGGCACACATTTATCCTTTAATCGCCATAGATGTTTAACCTCTTCCCATTCAGTGTCATTAGTGCAGTGCATATATTTAGCACTGATATCAGTGTTACTGGTTCCCACAAAGTCAGAAGTGTTAGTTAGTGTCAGATTGTTCACTGCAATATTGCAGTCCCGCTATAAGTCGCTGATTACCACCATTACTAGTATAAAATAAATAAATAAAAATGTCAGTATATATCCCATATTTTGTCAATGCTGTTATTTTTATACAAACTAATCAAAAAATACTTATTGGGTTTTTATTTACCCAAAATATGTAGCAGAATACATTTTGGCCTTAATTTATGGATAAATTAGAGGTTTACAAAATTTTTATTGGATATGTTTTATAGCAGAAAGTAAAAAAACTGAATTTTTGTAAAATCTTACCGTAAAATTCCTTTCTCTGAGTCCTCCGACAGTCGCCGCCCCCTTCCAAGTCCTCACCAATGGGTATTGACCTTTGCTCCGTAGGAGTAGCTAGGCAACAAGAATTGTTAATACAAAAGCTTTTAGCATAGACACACCCCTAGGGGCTGTCCCCTCAGTCAATACCTCCCTGCACCAGCATTCCCAACTCAGTTTGGTTGCATAGCAGTAAGAGTACACAAAAACCCCAAAAGAGGGGCGGGGGGCGGCGACTGTCGGAGGACTCAGAGAAAGGGATTTTACGGTAAGATTTTACAAAAATTCCGTTTTCTCTTACGTCCTCCGACAGTCACCGCCCCCTTCCAAGTCCTCACCAATGGGACGTCCCAAAGCAGTGTAGACATGAGGGGTGGGAGACGCAACCGTAGAAAGGCAACGCAGTACCCACATCAGAGAAAGGAACCTTACCACAGTAAGAGAACCAACTGGGCAACAGGAAAATGTGCTCAACAGGAGCAACAACCCAGGAAAACAAGTAACCCAGGGGTAAAACACCCCAATAACCAAGGGCCCACAAAAACAAGGGTCCCTAAGAAACTGCGGAACTGAGAACTTTACGGCCAAAGGAGGCATCAGCCGATGCCTGAACATCCACCTTGTAGAATTTTGAGAAGGTGTGAACGGACGACCAAGTCGCCGCCTTACACACCTGGGCCACAGAAGCCTGATGACGGTAAGCCCAAGATGTACTCAAAGACCTGGTAGAGTGCACCTTCACAGGGAAGGGAGGAACCTTCCCCTTCAAGGCATAGGCTTGTTCAATGATCTGTCTGATCCATTTGGCGATGGTCGCAGCTGACGCCGCCATGCCCTTCCGAGGTCCCTCAGGAAGGACAAAGAGGGAATCCGACTTGCGAAAATATTTAGTGGACGACAGGTAAACCCTGATCGCCCGGACAACATCCAAGGAATGTAAGGCAACCTCCTTCGGATGCTTAGGCTTCGCGCAGAGCGAAGGCAAGACAATGTCTTCATTTAGGTGAAATTCCGAGATCCTTTTCAGAAGAAAAGATGGGTTAGGCCGCAGGACCACCTTATCCTTGTGGACCACCAGGTAGGGAGAGTTGCAGGACAAAGCCGCCAGCTCCGACACCCTGCGAGCCGAAGTGATCGCCACCAAGAAGGCAACCTTCTTGGATAACAGAGACAACGAGATCTCCCTGATCTTTTCAAAGGGAGCCTGTTGCAACACGGACAAAACCAAGTTCAAGTCCCATGGAGGTAAAGGTTCCCTCCTAGGAGGGGCCAAATGTCGCACCCCCTGAACAAAGGTGCTAACCAATGAATTAGACGCCACAGGGCGTTGAAAGAGAACGGCTAGCGCAGAAATCTGACCCTTAATCGTGGCCAACGCCAAACGCTGGTCCACTCCCGTTTGAAGGAAAGCCAACACTCTCGACACCGAGTATGAGCGAGGGGAATACCCCCTGGACTCACACCAGGCAAAATACGCTTTCCAAGTACGGTAGTAAATCTTCCCCGAAGAGGCTTTTCTAGCCTTGATCAAAGTGGGAATGACCTCAGGGGAGAGACCCCTATCCTTCAGGACCTGGCTTTCAACAGCCAGGCCGTTAAAGCCAGCGACTGTAAAGCAGGATGGAATATCGGCCCTTGAGACAGAAGGTGTTCTCGAAGCGGCAGACGCCATGGAGCGTCGACTGCCAGATTTACGAGGTCTACGTACCAAGACCGGCGAGGCCAGTCCGGTGCCACCAGAATCACCGTGTGCCGTTCCGAGGCTAACCTGCGAAGAAGCCTGGACAGAAGTTGAATCGGTGGAAAGGCATACATCAGACGATACTGATGCCAGGGCGCCACTAACGCGTCTGAGGCGTCTGCCCGAGGATCGCGCGTCCTTGCCACGAACCTTTCCACCTTGTTGTTCAGACGAGACGCGAACAGGTCCACATCCGGGGAACCCCACTTCGCACACAACATCTGGAAGACATCCGGGTGAAGGGACCATTCTCCCTGGTCCAGGGTCTGGCGACTCAGATAATCCGCCTGCCAGTTCTCCACCCCCGGAATATGAACTGCCCTTATCGCCGGGACGTGCGTCTCGGCCCAAGACAGAATGTTGGCTACTTCCCGAGCCGCTCGGGCACTCCTGGTGCCCCCTTGGTGGTTGATGTAGGCCACCGCGGTGGCATTGTCCGTCTGAACCCGAACTGGACAGCCCCGAAGCCGGTCCGTCCATCTCAGAAGGCAAAGCTTTATCGCCCTCAATTCCAGAATGTTGATCGGAAGGGAGGACTCCTCCCCCAACCAAGTTTCCTGGGCGGACAGAACGCCCAGAACACCACCCCAGCCCGACAGGCTGGCATCCATGGTGAGCACCGTCCACGATAATGGACGAAAAGACTTGCCCCCCGACACCGCCGGGGACTGGAGCCACCACAGAAGATCCCTTCTGGTGCTGTGGCTCAACGAGATCCGCAGATCCAGGGATTGCGGCCACCCGTCCCACTCGGCAAGAATCTCCGCTTGGAGACCCCCCGTGTGAAACTGGGCAAAGGGGATCGCCTCAAAAGACGAGACCATTTAACCTAGACATCTCATGCATGTCCGGAGAGACGAGTGCCGGTTGTCCCTGAGGGACCTGACCTCGTCCTGAAGAGTCCGAAGCTTGTCCTCCGGCAGGAAGACCTTCGCTTGGACAGAGTCCAGAATCATTCCCAGGTAGGGAAGACGAACCGAAGGACACAGAGTCGACTTCGGAACGTTTATAGTCCAACCGAACTCCTGCAGTGTCCGCATCGTGGTGGACAGGTCGGTCACCAGGCTCTGACTGGCGTTTGACCTTATCAGGATATCGTCCAGATACCCCAAGACAGCAATGCCCTGTGCTCGCAACAGGGCCAGAACCGGCGCCAGCACTTTGGTAAAAACCCGCGGAGCCGAAGCGAGACCGAAAGGTAACGCCACGAATTGGTAGTGATCCTCCGCAATGGCGAATTGAAGGTACCTCTGGTGAACCTCGAAAATGGGGATGTGTAGGTACGCATCCTTCAGATCGATGGAGGCCATGAATTCCCCCGGACTCAGGGCAGCCACCACTGAGCGCAGGGATTCCATGCGGAACTTGCGAACCCGCACAAAGCGGTTCAGAGCCTTCAAGTCCAGAATCGGACGCACCTTGCCCTCCTTTCTGGGCACAGTGAACAGATTGGAGTAAATCTGTCCCGATGAGGCACCGGGACCACCACCCCCTGGGCCCGCAGGTCCCGCACCGCCAGGTGCAGATCCTGCAAGCGCTCCAGAGACAGCTGAAGATTTGAGGGAAAAAATCTGCCCGCCGGCCGAGAGAAATTCGATCTTGTAACCAGATCGAACGATTTCCTGAACCCATCTGTCCCGAATGCGGGCCAGCCAAGGTTGTAGGAAACCGCGCAGACGTCCCCCCACCCCAGAAACGGGTGAGGGCGCCCCTTCAGGCGGAAGTGGTATGGGAAGTTGAACCGGACTGACCGGACTTCTGCTCTCCCGCCCACGGCTTCTTCTGGGAGCCTTGGCCTTTGAAGGGCTTGCCCTTGGACTGCGACCGAAAAGCACGAAAGGACCCCTGAGAGGGCCTAGACGAGGAATTCCGTTTTCCATGGAAAGACTTATGCTTGTGAGACTGGGGCAGGAGAGTACTCTTGCCCCCCGTAACCCCTTTTATCAGGGTATCCAAAGCCTCGCCAAAAAGGCGAGATCCCGCGTAGGGAAAATCCACCAGTGTCTTGCGAGAAGATTGGTCGACCGACCAATTCTTCAGCCAAATCAGACGACGATTCAGTATCGCCACGCTGGACAGGCACGCAGCCAAGGGAGCTAAATTCAAGTCCGCATCGCACAAGTACATGACACCCTGATGAATCTGGTCCACCATAGCCAACGTGGTAGGTGAAGCTGAATCAGCCACCAAGGTGCGCCTGAGCATCTTTGTCCAATCAGCAACAGCCTGTGCCGCCATAATGGAAGCAAAAATAGGCTTCAGCATAGAACCAGCCACCATATAGGCATGACGGGCAAGAGACTCTATTCTCCTGTCTGTAGGGTCCCGGAAAACCGGGGTATCCTCAGAAGGCTCCTTCTTTCCGAACATGAAGGGGTCTTTCACCTGTGGAAGATGTAGAGCCTGTTCATTTACACCGACCAATTTCAAGAGGAGGGACTCTTTCATGGTTCGAGCTATCAATAAAACCTTCAAAATCAAAAGCTTAATTACGTGTGACACCACACATGTGGTCTATGGACTGATGTGTCCTTGTAATTTAGTTTATATTGGCCGTACTAAGCGGGCCCTAAAAGTCAGAGTAGGTGAGCATATCACCAACATTTTGAAAGGAAATCGCGACCACAATGTGCCCGCACATTTCCGCCAATTCCATCAGAGGGATCCTAGAAGCCTTCACTTCTGGGGCATTGAGAGAGTTACCCCGTCGTGGCGGGGGTCAAATTGGGTGAGGGAATTATCCAAATGTGAGACTAAGTGGATTTTCCTCACCCAGGCCCTCGCACCGACGGGGTTAAATATAGAGTTAGACTTGAATTGCTATATTAGCGATTCATGATCTTGCCTTTTTCATTTACCCTTATAATGGTACTGGAGTACGATTGATTTGTCTCAATCTATATTTTGGATTCCAGTGGTGTGCTTTTTTAAATATGCTTTTTATATGTTTTTTATCATTTCTAATAGACATTGCATTGGAACCTTCACTATGGGGGTACTGATCAGTGCAATGTAGATGGTTGTTGCATTTTTAATGTTTACCATGATTACCTGTTTTTTATGCAGAATGTTACTGGCAATGCTCTGCAGATCCATATCGGCACGGGGTAGAACTCCAAGAAATAACAATGTTATCCTTTTCACCATATTATAGCACCTGTATTGTTATTTATATTTCAGTGCCAAAGTGAATCTTTATGATATGGCAGGTTTTCCCTATTGTTGTTATTGATGTCGGAAGTTCCGCAATGCGGGGTGCTGGTTCACTTCCGGTTTACTTACCTCATTGCCGATTGGACGCAGAGCGTTCCAGCAGGGCTATTTAGATGCCGGATGTTGTCGTTCAGGTCACGCCTCCAGTTGAAGTCGGACATGACGAAACCGGTCGGGGCGTGACCTGACGACACATCCGACATCACGGGACACGGCAGAGGAGCTACCCGGAAGGGACTGGGCTGGCGTGGAGTTAGCCCAGTACACTGGACGAGATAGGCTTCCTTTCTGACCGGAGACATGCTATTCAATGCCTACCCATATGCTTTTACATGTGAGTGCAAAATTTTTATGTTTTAATAAAGCAAGTGTTTTGACGGTACTTCACTATTTGGAGCCCTTCTCTTTTTCCATAATACCATTACATTGAGGAAAGTGTGTGAAGGATACTTTTATGCGGCAGTGGTGAAGTGACTCTGGTCTTCCATGCGTGTATTCCCTACATCTGTATGGTATCCCTGCTCAGTTTGCTCTGGTGTAAGAACACTTGAGCATCGTTTTCTGGTGAGTTGCCATTTCTGCTATCTATCGGTGTGACACCTGGTGGTGGATGGTGATCCATTTATATACTTCACGCACTCCTGGATTTATGGACTTTTAAGGACATTGCTTTTCTCTACATGTTTTTGAGTGTTTATCAAGCAATATCTTTGACAAGCATGCTTTTTACACTTTAAGTCATTTAATAGTGATTTTATGCGCTACTTCTTTTCCATTTTTGTATTTCCAAATATTATCCAGTATTTGTTTAAGTAGCAGCAGTGTTTCCATACTATAGCAGTCAAGTGACTGACTCCTCCTAAAGCGCAAAGATATTTGGACTTGACAGTTGGTGTCTAAGTTTTTATATATATTTGATTTTGTCTTTTTCTTACTTTGCTGCTATGGAGGCTATCAAGTTCTTAAGCACTAGAACTTTGGATATTAAGAACATCTTCTCTATCAATAACATACCTCCAGTGGATGAAGATATCAGTGTGATCTTAAAAACACTGTCTCTCACTCTTGAGAAGCAGGTGAGGGCGTGGTGGGATATCACCACCCTGGAGGCTTATATAGCAGAAGGGATTATCAGCCGGGGTCTCAGATGGGATATAGCACCACAAGATGGATTGAACGACGACCTATCCACTCGTGAGTGGTATGACTTCTTCCATCAAGTGGGGCTGGACCTACAGGCTTTGGTATTAAAAAGGAAGAAAAGGAAAATGGATCTTTTGAATAAAAAGATTCATGACCTACAAACTAAAATAGAAACCAAAAATGATTCCCCTGAGGTAAGGGAGTTTAGCACGAACACCAAGGTTAAACTAGACAAAATTGACAAAGAGACACACCTCAAAAAAGTAAAGAAATTTACAAGGGACCGACAGGATTTTAAAAACTGTCAGGTTTTTTGTTGGCAAGCAACGGTACCAGGGTTCGTCCCCGTGGAGGCCCCAAATACAGTAGAACCTATGGAGGCCACAGGGAACGAACTGGGAGTTGCTCAAACTCCTGCTACCCCAGTCCAGACCCCAGTTGTACGCCCTAAAACAGGTGTGTCACACATACCTGTTAGACCCATGTTGGAGTGGACAGGACCTCCAATTAAGGGTGTGAACAGGGGGAATAAAAACAAAAATAAAAGGGGTACTACTAGAGGGGGTTCCCAGGGAACGGGGATTCTAACCCACAACCAGTATCAGGCCTTGGCCAACAGATCTAATGGGGTGATGGATGATACTGGGCCCAAAACTCCACTGAACCCACCTAGACAGCCTTTTTTGGGGCGAGGCAGGGGCAGGGGGAGGGGCCGGAGTCGACCATACAACACCCAATACTCACAACCGGAGAGACAACTGTATCGAGAGAACACAGGCCCCGAAGAGGAGTACGGGCCGGAAGGAGGATACAGCTCCAAAAAAAGAAGGAGAGACTGGTAAATGAGGGGATATTCAACATTAGCAGTGTAACTCTAAATAAATGTGAACTCCATATTTTGGACCAAGGGCTTAAATGCGCTCCAAAAAAGCCCATCAATAAATTTAATACCTATATTGATGTACATAAGTATATTAGAAAAGTGAATTTGAAAAAACACTTTCTAAACAACCCCATCACATCAATCAGCAATAGGAATAATGGAAGGATGATAAATAGGGTTGAGCGGACACCTAGATGTCCGTGTTCGACGGGTTCGGCCGAACTTTAAAAAAAAGTCCGGGTCCGTGTCCCGGACTTTTACCGAACTTTTCCCGGACACCGAACCCCATTGAAGTCAATGGGGACCCGAACTTTAAGGCACTAAAATGGCTCTAAAACACCAAAGGAAAGGGCTAGAGTGCTGCAAATGGCAGCAAAACGTAATTAAGAGCATGGCAAGTGCTCTGCAAACAAATGTGGATAGGGAAATAACTTAAAACAACAAAAAAAAACAGAAAAATAAAACAATGTTCTTCTTCATCTCTGAAGGACGAGGCCCATATGGAGTAGGAGGGAGGTTGAGGTGGTGGTGGATGTGGCGGTGACATAGGCGTGCGCACAGGGTGTGCTGGGTGTGCCTGGGCACACCCTAATCACCTAGGGCACATAGCATTGCCAGTGAGGAGATGGGAAAGATCTCCCTGGGACCTGCTCTGCTCTATTTCTCCTTGCCTACAGGTACATGGCCCCGATACATTACTCTCCCTGCTGGCAAACACATGCATGTGTATTTCAACTTTGGGGTGCACACCTTAATGCAATAGGCTGCGCACACCTATGGGCGGTGTAGGTGGAAGCGGCGGTGGAGGAGGACCAGGGCCGGATTAACAGCATCATGGGCTTGGTGCTGAGGATTTTGAAGGGCCTTAAGGGCCGTGCCTTGCCATGCACCCAGAGGAGGAAGGGTGCAGCCATGCATGCCTAATTCAACATGGGATGCTGTCTCTGAAGCCCATAAACACATCCATGCATCGCCAACTGTCCCTCCTTGTCCGGCCTTCACGCTGTGTGGGGAGGTTCTGAGGGTGCTGCCTGGGGAAGCGAGCATAGAAGCCAGACTTCTGTGTTTACAAGTGACAGAAGAGCGGTAACAGTGAATATGGCCAACCCGGGGCCTATATAAAAGGTAGGGGCCTGGAGCTGCAGCTCCAATAGCCCCTACATTAATCTGGCCCTGAGGAGGAGGACGAGGTAGCCAACACTGCTTCTTTTCAAAAATTTTAAATGAGGGTACACCCCAAAAGAGTGAGAAAGAGCAAAAATGGAACAATGGGTGGGTAAGGTCGGTATCCATTGCTATTCTGCATAAGGTACGGAAAAGTCCCGTGGGATCCATGCCTGGTTCATTTTAATGAACGTGAGCTTGTCCACATTGTCTCTGGACAGGCGGCTGCGCTTGTCTGTTATAACGCCCCCAGCCGTGCTAAATACCCGTTCAGATAATACACTGGCTGCAGGGCACGCCAGCACCTCCAAGGCGTAAAGGGCAAGCTCAGGCCATGTGCCCAATTTGGAGACCCAGAAGTTGAAGGGGGCAGACCCGTCATTCACTACATGTAGGCGTGTGCACACATACTGCTCCACCATGTTGGTAAAATGCTGCCTCCTGCTAAGACGTTCCATCTGAGCTGCTGGTGCTGCTGTTTGTTGTGGCGTGCTGACAAAGCTTTTCCACATTTCGGCCATGCTAACCCTGCCTTCTGAGGTGCTGGCGGTGCCCTGGTTGCGTTGGCGACCTCCTCCTCCTCCTCCTCTGCCTTGTGCTTCCACTGTGGCCCCGCTGTCAGATGGGAATGCCAGCAGCATGGCGTCTACCAGCGTGCGCTTGTACTCGCGCATCTTGCGATCGCGCTCCAGTGAGTGAATTAAGGACGGTACGTTGTCCTTGTAACGGGGATCCAGCAGCGTGGCCACCCAGTAATCAGCACAAGTTAGAATGTGGGCAACTCGGCGGTCGTTGTGGAGACACTGCAGCATGTAATCGCTCATGTGTGCCAGGCTGCCCAGAGGCAACGAAAGGCTGTCCTCTGTGGGAGGTGTATCGTCCGTGTCCTCTGTATCCCCCCAGCCACGCACCAGTGATGGCCATGAGCTGGCCTGGGTGCCACCCTGCTGTGAACATGGTTCCATCTCCTCCTCCAGCTCCTCCTCCTCCTCATCCTCCTCATCCTCCAGAACTGTGCCCCTGCTGGACAATTGCGTCCCTGGCGTTTGCGTGTGCAGGAACCCACCCTCGGAGCCCCTTGCGAATGACTGCCCTGAAAGCCTTGGAAATGTTACCTCTTCATCCTCCTCCTCCTCCTCATCCTGTGCCACATCCTCTTCCATCATCGCCCGAATTGTTTTTTCAAGGAGGCATAGAAGTGGGATAGTTAAGCTGAGAACGGCGTCATTGCCACTGGCCATGTTGGTGGAGTACTCAAAACAGCGCAACAAGGCACACAGGTCTCGCATGGAGGCCCAGTTATTGGTGGTGAAGTGGTGCTGTTCCGCAGAGCGACTCACGCGTGCGTGCTGCAGCTGAAACTCCACTATGGCCTGCTGCTGCTCGCACAGTCTTTCCAGCATGTGCAAGGTGGAGTTCCACCTTGTGGGCACGTCACATATGAGGCGGTGAGCGGGAAGGCCGAAGTTACGCTGCAGCGCTGCCAGGCGAGCAGCAGCAGGGTGAGAACGCCGAAAGTGCGCACAAACGGCCCGCACTTTCTGCAGCAGCTCTGACATATCGGGGTAGTTTTTAAGGAACCTCTGCACCACCAAATTCAGCACATGCGCCAGGCAAGGGATGTGCGTCAAACCGGCTAGGCCCAGAGCTGCTATGAGATTTCGCCCGTTATCGCACACCACCAGGCCGGGCTTGAGGCTCGCTGGCAGCAACCACTCATTTGTCTGCTGTTCCATGCTCCTCCACAACTCCTGCGCGGTGTGTGGTTTGTCCCCCAAACAGGCAAGTTGTAAAACTGCCTGCTGTCGTTTACCCCTGGCCGTGCTGAAGTTGGTGGTGAAGGTGTTACGCTGTCCGGATGAGGAGGCGGTAGAGGATGAGGAAGCGGAGTAGGAGGAGTTAGGAACAGGAGGCAAACTGAAGCGCCCTGCAATCCTCGGTGGTGGAAGGACATGCGCCAAATTGCTATCCGCCTCAGGCCCATCCGCCACTGCATTTACCCAGTGTGCCGTTAGGGAGATATAACGCCCCTGACCGTGCTTACTGGTCCACGTATCCGTAGTTAGGTGGACCTTGGCACAGATGGCGTTGCGCAGTGCACACCTGATATTTTCCCCCACTTGGTTGTGCAGGGAAGGGATGGCTTGCCTGGAAAAGTAGTGGCGGCTGGGCACGACGTACTGTGGGACAGCCACCGACATAAGGTTTTTAAAACTGTGCGTCTCCACCAGACGGAATGACAGCATTTCAAAGGCCAATAATTTTGAAATGCTGGCATTCAGGGCCAGGGATCGCGGGTGGGTAGGGGGGTACTTCCTCTTCCTCTCAAGTGTTTGGGAGATGGAAAGCTGAACGCTTCCACGGGACATTGTGGAGATGGTTGTTGGTGACCCAGGTGGTGGTGTTGCTGACAGATCGTCTGTTTGCGGGGTGGCAGGTGCCGGTATCACTACAGATGTGGCTGGAGCGGCCGAGACTGCAGCAGAAGAGGAAGCAGGATGAGCCAGAGACGTTTCTTGGTTTTGAAGGTGTGTACTCCACTGCAGCTCGTGCTTTGCACTTAGATGCCTGATCATGCAGGTTGTGCTCAGGTTGAGAAGGTTTATGCCTCGCTTCAAGCTCTGATTGCACAGGGTGCAAACCACTCGTGTCCTGTCATCAGCACATTTTCTAAAGAACTTCCACGCTAGAGAACTCCTTTGAGCTGACTTTGGTGCGCTCGTTCCCTTGCTGCGTTGGGCAGTAGCGGGCGTAGTGTCTAGGGCACGGCCGCTCCGCTTCTGCACCCTGCTCCCTCTTCTGCTGTGCTGGTGGCTCTGTGCGACCACCGCCTCTTCCTCCAAACTACTCAGGTCACCTGCATGACGTTCATTCCATGTGGGGTCGAGGACCTCATCGTCCTCCACATCATCTTCCACCCAGTCTTCACCCCTGCCCTCCTTGTCGGTCTCCACAATGCTGAACGCCGCAGCAGTTGGCACCTGCGTTTCGTCATCATCGGAGACGTGCTGCGATGATCCTTGCATGTACTCATCTTGAGAAATAAGTGGTTGGGCATCGCTGCACTCAATCTCTTCCACTTCTGGGGCAGGGCTAGGTGGATGGCCCTGGGAAACCCTGCTGACAGAGTCCTCAAAAAGAATAAGAGACTGCTGTATGGCTTGGGGCTCAGACTGCTGGCCTGATTTGCAAGGGGGTGAGGTGAAAGACGGTTGGACATTGGCTGCAGGTGCCAACTCTGACCTTTCTGCAGTAGACTGGGTGGGAGACAATGTGAAGGAACTGGAGGCACTGTCAGCAGCAAACCAATCTACTATCGCCTCAACTTGTTCTGGCCTCATCACTTCTAGGGGCGTTTGATGCCCTACCAAATACTGATGCAGGTTCTGTCGCCTACTCACACTTGAGGAAGGTGTTTCACTTGTGCGTGTAGCTGGCACAGATCGACCACGTCCTCTCCTTGCAACAGGAGCTCTACCAGCAGCACCACGACCCAGGCCACGGCCCTTATTTGACGGTCTCCTCATATTTCTGTAATTTAAGATCTTGCCCTAGAAAGGTTTTTATTGAATAGCGGAATAGGAAATATGATCCAAAAAAGTGTATGTATCTCGCACGTACAAAACCACACTAGGCCCCAATTACTATTGTTTCTACCCCTAAAAGGATGGATGAGGAGTAGGAGGAGTATGGAACAGACAGCACCCTCAAATCTTCAGAAGTATGAGATGAACCCCAACAACTTGGAAAGGTGGATCTCTCTCACACGTACCAACACAGACTATCCCCCAATTTAACTGATCCCCAAAGGTTTTTGATTAAATAGCGGAATAGAAAATATGATCCAAAAAAAGTGTATGTATATCACACGTACACAACCACACTAGGCCCCAATTACTATTGTTTGTACCCCTAAAAGGCTAGATGAGGAGTAGGGGGGGTATGGAACAGGCAGCACCCTCAAACCTTCAGAAGTATGAGATGAACCCCAACAACTTGGAAAGGTGGATCTCTCTCACACGTACCAACACAGACTATCCCCCAATTTAACTGATCCCCAAAGGTTTTTGATTAAATAGCGGAATAGAAAATATGATCCAAAAAAAGTGTATGTATATCACACGTACACAACCACACTGGGCCCCAATTACTATTGTTTGTACCCCTAAAAGGCTAGATGAGGAGTAGGGGGAGTATGGAACAGGCAGCACCCTCAAACCTTCAGAAGTATGAGATGAACCCCAACAACTTGGAAAGGTGGATCTCTCTCACACGTACCAACACAGACTATCCCCCAATTTAACTGATCCCCAAAGGTTTTTGATTAAATAGCGGAATAGAAAATATGATCCAAAAAAAGTGTATGTATATCACACGTACACAACCACACTAGGCCCCAATTACTATTGTTTGTACCCCTAAAAGGCTAGATGAGGAGTAGGGGGGGTATGGAACAGGCAGCACCCTCAAACCTTCAGAAGTATGAGATGAACCCCAACAACTTGGAAAGGTGGATCTCTCTCACACGTACCAACACAGACTATCCCCCAATTTAACTGATCCCCAAAGGTTTTTGATTAAATAGCGGAATAGAAAATATGATCCAAAAAAAGTGTATGTATATCACACGTACACAACCACACTGGGCCCCAATTACTATTGTTTGTACCCCTAAAAGGCTAGATGAGGAGTAGGGGGAGTATGGAACAGGCAGCACCCTCAAACCTTCAGAAGTATGAGATGAACCCCAACAACTTGGAAAGGTGGATCTCTCTCACATGTACCAACACAGACTATCCCCCAATTTAACTGATCCCCAAAGGTTTTTGATTAAATAGCGGAATAGAAAATATGATCCAAAAAAAGTGTATGTATATCACACGTACACAACCACACTAGGCCCCAATTACTATTGTTTGTACCCCTAAAAGGCTAGATGAGGAGTAGGGGGGGTATGGAACAGGCAGCACCCTCAAACCTTCAGAAGTATGAGATGAACCCCAACAACTTGGAAAGGTGGATCTCTCTCACACGTACCAACACAGACTATCCCCCAATTTAACTGATCCCCAAAGGTTTTTGATTAAATAGCGGAATAGAAAATATGATCCAAAAAAAGTGTATGTATATCACACGTACACAACCACACTAGGCCCCAATTACTATTGTTTGTACCCCTAAAAGGCTAGGAGTAGGGGGAGTATGGAACAGGCAGCACCCTCAAACCTTCAGAAGTATGAGATGAACCCCAACAACTTGGAAAGGTGGATCTCTCTCACACGTACCAACACAGACTATCCCCCAATTTAACTGATCCCCAAAGGTTTTTGATTAAATAGCGGAATAGAAAATATGATCCAAAAAAAGTGTATGTATATCACACGTACACAACCACACTGGGCCCCAATTACTATTGTTTGTACCCCTAAAAGGCTAGATGAGGAGTAGGGGGAGTATGGAACAGGCAGCACCCTCAAACCTTCAGAAGTATGAGATGAACCCCAACAACTTGGAAAGGTGGATCTCTCTCACATGTACCAACACAGACTATCCCCCAATTTAACTGATCCCCAAAGGTTTTTGATTAAATAGCGGAATAGAAAATATGATCCAAAAAAAGTGTATGTATATCACACGTACACAACCACACTAGGCCCCAATTACTATTGTTTGTACCCCTAAAAGGCTAGATGAGGAGTAGGGGGGGTATGGAACAGGCAGCACCCTCAAACCTTCAGAAGTATGAGATGAACCCCAACAACTTGGAAAGGTGGATCTCTCTCACACGTACCAACACAGACTATCCCCCAATTTAACTGATCCCCAAAGGTTTTTGATTAAATAGCGGAATAGAAAATATGATCCAAAAAAAGTGTATGTATATCACACGTACACAACCACACTAGGCCCCAATTACTATTGTTTGTACCCCTAAAAGGCTAGGAGTAGGGGGAGTATGGAACAGGCAGCACCCTCAAACCTTCAGAAGTATGAGATGAACCCCAACAACTTGGAAAGGTGGATCTCTCTCACACGTACCAACACAGACTATCCCCCAATTTAACTGATCCCCAAAGGTTTTTGATTAAATAGCGGAATAGAAAATATGATCCAAAAAAAGTGTATGTATATCACACGTACACAACCACACTAGGCCCCAATTACTATTGTTTGTACCCCTAAAAGGCTAGATGAGGAGTAGGGGGGGTATGGAACAGGCAGCACCCTCAAATCTTCAGAAGTATGAGATGAACCCCAAAAACTTGGAAAGGTGGATCTCTCTCACACGTACCAACACAGACTATCCCCCAATTTAACTGATCCCCAAAGGTTTTTGATTAAATAGCGGAATAGAAAATATGATCCAAAAAAAGTGTATGTATATCACACGTACACAACCACACTAGGCCCCAATTACTATTGTTTGTACCCCTAAAAGGCTAGATGAGGAGTAGGGGGGGTATGGAACAGGCAGCACCCTCAAACCTTCAGAAGTATGAGATGAACCCCAACAACTTGGAAAGGTGGATCTCTCTCACACGTACCAACACAGACTATCCCCCAATTTAACTGATCCCCAAAGGTTTTTGATTAAATAGCGGAATAGAAAATATGATCCAAAAAAAGTGTATGTATATCACACGTACACAACCACACTAGGCCCCAATTACTATTGTTTGTACCCCTAAAAGGCTAGGAGTAGGGGGAGTATGGAACAGGCAGCACCCTCAAACCTTCAGAAGTATGAGATGAACCCCAACAACTTGGAAAGGTGGATCTCTCTCACACGTACCAACACAGACTATCCCCCAATTTAACTGATCCCCAAAGGTTTTTGATTAAATAGCGGAATAGAAAATATGATCCAAAAAAAGTGTATGTATATCACACGTACACAACCACACTAGGCCCCAATTACTATTGTTTGTACCCCTAAAAGGCTAGATGAGGAGTAGGGGGAGTATGGAACAGGCAGCACCCTCAAACCTTCAGAAGTATGAGATGAACCCCAACAACTTGGAAAGGTGGATCTCTCTCACACGTACCAACACAGACTATCCCCCAATTTAACTGATCCCCAAAGGTTTTTGATTAAATAGCGGAATAGAAAATATGATCCAAAAAAAGTGTATGTATATCACACGTACACAACCACACTAGGCCCCAATTACTATTGTTTGTACCCCTAAAAGGCTAGATGAGGAGTAGGGGGGGTATGGAACAGGCAGCACCCTCAAACCTTCAGAAGTATGAGATGAACCCCAACAACTTGGAAAGGTGGATCTCTCTCACACGTACCAACACAGACTATCCCCCAATTTAACTGATCCCCAAAGGTTTTTGATTAAATAGCGGAATAGAAAATATGATCCAAAAAAAGTGTATGTATATCACACGTACACAACCACACTAGGCCCCAATTACTATTGTTTGTACCCCTAAAAGGCTAGATGAGGAGTAGGGGGGGTATGGAACAGGCAGCACCCTCAAATCTTCAGAAGTATGAGATGAACCCCAAAAACTTGGAAAGGTGGATCTCTCTCACACGTACCAACACAGACTATCCCCCAATTTAACTGATCCCCAAAGGTTTTTGATTAAATAGCGGAATAGAAAATATGATCCAAAAAAAGTGTATGTATATCACACGTACACAACCACACTAGGCCCCAATTACTATTGTTTGTACCCCTAAAAGGCTAGATGAGGAGTAGGGGGGGTATGGAACAGGCAGCACCCTCAAACCTTCAGAAGTATGAGATGAACCCCAACAACTTGGAAAGGTGGATCTCTCTCACACGTACCAACACAGACTATCCCCCAATTTAACTGATCCCCAAAGGTTTTTGATTAAATAGCGGAATAGAAAATATGATCCAAAAAAAGTGTATGTATATCACACGTACACAACCACACTAGGCCCCAATTACTATTGTTTGTACCAGTAAAAGGCTAGGAGTAGGGGGAGTATGGAACAGGCAGCACCCTCAAACCTTCAGAAGTATGAGATGAACCCCAACAACTTGGAAAGGTGGATCTCTCTCACACGTACCAACACAGACTATCCCCCAATTTAACTGATCCCCAAAGGTTTTTGATTAAATAGCGGAATAGAAAATATGATCCAAAAAAAGTGTATGTATATCACACGTACACAACCACACTAGGCCCCAATTACTATTGTTTGTACCCCTAAAAGGCTAGATGAGGAGTAGGGGGAGTATGGAACAGGCAGCACCCTCAAACCTTCAGAAGTATGAGATGAACCCCAACAACTTGGAAAGGTGGATCTCTCTCACACGTACCAACACAGACTATCCCCCAATTTAACTGATCCCCAAAGGTTTTTGATTAAATAGCGGAATAGAAAATATGATCCAAAAAAAGTGTATGTATATCACACGTACACAACCACACTAGGCCCCAATTACTATTGTTTGTACCCCTAAAAGGCTAGATGAGGAGTAGGGGGGGTATGGAACAGGCAGCACCCTCAAACCTTCAGAAGTATGAGATGAACCCCAACAACTTGGAAAGGTGGATCTCTCTCACACGTACCAACACAGACTATCCCCCAATTTAACTGATCCCCAAAGGTTTTTGATTAAATAGCGGAATAGAAAATATGATCCAAAAAAAGTGTATGTATATCACACGTACACAACCACACTAGGCCCCAATTACTATTGTTTGTACCCCTAAAAGGCTAGATGAGGAGTAGGGGGGGTATGGAACAGGCAGCACCCTCAAATCTTCAGAAGTATGAGATGAACCCCAAAAACTTGGAAAGGTGGATCTCTCTCACACGTACCAACACAGACTATCCCCCAATTTAACTGATCCCCAAAGGTTTTTGATTAAATAGCGGAATAGAAAATATGATCCAAAAAAAGTGTATGTATATCACACGTACACAACCACACTAGGCCCCAATTACTATTGTTTGTACCCCTAAAAGGCTAGATGAGGAGTAGGGGGGGTATGGAACAGGCAGCACCCTCAAACCTTCAGAAGTATGAGATGAACCCCAACAACTTGGAAAGGTGGATCTCTCTCACACGTACCAACACAGACTATCCCCCAATTTAACTGATCCCCAAAGGTTTTTGATTAAATAGCGGAATAGAAAATATGATCCAAAAAAAGTGTATGTATATCACACGTACACAACCACACTAGGCCCCAATTACTATTGTTTGTACCCCTAAAAGGCTAGATGAGGAGTAGGGGGGGTATGGAACAGGCAGCACCCTCAAACCTTCAGAAGTATGAGATGAACCCCAACAACTTGGAAAGGTGGATCTCTCTCACACGTACCAACACAGACTATCCCCCAATTTAACTGATCCCCAAAGGTTTTTGATTAAATAGCGGAATAGAAAATATGATCCAAAAAAAGTGTATGTATATCACACGTACACAACCACACTAGGCCCCAATTACTATTGTTTGTACCCCTAAAAGGCTAGATGAGGAGTAGGGGGGGTATGGAACAGGCAGCACCCTCAAACCTTCAGAAGTATGAGATGAACCCCAACAACTTGGAAAGGTGGATCTCTCTCACACGTACCAACACAGACTATCCCCCAATTTAACTGATCCCCAAAGGTTTTTGATTAAATAGCGGAATAGAAAATATGATCCAAAAAAAGTGTATGTATATCACACGTACACAACCACACTGGGCCCCAATTACTATTGTTTGTACCCCTAAAAGGCTAGATGAGGAGTAGGGGGAGTATGGAACAGGCAGCACCCTCAAACCTTCAGAAGTATGAGATGAACCCCAACAACTTGGAAAGGTGGATCTCTCTCACACGTACCAACACAGACTATCCCCCAATTTAACTGATCCCCAAAGGTTTTTGATTAAATAGCGGAATAGAAAATATGATCCAAAAAAAGTGTATGTATATCACACGTACACAACCACACTGGGCCCCAATTACTATTGTTTGTACCCCTAAAAGGCTAGATGAGGAGTAGGGGGAGTATGGAACAGGCAGCACCCTCAAACCTTCAGAAGTATGAGATGAACCCCAACAACTTGGAAAGGTGGATCTCTCTCACACGTACCAACACAGACTATCCCCCAATTTAACTGATCCCCAAAGGTTTTTGATTAAATAGCGGAATAGAAAATATGATCCAAAAAAAGTGTATGTATATCACACGTACACAACCACACTAGGCCCCAATTACTATTGTTTGTACCCCTAAAAGGCTAGATGAGGAGTAGGGGGGGTATGGAACAGGCAGCACCCTCAAACCTTCAGAAGTATGAGATGAACCCCAACAACTTGGAAAGGTGGATCTCTCTCACACGTACCAACACAGACTATCCCCCAATTTAACTGATCCCCAAAGGTTTTTGATTAAATAGCGGAATAGAAAATATGATCCAAAAAAAGTGTATGTATATCACACGTACACAACCACACTAGGCCCCAATTACTATTGTTTGTACCCCTAAAAGGCTAGGAGTAGGGGGAGTATGGAACAGGCAGCACCCTCAAACCTTCAGAAGTATGAGATGAACCCCAACAACTTGGAAAGGTGGATCTCTCTCACACGTACCAACACAGACTATCCCCCAATTTAACTGATCCCCAAAGGTTTTTGATTAAATAGCGGAATAGAAAATATGATCCAAAAAAAGTGTATGTATATCACACGTACACAACCACACTAGGCCCCAATTACTATTGTTTGTACCCCTAAAAGGCTAGATGAGGAGTAGGGGGAGTATGGAACAGGCAGCACCCTCAAATCTTCAGAAGTATGAGATTGTGTTCACTGTACCCCACAAAGATTGAGTTCACTGCACCCCACAATGATTGTGTTCACTGCACCCCACAAAGATTGTGTTCACTGCACCTCACAAAGATTGTGTTCACTGTACCCCCCAAAGATTGTGTTCACTGCACCCCACAAAGATTCTGTTCACTGTACCCCACAAAGATTGTGTTCACTGCACCCTAAAAGGATGTTGTTCACTGCACCCCACAAAGATTGTGTTCACTGCACCCTAAAAGGATGTTGTTCACTGCACCCCAAAAAGATTGTGTTCACTGTACCCCCCCAAAGATTGTGTTCACTGCACCCCACAAAGATTGTGTTCACTGCACCCCAAAAAGATTGTGTTCACTGTACCCCCCAAAGATTGTGTTCACTGCACCCCAAAAAGATTGTGTTCACTGCACCCCAAAAAGATTGTGTTCACTGTACCCCCCAAAGATTGTGTTCACTGCACCCCACAAAGATTCTGTTCACTGTACCCCACAAAGATTGTGTTCACTGCACCCCAAAAAGATTGTGTTCACTGTACCCCCCCAAAGATTGTGTTCACTGCACCCCACAAAGATTCTGTTCACTGCACCCCACAAAGGATTTTGTTCACTGCACCCCAAAAAGATTGTGTTCACTGCACCCCAAAAAGGATTTTGATCACTGCACCCCAAAAAGGATGTTGTTCACTGCACCCCAAAAATGATTTTGTTCACTCCACCCCAAAAAGATTGTGTTCACTGCACCCCACAAAGATTGTGTTCACTGCACCCCAAAAAGATTGTGTTCACTGTACCCCCCAAAGATTGTGTTCACTGCACCCCACAAAGATTCTGTTCACTGTACCCCACAAAGATTGTGTTCACTGCACCCCAAAAAGATTGTGTTCACTGCACCCCAAAAAGGATGTTGTTCACTGCACCCCAAAAAGGATGTTGTTCACTCCACCCCAAAAAGATTGTGTTCACTGCACCCCACAAAGATTGTGTTCACTGCACCCCAAAAAGATTGTGTTCACTGCACCCCAAAAATGATTTTGTTCACTGCACCCCAAAAAGGATTTTGTTCACTGCACCCCAAAAAGGATGTTGTTCACTCCACCCCAAAAAGATTGTGTTCACTGCACCCCAAAAAGATTGTGTTCACTGCACCCCACAAAGGATTTTGTTCACTGCACCCCAAAAAGATTGTGTTCACTGCACCCCAAAAAGGATGTTGTTCACTGCACCCCAAAAAGGATTTTGTTCACTGCACCCCAAAAAGATTGTGTTCACTGCACCCCACAAAGGATTTTGTTCACTGCACCCCACAAAGATTGTGTTCACTGCACACCAAAAAGGATTGTGTTCACTGCACCCCAAAAAGATTTTGTTCACTGCACCCCAAAAAGATTGTGTTCACTGCAGCCCAAAAAGATTGTGTTCACTGCAGCCCAAAAAGATTGTGTTCACTGCAGCCCAAAAAGATTGTGTTCACTGCAGCTCACACACAGAAAAATGGATGTGGATCACTGACACCTGCCTATCTCCAATCCCACACCACACAGCAATATCGATTGTAGTTTGTAGAACACAGTTTCCCTAAAATTCAGCAGACTCTGTCCCTAACAGGATTGAGAAGAGATCGTAGATCAGGATTGAGTGCAGATTCACCCCACCCCCCACACAGCAATATCGATTGTAGTTTGTAGAAGACACTGACCCTATAATTCAGCAGACTCTATCCCTAAAATGCCTACAACTCGCCCTGCCTAAACACTCCGACCTGTCCCTCAATTCTATCCGGACACAAATGGTTTTTTCCTGCCTATCTTTCCCTAATCAGCAGCCAGCACATTGATGTGTGCTCTGTCCCTTAGCTAAGCAGCAGAATGACGCTGCTGCGGCGGCTGCCTCGAACTTATAAAGACTTGGTCACATGCTTCAGACGGCCAATCACAGCTACTAAGACATTTGCAGGCATGGCTGGGATGGCTTAAGGCACACCAGTTAAACGATTGTTGATTGGCTGTTGAAAGCCCGCCATGAAAAGAGCGCCAAAGCATGCAAAACCCGGAAATAAAACGACCGAACACGGATTTTTACCCGAACATACAGTAAAGTGTCCGTGTCCGTGTTCGGGTAAAAAAAATCCAATTATTCGGTACGAACACGAATAATACAGTCCGTGTTCGCTCAACACTAATGATAAATAGTGGTCTACGTAATAAATCCACTTTTAACCCACCAGTGAGTAACAACCACTGTGTGGAAGTATTTAAAAATCTAGTCCTACGCGACCTGCAGGCCTTGGAACCTGGGTTTGAAATAACCAAGAAGTATAAACATATACAGGAAGGCCTAGATTCGCTAGAATCTCGTAAAGAGATTATCATCCGTCCAGCTGACAAGGGTGGAGGAGTGGTGGTGATGGACAAGCAATTCTATCACGATCAAATCATAGCTATGTTAAGTGACACTACAACTTACACCAGATTATCAAAAGACCCGACAGGTGACTTTGTAAATGATTTGAAACGTTTGGTAGAATCGGGTTTCAGGGACGGTGTCCTGACAAAGAAGGAACGCAACTTTCTAACACCGAGCGTGTGCCGGATCCCGATTCTATACACGTTACCTAAGGTCCATAAGGACGCAACTAACCCTCCTCCACGCCCAATTGTGAATGGGATTGGTTCAGTCAGTGCTAGACTGGGCCAATACTTGGACCAATTTTTACAGAAAAGTGTGGTTCAAACCAAGGCCTTTCTGAAGGACACCACGGATCTTCTTCTCATGCTGGATGGTGTGGTACTTGGGGACGACTCGCCGGTCTTCCTAGTGACGGCCGATGTGTCGTCCCTGTACACCATCATCCAGCATGATGATGCTTTGTTGTCCTTAAATTGGGCACTTAGCCAGAGGGAGGATCTACCTCGAGAACAGAAAGTATTCATTGGTAGGGCGTTAGACTTTTGTCTGAGCCATAACTATTTTTGGCATCAAAGTAGGTTCTACAGTCAAAAAACAGGTGTTGCCATGGGCGCCAAATTTGCCCCCAGCCTGGCAAATTTGTTCATGTCGGAGTGGGAGGACAAGTTTGTCTATAACCAGGTACGGCATGAACTCAGGCTATATAAGCGCTTTATTGATGACATCATTTTCATCTGGCAAGGGGCAGAGGAGGATTTGATGTCTTTTATGGAACACCTTAATACCAACCACAATAACATCAAGTTGGATTTCCATCATAGTCCTGACGAAATTAATTTCCTGGATGTCACTATTAAGAGAGAAGGCAATAGATTAACCACGAAAGTGTACTTCAAAATGACAGACAGGAACAGTTATTTGGCCATTCAAAGTGGAGACCACCCTAACTGGCTTAGGAATATTCCTAGGGGCCAGTTCACCCGAGTCAGGCGGAACTGCACTTCTCTAAATGACTACATGGAACAAGCAGCAGTTTTGAGGGATAGGTTTATGGCCAAAGGTTATGATGAGACCAACTTAAATAAAGAAATCACCAGAATAGGCAATGCCCCCAGACCATTAAGACCTGCGGCTAAACCTGTTAGGTTGGATGATGATCCTAAACAATGGAGCTTCTTGTCAGATTTTTCTAACGACTACAAAAAGGTAGAGGAAATCTTTAGACACCATTGGCCTATATTGCAGATGGATAGAACATTATGTTCAGCTTTACCAGCTAAACCATCGTTTATATATAGGCGAGCCCCAAATTTTGGTGACCAAATTGTAAAGAAAGTACTAGACCCTCCCAACGTCTCCTTCTTTCCGAACATGAAGGGGTCTTTCACCTGTGGAAGATGTAGAGCCTGTTCATTTACACCGACCAATTTCAAGAGGAGGGACTCTTTCATGGTTCGAGCTATCAATAAAACCTTCAAAATCAAAAGCTTAATTACGTGTGACACCACACATGTGGTCTATGGACCGATGTGTCCTTGTAATTTAGTTTATATTGGCCGTACTAAGCGGGCCCTAAAAGTCAGAGTAGGTGAGCATATCACCAACATTTTGAAAGGAAATCGCGACCACAATGTGCCCGCACATTTCCGCCAATTCCATCAGAGGTATCCTAGAAGCCTTCACTTCTGGGGCATTGAGAGAGTTACCCCGTCGTGGCGGGGGTCAAATTGGGTGAGGGAATTATCCAAATGTGAGACTAAGTGGATTTTCCTCACCCAGGCCCTCGCACCGACGGGGTTAAATATAGAGTTAGACTTGAATTGCTATATTAGCGATTCATGATCTTGCCTTTTTCATTTACCCTTATAATGGTACTGGAGTACGATTGATTTGTCTCAATCTATATTTTGGATTCCAGTGGTGTGCTTTTTTAAATATGCTTTTTATATGTTTTTTATCATTTCTAATAGACATTGCATTGGAACCTTCACTATGGGGGTACTGATCAGTGCAATGTAGATGGTTGTTGCATTTTTAATGTTTACCATGATTACCTATTTTTTATGCAGAATGTTACTGGCAATGCTCTGCAGATCCATATCGGCACGGGGTAGAACTCCAAGAAATAACAATGTTATCCTTTTCACCATATTATAGCACCTGTATTGTTATTTATATTTCAGTGCCAAAGTGAATCTTTATGATATGGCAGGTTTTCCCTATTGTTGTTATTGATGTCGGAAGTTCCGCAATGCGGGGTGCTGGTTCACTTCCGGTTTACTTACCTCATTGCCGATTGGACGCAGAGCGTTCCAGCAGGGCTATTTAGATGCCGGATGTTGTCGTTCAGGTCACGCCTCCAGTTGAAGTCGGACATGACGAAACCGGTCGGGGCGTGACCTGACGACACATCCGACATCACGGGACACGGCAGAGGAGCTACCCGGAAGGGACTGGGCTGGCGTGGAGTTAGCCCAGTACACTGGACGAGATAGGCTTCCTTTCTGACCGGAGACATGCTATTCAATGCCTACCCATATGCTTTTACATGTGAGTGCAAAATTTTTATGTTTTAATAAAGCAAGTGTTTTGACGGTACTTCACTATTTGGAGCCCTTCTCTTTTTCCATAATACCATTACATTGAGGAAAGTGTGTGAAGGATACTTTTATGCGGCAGTGGTGAAGTGACTCTGGTCTTCCATGCGTGTATTCCCTACATCTGTATGGTATCCCTGCTCAGTTTGCTCTGGTGTGAGAACACTTGAGCATCGTTTTCTGGTGAGTTGCCATTTCTGCTATCTATCGGTGTGACACCTGGTGGTGGATGGTGATCCATTTATATACTTCACGCACTCCTGGATTTATGGACTTTTAAGGACATTGCTTTTCTCTACATGTTTTTGAGTGTTTATCAAGCAATATCTTTGACAAGCATGCTTTTTACACTTTAAGTCATTTAATAGTGATTTTATGCGCTACTTCTTTTCCATTTTTATCCTCAGAAGGCACCGCAGTAGCTTTGTTCAAAATGGCCACCGCGTGATCCACCTGAGGCGCCACACACCAACGCTCGTCGGTGGAAGGCGCAAACGGATAAACCAGTTTAAACTTATTCGGCACAGTAAAGGGCTTCTTTAAATTGCGCCACTGTTCATTAACCGTATGGTGAAATTCAGCAGGGCAGGGAAAAACCTGCGCTGATTTGCGAGCCCTCTGTGTCCCAAAAGAGGACACCCTAGCAGGAGGAGTAGGCTCATCCTCCAGGTGCAAGGTATCCTTTATGGAAGCAATCAGCTCATTCATGAGTGCAAGCTCTTCAGGCGAGCCAGGGGGAGAAACATCAACCCCCTCCACCAAAGCCTCCCCCTCGGACCCCAGAAGGTCCAAAGATGAGCGGGATCCCAAGAAGGGTACGCCAGCCACAGCAGCCACATCGCCCTCTGAATCCCTTTTAGAGGATCGTGCAGGCATCAGCATCTGCACCTGAGACACTAAGGACGCCACTACAGCGGTCAGATCGGCCCCCTCGGGGGGTGCAGCAGCCCCCTGGTCCCCCACCAGGGCGGGGGGAAACTTGCTATCCTAAAAAATCCATGTCCCAGTACAGAAAAGTAATAAAGGTACTGGCCCTTTAATACCACGGCGAGCGCAGCCCACCGCACACTGCTGTATGCACTGACCCCGCAGGGATAGATAACACTGAGCAAGGAATGACAGGACAAGAAGGTAAAAACCTGGAGAGAGCACACCAGACTGCTGCCACCGATCGCTGTTCCAAGAGAAAGAAGAAGTGATGCAATGCTGGCTGACTGATATAGCCTATGAAGGCTCCGGTAAAATGGCCGCTCGGCTGGGGGAGAAGGCTACAGTAAAATGGCGCCGCCATGTGCATGGATGAGTACCGCCCGCCAAAATGGCGGCGAATGGCGCCAAAACATGGCGCTGCACAGGGACAGGGCCGGTCACAGTATTCAGGCAAAGAAAAAAATGGCGGATCGCCGCAGCGACCGCCGCACACACACATGTCTGCACACAAAACTGCACCCAGAGCATAATAAACAGCAGAGCAGGATGGCCCCCCCTCGCAGCCCACAGGCAGTGCAGCCACACAGGGATCTGACAGGGAGACCTCAGTTACACAGACATGGGGGGTACTACACAGCCACAGACTGACACCCACACAGAAGGTCCCCACACAGAAGGTGCTTACCGTACCAGATGGCGTGGGGAGCCGTCTCCAGCGGCAAACCGCTATCAAGGCAGACAGGGAGTGCCGCAGCCAGGACGCTTGTGGACCGCAGTCATGGCGTCCAGTGAGGTAGCCACCTCGCAGGCAGCATCCCTGCAGCGAACAGGGATGGGTCGTTCAATGTGCCAGGGTAAAACCTAAGCTGAACGCTCGATGGCAGGCTGGGGATCCATCTGGCTCTCAGCCCTGGGATCCAGGGCGGCCAGTCCGAGACCCAGCTCTGCATGACGATTCTTCATTCGAAGATCCCTAAACTAAGGCTGACAAAATAACAGCTAGTAAGGAAAAGAGAAAAATACTTGAAATAAAATCAAAGAAAGGGTAGAAGGCTGAGACTGAGCCCCAGCACAGGAAAGCCAGCTACTCCTAAGCTAGGCAAGATCAAACTGAGTTGGGAATGCTGGTGCAGGGAGGTATTGACTGAGGGGACAGCCCCTAGGGGTGTGTCTATGCTAAAAGCTTTTGTATTAACAATTCTTGTTGCCTAGCTACTCCTACTGAGCAAAGGTCAATACCCATTGGTGAGGACTTGGAAGGGGGCGGCGACTGTCGGAGGACGTAAGAGAAATATTCTTTTTATTTTAAAATTGTCGGTCTTTTTTTATTTATAGTGCAAAATTTGTGGGAGAAAAGGGACATACATTTAATTTGGCTGTGTCAATGGACACAGCAGCAGGACTCAGGAACACGCGCGCACGGGTCCCCCCCCCCCCCATGGAAAGCAGCTTTCCATGAGGGCATCTGATGAAGAGGAAGAGCCAGAAGCGCCAGGGCACCCCAGAAGAGGAGGATCAGGTCTGCTCTTTGCAAAATCCTTGCATAGAGCAGGTAAGAATAACATGTTTGTTATTTTTATTAAAAAAAAAAAAAACTTTACAACCCCTTTAATTATAAATAAAACACTTTCCTTTATTCCCACTCTTCCAAATTTACACTCACATTAAGAAAGTTCTTACAGTGCACCACACATATATATAGCAAAAAAGCACAAATGCCAATGACATAGATAAGCAGAATCATTTAATACTCGTGGACAAACACAGAGCCTTGTGATGTCACTTGCCCCTCCCCTAGGTGTACACCACAAGGTCACGTGGCTTACTTAGGAGGATTCTACTGGCTGCCATGTCGCTCTGCATATATATAGGCTTATTCCATCACCATTTTGTTGTGGACCAATGTTCCATAACAATGTCCTGCCCCATTGTTTTTTATTGTCAAATCCGGTTTATTTTGAGGCATACTAGGTGCCATTTTATTGCTGTGGTTTTGCTGGGTGTTACGCTAAAGGACACTATTTTGTTGTGGTGTATTTAGATAATATATTTACCAACACGCATACTCCCATATGAGAGCAAAATAAAGTGCATTTGAGTAACCATATACTTTTTTTAGAACCCTGATCTACCATATTCCTTGTTAAAACCTCTGGGGGCCAGTGTATTGAGCTCATTGATCCACCATGATTCCTTGTTACTAAGCTCTCTGAGTGTGTTATCTCCCCTGCAGTGGTTTTTATGTGCATTTATGCCCCAAATTTGTAAACCTCTATAATCTTTATTAGAGTTGGGTGAGCAGTTTGGGCCGAAAAAAAAAACTTTGGCCTGAACATTGCCTGTTCGGCAAATACCCGAATTTGTGGGGAGCTCGGCGGGATGTTCGTCTGCACCTCACAATGCCCTGCATGCTGCACAGTGCATTCTAAGCCCTGATTAGGCAAAGCTTTGTCCAATCAGGGCACAGTGAATAGCTGGTTGTTAAGGAGAGGGCCAGGAAATCAACTGCGGCATCCTTAACAATAGATTAGTCAGCAGCTTTTAACAGGCTTCCCCGCTGACAGCTAAATGAAAAAAAAAAAAACATTTCCAGCAATAGAAAAATGTTTAAAAAAACAGCGTGGGCGGTCCCTTCCCCCCAATCAATTCTAAGCCCTTTGGACCTAAGGGTCTGGTATGGATTTTGGGGTACCCCATGCCACTTTTTTAAAATCTTGGCATGGGGTTCCCCCTAAAATCCATTAGTATCAGGGGGGGACCCCCACTCCGTTTTTATTTTACATTTTTGTATTTCCGCCAATGGTATTGTATTGCCTGCAATTTAAATGTCATTTTTGTTTTCTTTATAAATGTCAGTTTTGCTGCAGGAGGTTCTATACATGGTACAGATGTGCCACTTTACAGGCAGACTAAGGGAACTCCTCAGACACTATAGTTAACCACATGACGACCGCCCACTGCAGTTTTACTGCAGCAGGCAACCGCTCCTGGGCAAAGTGACGTTATGTTGCTTCGCTCGCTCAGGAGACTCTAGGGGCGAGCGTCAGCTGGGGAGCCAGTGCGTGTGCCCAGCGGCTCCGATGGCCGCGATCTCCCGCAGCTAAGAGAGAAATACAGACGGCTAATGAAAAAACATAGCCGTCTGTCATTCTCCCTGAAGTGATCATAGAGGCTATGTGATCCTGCAAAATAGGATTGCATGTCTCTGTGATTACTTCACAAGGCACACCCCCTGACAGTTAGAATCACGCCCTTAGGGATACATTTAACCTACTGATCACCAGTAATGTTAACCCCTTCCCTGCCAGTGTCATCTTTACAGTAACAGTGCATATTTTTAGCACTGATTACTGTAGCAATGTCATTGGTACTCCCAAAAGTGTCAAAAATGTCAGTTAGGGGTCTGATCTGTCCGCCGCAATGTCGCAGTCCCGCAAAAAATAAAATCGCAGATCGCCATTACTAGTAAAAAAAAAACAATAAAAATGACACAAATCTTTCCAGTAGTTAGTAAACGCAATAACTTTTACGCAAACCAATCAAAATACGCTTATTGTGATTTTTTTTTACCACAAATATGTCGCAGAAAACAAATTGGCCTAAAATGTTAAAAAAATTGATTTTTAAATTTTTTTTGAGAATTTTATATAAAAGAATGTGAAAAATATTGTAATTTTTTCAAAATTGTCGCTATTTTTTTGTTTATAGCGCAAAAAATAAAATGAGTATGCTAAGTATACTTTGCTCTCTTTCCCTCCTGTTCCTCATGATCCTTGATGATTGTTGCCATGTCTCATCTCCTGATTGACTCAGCTGTGCCAGTTGCTATGTGGTCTATCACTATGTTGCAATCCTAACAACTCACTGCGGGGGAGGAAATGTCTGAAATCCATTGAATTACACAATATAAAAGGACGTGTACATCTCCCCTACCCTGATCCAAAGAAGTTTGCCGAGTAGCGGATGAAACGCGTCATCCAGTGATGGCTGTTACTCCCAGATGACAGGCAGGTGTGCTCTGAGCTGCTCGTGAAGCCTTACAAACCGATGTGTGTGGAGAGACACTGAGCGGCGGTAGCTGCCATACTCACCGCACTTTAAATTGGAAAAAGGAGAAGCCAGCTCATGGGATCACCCTCTTCAGCCTCGTCTCCCCTTGCTAACACAGATACTTCATTTGGACACTCTGAAACTGGCTCCTAAGTTCTTAATCACCAGCCTGGTCGCGGTCAACTTTGGAACTTCATATTGAGGGCACAAGTGACAAGAAGCAATGAGTATTACACTCCCCATGTTTGGGTGATATAGTATTATCCTGCTTAGGCTCACCTCTATCTGCATTGAACCGTCTATCCAAGGTGGATGTGTACTTGAACTTTCAGCCATTATACTCTTTGATTGGAATATACTGTTTTTCCATTCACCTATAGTCAGTCTCAGCATCTCCCTTTTGATGGACTTTGTATTTACACCAGCAAATGTTTCATCAGGTGTGTTCCTCTACAATGCTGAAAAATTGGATCAGCTCATGCTGCCTTATCAGATATATAGCACTCTGAAGAGCGACCCACACCTGCAACATTGAATCTGACTTTTTGAAATGTGATACACTTATCACTGTGGTTCTTAACCACTTAAGCCCCGGAGGATTTGGCTGCTAAACGACCAGGGGGTATTTTGCGATTCGGCACTGCGTGAATTTAACGGACAATTGCGCGCTCGTGCAACGCTGTACCTAAACTAATTTGACGTCCTTTTTTTACCACAAACAGAGCTTTCTTTTGGTGGAATTTGATCACCTGTGCGATTTTTTGATCACGCGCTATAAACAAAAAAAGAGCGTAAATTTTGCAAAAATAACAATATTTTTCACATTTTTTTATATGAAATTCCCCAAAAAAAATGTAAAAATCAAAATTTTTTAACATTTTCGGCCAATTTGTTTTATGCTACCTATGTTTGGTAAAAAAAAATCGCAAAAAGCGTATTTTTATTGGTTTGCGCAAAAGTTATCGCGTTTACTAACAAAGGGAAAGATTTTTGTCATTTTTGTTGTTTTTTTTTTAACGCGTAATGGCGGCGATCTGCGATTTTTTTTTGCGGTACTGCGACATTGCGGCGGACAGATCGGACCCTTGACTGACATTTTTGACACTTTTGGGGTTACCAGTGACATTTCTACAGTAATCAGTGCTATACATATGCACTGTTACTGTAAAAATACACTGGTAGTGAAGGGGTTAACTTTATTTGAGAGGGAGGGGCTGTGTGTGTCCCTAGGGGCGTGATTCTAACTGTGATTGGCTGTCTGTTGAGCTGTAGGGACACTGATCAACGGTTCTACATTGTAGAACCGTGTGATCAGTGTTTTTACACTGAGGAGAATGACAGGCAGCTTGTTTACACAAGCCGCCTGACTTTCTCCCTCTCCCCCGCCGATCGCTGAGTGACCGGCGGACCCTCACACGCGCTCTGCCTGTGAGGGGCTGACTGCCGCAGTAAATATACTGTGAGCAGTCGGCATGCGGTTAACTCGCGTTTCAAGTTGACTTCAAGTCATGTAATTTATGCCAACCATCACATTGCTACTGTGCTTCACTACATAGTGGGAGCCCTGATATCTGCACTGGACTGTCTATCATATGTGGATGTATGTTTGAACTTCAATTCATTAAACTCCTTGATTGGAATACCTGACATCAGAGGAATATACTGTTTTTTCCATTCACCCATAGTCATTCTCAGAATCTTCTTTTGGTTGGACTGTGTATTTACACCAGCAAATGTTTCATTAGGTGTGTCCTCTTACTATGCTGATAAATTGGATCAGCTCATGTTGCCTTATCAGAAATATAGCACTCTGAAGAGCGATCCACACCTGCAATATTAAATCTGATTTTTTGAAATGTGATACACTTACTGTGGTTTTCAATTCACGTTTTCAAATTGATTCCAAGTCATGCTAACTACATTAATGCTAACTATCACATTGCTATTGTGTTTCACAGCATAGCGGGAGTTTTGATATTTGCTTATTCTACAGCTGTGAGTGAAATATCCCCTGTATTCATTCACCTGCACTGTCATTGGGATGTTCTTTTAATCATGTTAATGTCATGTCTTGTGACATGTGTTTGCAGATATGTGTGACAACATGTTATTAACTCTCAATTTTTAAATAAAGTATTTATTTTTAATCCTTCACACCGCGTGGGTATCACCTTATCTTGTGAATAGTTTCTCCCATTCCATTTTGTTTTTGATGGTTCAACTCCCATAGGTTCCCCACACCCCCCTTTTGGGGTGAGTCAGTGAAGGACTACCCCCACCAACCAGTTTTTTGACTTGGACCCTTTTTTGCCCTTGGAACCTTGTCGGTTGCCCAATCACTAATTTTTAATAGTGTGGCTCTATGGTCTAAACTCATACAATAATACATAACCAACAAGAAAAAATAGAAGTGGTTAGTTATAGAGATTTCAAATCTGAGCCCCTGCAGCTTGAACCAGACTATGAACAAACTTGTCAACAATGTACAAAATTGTAAAAATCTTTATTCAAATGTATTTCAAATCACCAACACCAACAATTAAAAAAAACAAGGAAAAAAAAACAAGCATCCCTTCAATACCTCTTTAAAAAATACACATTTGCAGGTGTCTAAACAACGCTAACACACACACATCCCCCTATACTGATAAGCCTTAACCTAGTGGGGAGTAATCTCCCTAGAATATCATCAGTCCTCAATAGGAAATAAAAGGGCAAGACTGTCTCATCTATTAAGTCCCCCTCAGAGAAATATATATATTATAATAATAGATTCTGAGATGATATTATCTGGCCATGAAGAGATTGAATATATAAAGCAGTGCACAGTAAACATGCAATAAACACCTTAAAATATCCATCCAGCAGTATCACAGCGTTATTGGTGCCATATATAATATAAGATGTCTCCATAAAGCATGACATGGCAACACTACATAAATGTGTGACAATGTGTCATGCATCATCACTGATTCACAGACGCTGTTGGCCAGCTTGAACATGCATTGTAAAAGTTAGCATGTGGTTACATCTCTGTGTATCTTTGTTGTATATATGAAAGTCATTAAATATATATATATATATTACTGTGTATATACTGTGTATATATATATATATTACAATGTGTATATACTGTATATCAATGTAATTTCTTAGTTTAATAAGTATTCCTAATCAGTTTACTGGAATCTTGCCCAGAAAATTTAATGTGGCTAGTCTTCAGTTACATAGCAGTTTCCCTTAATTTCTATCCCAATTACTTGCAAAATTAATGATACCCATTGTGCAGACTGCTGACATGTTGAAAATTGAAATATAGTAGTGGCCATTTCTTTTTGACTTAGTCACACTTTTTATTAAATTTACAGTATTACTAGCCTTGTTACTTCTGACCTAATCAGAATTGCATTTGATATATATGTATATACTGTATATTTATTATTATCTTGAGGCCAATGTTAATAGGAAGCTAATACATTATTAATCATCAATTAAATGAGTTATTTTCATAAATAAATGATTGTTTCAATTACCATATAACCTTCAGATGTGTTTTAGTATTAATCAGGGTAAGTAAATGTTATCAGAATTTATACACTTTTCGGCAAAATTATCAAGATTCAGTTTTATGTGATAGTTTTAAAACTCACTACCAAAACTGTGATATCAATAAAGGGGCTGCTGGCCAGAGTCAGGGGGTTTAAATAATCCCAGCACAGGAACAAGGGATACAGCAGACAGATACACCTCTGTAGCCTATAGCAAAATCATAGCTGGAAGGTGAGAGTCAGAAACTAGAAGATCAGTTTGTGCACAGACAGGCAAGACTTAAGCCTCGTACACACGTGCAAATTGTCGGCCGAAAAGATTCGGCCGACGACCGATCGGCCGATTTTCGGCTTGTTAGTATGATGCTTCCGACAGCCGACAGCGCACTTTCGGCCGAAAAGAATCTGTCGTGCAAGCATTAAAATTTTTGTATGCCGACACCAGAGCGGCCGATTGTTCACCAGTCAGTACAGAATTCGGCCGACAGACAGCAGATTTGCAAGACTGGGCATGCTCAGAAAAGAAAAAACACAGGGAAAGTTAACCATCACATGACATCACTTCTGCAGTCGGCTGTAGTCGGCGGACAAAATTCTTGTGCAGTCTTTTGCAGTTTTCAACAGACACGACAGCCCGGGGACAAAAGACGGCTGATCGTTCGGCCGACGATCTGCACGTGTGTACGGGGCATTAGCTGTTAAAGCACTAGGTGATTGCTGAGACTTGATTTTTAATGGTCCAGAATATTGGGTTATTGCCTAATTAGAACAAGTAACTATTTTTCAAGCTTTGCAAGTGCTGGGATCACCTGGCCAATCTGAACCCACATATCATATGAGTTCTACTTTGGTGAAAAGATTTCCTGGTCATTTTGCCTTTTATGCAATTTGTACAATTCTTTATTTGACTGCATGGGTCAAACTTTATGCAACGACATGGTAATCTTCAGCTAGCTTTTTCAGAGTCCTTTCACATGGGCGGTCTGGTCAGATCTGACAGTCAGTTTTTCAGTGGGTCTAAATGGAAATGTAGTATTTGAACAGAAGGGTGTAAATGGACATGCTTATGATATGAATACTAACTCCATCACAAGGTGGAGATAAAAAATAATTATTTTACACTGATTTTGCAGAAGTGACATCTGGTTCGTTTTCCTCCTATTGATCAAGGTGAGTGAACACCTTTTTTATTATTGATTTTACAGTAAGACTTGTCGCTCTAGAGTCAATGCACCAGGTAAAAATTTGTGGTGTGGTGTGGTAAAAAAAAAAGTGCCTGGAAAAAATTTTGCTTTGCGTGAGTGAAATTTTCTCTTATCATCCTAAGCATTTTCTATTTCTTCTTTAACACTTCTGGCTTTTTGTTGTTTGACCTGTCTCTTACTCCTTACTGTGCTAACTAGAGCTTGCTGTACTAACTATGCAATGTTAGTACAGTGATCACCCTGCTTAGCTATTGCATGCTTACAGGAGAGGCCATCCCACCAGAACACACCAGTATTATTCGGATGCTGGTTGGCTGCTGGTTTTTCAGCATGCCCGTTCAACAGAAGCCAGACGTTAGGCCAGCTTCTCTCTCTTTTTTTTTTTTTTTTAAGATACTTTTATTAGTTTTTATACAAGGCATGGAAAAGGATACATACAGTACAACAAAACAAGGCATGGAAAAGGGTACATACTGACAGGTCAGCAATACATAGCAATTAAATCAGCATCCAATATTCACACGCCAGAGATAGTACTAAAATGCCATCAGAAGAACATATGCCAAAACAGACAAACGTTAGGTGCCGATAAAACCTTCTTCTTCTTCAGATCTTTAGCAAGTCATAATAACATACAGAAGAAAACTTTTTTAACTTACTGTATATACCTGTTCACAACTAAACCTGTTCACAACTAAACCATACAGAATAGGAAGTGAAGATTAGTGAATAGCAGTTGCTTACTCAAATCTCCACATCCCCTAATATCGTAGATGTCCAACAGGACCAAATTTTCTCAAATTTCTTCAGACAACCCCGAGCAGTATAAGTTAACTTATACAAAGACAAGGTCTTGTTAACTAAAGAAATCCACATGTGAATGGTAGGAGGGTCTGAGTGTTTCCTTGGCAACACTATGGCCTTTTTTGCGTAGAAGAAAAGAAAGTTTAATAAATCCTTCTGAGATTCTCTAAGCGTTTCATCACCAAAATCACCCAGGAGACATCTATTAGGAGCACAGATATTAGGGAGGGCTAACTTATCATTCTGAAATGCAGCAATTGCTAACCAAAATTAGCACACTCTAGGGCAATCCCATATTACGTGGAAACAATCTCTAGTAGCTGCCTGATACCTATAATACTCTGATGATGCTAGTCTACCCATTTTATATAGTCTAAGTGGGGTATAATACATTCTATGTAAGTATTTTAACTGAATCAGTTTATCCCCAGCTGCTATAACTTCTATGGTTTATCCCCAGCTGCTATAACTTCTATGTAGTTCAGGGATATCCGCCTGCCACTGAGTCTTGAGCCTTTGTATATGAGGGGTAATGGGTGCAAACAATAACGAATAATACCTAGAAATCAACTTTGAGTGGTCTTTCTCGAACAGTGACAGTTCCAACTCCCAGGGCTGAAGAAGGACATCCTGCAGTCCAAACTGGGCTGCTACTGGGTGACAGAGTTGTGGATAAGCAAAAAAGTATTTGCTAGGGATGCCAATCTGTACCCTCAGAGCAGCTAAAGATCTAAACACCCTGACGAAGACAGTTGATGGGCATACCTAAGCCCAAAATGAGCCCATCAGGAACCTTAGCAAGCTCTGCCAAACTCTCATTGAACCACAGCGGGTCGTAAGGAGACTGGGTAAGAGTGGAGCTCTAAATTCTATGATTGCACATATGAAAAACGTTGTAGAGTTTTGAGAGTTTTACAATATTTACTCCCATAGGGGGGTATGGCCTGCATCTGTACAAGGAATTAATTAAGGCCACATATGCATGCAATGCATGAAGGCAGCTTCAGATGTCACCCAAACATTAAGCAGGACTGGAAAGAACCATGCATAAATATGAGTCAATTGGGCTGCTAAATAATAAATTAGGTAGTTCCACTCCTCCCCCCTGTACGGGTAGCTGTAAATTATCCGATGAGATTCTGGGTGGACTCAAACCCCAGAAAAAGGTAGTCAGTATAATATTTATTCTATCATAAAAATCTGGGCAAAAAAATATCTTGAATAAACTTATTTTACCAAGTTCAGTGGCAAGCTTTTCCAGCTTACCAGACAATATTTTAGTCTTTGAACAAGGGGAAATACATTATTAACTAACTAATTCTTCATGGGGAATTAGATTTCAATCCCTAAATAATGAAGTTTTGAGACCACCTGTAGAGAAACTCCTGGAGGTTACACTGGTGGGGATACTGAGTCAAAAAGTAAAATACTGGATTTACTCCAGTTAACCAGAAAAATCTCAAAAGCGGGAAATAATCTGTAGTAACAAGAGAGTTGGCAGAATTCGCTATATACAGAAGCATGTCATCAGCGTACAAGGAGGCTTTTTACTCCAGGGTATTTATTATATATCCTCTAACATCTGGGTGTTGCTGGTTAATAGCCACTAGAGGCTCAATGGTGATAACAAACAGCAGGATGAAAAGAGGGCACCCCCGCTATGTGCCTCGGTACATAGGAAATGAGTCTGTGATAAAATTATTGATCCGTCAATGAGCAGTTGGATAATTTAACCCAGATTATGAATGAAACCCCAACCGCCTAAGGATTACAAATAAGTAAGGCCATGAATGTACTTTCTATTTCGCAAGTATATCTCTGAAGGAGGCAGAACGTAGATATAGATCAACCTTCACAGCGCTTATGTGCTGCTCAGCATTAGTGACCCAGTGGCACAATTTATGCACATAATCTTTTAAGAGGGGGAAATACACTCAAGTATTAGGTTTCAATATGGGTGGTAAGGAAGATCCAGCAGGTTTAAATGGCTGCCAAAGTCAATGGCCAGCTGAAATACGCTGCCGCTAGAAGGGGCTAAATGCTGTACCAAGTGATCCTATCATTAAGGGCTTCATGTGCTCAATATGAATGCCCAGAACACAAGTATTCTGCGCTCCCGTCTTTTGTCTCTGAATGCATAGGGCCCAGGTTTCTCCTCAAGCGTGGCGAGTATCGTTCTCTTCAACCTAAGTCCACTTGATTGAACAGAGGCCCAGGCTGGGTTATAGCCACAAGTGAGAGAGACCTTCCGTAATAGGAGGTCAACGCTGTTTGGTAAGTAGCCAATCAATGAAGTGGAGGCTTTTTTTCTCTTGGGATCACACATAATTTAGGTGATGAAAACTGCACTTTATGATTGGATGGACTATATTTGTTTCTTTTCACATTTTAAGCGCAACTCTATTTGAATTATTTAGGTTTTAATGGCTGCCATTATCTGGGAGAGTGGTGCTCTCATAGCTGCTCCTCCACAAGATCCACAGTGGGTGGATCAGCTGCAGTAGAGACCACTAAGTCTGTCCACTCCGATCTGCCTTCTTCCCAGTCTGTGAGTTGCGGGTGCCATTTTGGGCCTTGTGGGCAAAATGGGTCAGCCACTCCCCAGGAATCAGGGCAACACCCCCCCCCCCCATTTCTTCATCATCATCAATTGAGGGAGGAGAGCTTCTGCCACAGGAAGACAAGTCAGAAAGGTAGATAGCAGCAGTGATTGAGGGAGATATTAAGCAGGGATACTGTGCTGCCACAGAGTGGGGAGAGGAAGCTGCTTACATCCCGGCAGTCAGACACACACACACCCCCCAAAGCCAGCTTCTTTTGAACAGGCTGCTGTACACACTGGCCAAATGTTGTTGTTTTTTTTTTTTTTTCTGCACCAGTCAATACCAGTCAATAATCTTTACTTCTGTTTTTTGTTTAAATTCATCCATAAGCTTGTCTTTAACATATTCCAGGGTAAGCTCCTTATCCGGAAAAGCATCAAGTGCTGTAGCAAGTGTTTCATAGCGATCTAGGAGTCCACCTAGTAGCAGTGCTATTATATTAAAGACTTTTATTATTTCTTCTCCTATAGCTTGCAGGCATTTCACCATTTCTAAGGTACAGTGGTGAAAAAAATGACTTGATCCCCTGCAGATTTTGTAAGTTTGGCCGCTTACAAAAAAATGAAGGGTCTATAATTTTTTATCATAGGTGTATTTTAAATGATAGAGACAGAATATCAACCAAAAATCAAAAAAAAAAAAAAAACATGATACAAATGTTATAAATTTTGTTGCAGTTCAGTGAGTAAAATAAGTGTTGGGTCCCCAAGCAAAACATGACTTAGTACTTAGTGGAGAAACCCTTGTTGGCAAAGAGGTAAGATGTTTCTTGTAGTTAGTGACCAGGTTTGCACACATCTCAGGAGGGATTTTGGTCCAGATCTTCTCTAAATTCATAAGGTTTCTTGGCTGTCGCTTGGCAACTCAAAGTTTTCAGCTCCCCCCATTAGTTTTCTATAGGAATAAGGTCTGGAGACTGACTAGGCCACACCATGACCTTAATGTGCTTCTTCTTGACCCACTCCTTTGTTAACTTGTTAGTATGTTTTGGGTTATTGTCATGCTGAAAGACTGATCCTTAAACCATCTTCAGTGTTCTGGTTGAGGGAAGAAGGTTCTCATCCAAGATTTTACAATACATGGCCCCATTCATTGGTCCCTCAATATGAGAAACTGAGCTAAAAGACCTGATTTGAACAACCCAAAAAGGAAAAGTTTTATGAAGAATGTATATAACAATACTCACTGGACTGTAAAGAATAAATGTACTTTAATGATTCAAGAAATATATTTTATAAAACAGTGAAAACGTGCAAAAATTGTTTCATTAAAATGGTACCAAAATCTACGTCATACACACCTAAAAACACACACACGCGCGCACACACACACACACACATCCACTCTTTCACTCCATATGTCTGTATATGAGCCCCTTTATATGTATATCAATGTACAGTTGTGCTCATAAGTTTACATACCCTGGCAAAATGTATGATTTCTTGGCCATTTTTCAGAGAGTGATAACACAAAAACATTTCTTTCACTCATGGTTAGTGTTTGGCTGAAGCTATTTATTATCAGACAGTCAACTGTGTTTAGTCTATTTAAATTATAATGACAACAGAAACTATCCCAATGACCCTGATCAAAAGTTTACAGATTTTTGCCCGATAACATGCACACAAGTTGACACAAAGTGGTTTGAATGGGTATTAGGCAACCATCCTTACCTGTGATCTGTTTGCTTGTAATTCGTTTGAGTGTGTATTATTAACATTCAGGAAGTAAAGTGCTGATTATGGTGATCCCATGTATGGCAATGGAACTATGGGAGAAGAGCAGTTCAATATTGATGAAGAACAAGCCTTTGACCATTCAAGGGTAATGTCCTTATAAAAAGGTAATGGGAACCTCATAAATGTTAGCATTTGAGAGTACCCAATAGAAAGACAAATGAGGAAGCATACACTTCTGGTAAGCTCATACTGTTGAATTTTCCACAGTGGTTTAGGAAGATATGAGCTAATGTGGTCCAGAGGAGGATAGAAGTTCGCCAAAGACAGACACACAAGCTGAATGAAGCATTTGATGTTTGATTCCAAAAATGGACTGTGTGAAAAAAACCTCCCTCACACAGCCAGGGAAATAGATGTCCTCCAAATGATCAAAACAGGACCCACATGTCGCAGAGTCACAGAGATAATGGCTATGTTTGCAGAAACAGGCACGTGGTAATATACTCATCTGTCCGGTAGATTTATAAAGAAATGGAACCATGATCCTCATACAAACAATTGCATCTTCCAAAAGTTCATATTCCTGTACCAGCAGATCACCAATGGGGCTAGGAATAGTGGTGAATGAGGAGTACATGCCTGACTGAGTTTCGCCGGCTGCTTCAGAGGCAAAGAAGTGAGTGGCTTCATCACCACATGTTATATACACTGTGTCTGCAAACTGTTTGAAAATGGCCGCCACACAATGCTGCAAAAAGTATTGGGACGTCTGCCTTTACACGCAGATGAACATTATTGGTATCCCAGGCTTAGTCCATAGGGTTCAATATTGAGTTGGCCCACCCTTTGCAGCTATAACAACTTCAACTGTTCTGGGAAGGCTGTCCACAAGTGTGTCTGTGGGAATGTTTGACCAATCTTCCGCATTCGTGAGGTCAGGCACTGATGTTGGAGAGAAGGCTTGGCTTGCAGTCTGAGCTCTAATTCATCCCAAAGGTGTTCTATCAGTTTGAGGTCAGGACTCTGTGCTGGCCAGTTAAGTTCCTCCACCCCAAACTCACTCATACATGTCTTTATGGACTTTGCTTTGTGCACTGGTCCAAATCATTTGGTGAAGGGGGGATTATGGTGTGGGTTTGTTTTTCAGGGGTTGGACCTGACCCTTTTAATTCCAGTGAAAAGAACTCTTAAGGCGTCAGCATACCAAGACATTTTGGAGAATTTCATGCTTCCAACTTTGTGGGAACAGTTTGGGATTGGCTGTAGCTGTTCCAACATGACTTCACACCAGCGCACTATATGATTTGGATCAGTGCAAAAAGCAAGGTCCATAAAGACATGTATGAGCGAGTTTTGGGTGGAGGAACTTGACTGGCTGCACAGAGTCCTGACCTCAATCCAATAGAAAACCTTTGGGATAAATTAGAGTGCAGACTATGAGCCAGACCTGTTCTCCAACACCAAGTTCCCCCACCCCAAACTCACTCATCCATGTATTTCTGGACCTTGCTTTGTGCACTGGTGCACAGTCATGTTGGAACAGGAAGGAGCCATCCCCAAACTGTTCCCACAAAGTTGAAAACATGAAATTGTCCAAAATGTCTTGGTATGCTAGCGCTTTAAGAGCTTCCGTTACTGGAAATAAGGGGCCAAGCCCAACTCCTGAAAAACAACCCCACACCCTAATCCCCCCTCCACCAAATTATTTGGACCAGTGCACAAAGCAAGGTCCATAAAGACATGGATAGGCAATTTTGGAGAAGAGGAACTTGTCTGGCATGCACAGTATCCTGACCTTAACCTGATAGAACACCTTTGGGATGAGTTAAAGTTTTTGGTGAAAAGGCTGTGGATGTTATAAAGGAACACAGGAAGTGGCCCCATATCAGGCTGTCTGTAACCCTCTCACAAGCTGCTTATTTCATCAATTTCTGTGGAAGCTCTGAGCCCTTGCTTGAACATATGTGACATGTACTGGAAACACATTCATTTTACACCAAGATCTTTCGAGATATCTTAGGCGAATATTTATACCACACAAAACCATGCTTGTATGTTTGCTTACAAAAACCTTAATTAAAACAAATAAATTAAAACAGAAAACCAATATGTTTGCCAGCAATATTATTGGTAGGTTAAACAACCAGTGTTAGACCAGAACTGTCCAAATCCACTGTATTTACAAGTCATGGGGTATATGCCAAAGGGACGTAGGTGTCCAATTCCACTTTGATACACACTACTAAACATCTCCTTATCCTAATGATGGGGAGGTGTTTAGGTTCAAAGAACTAGGGTCAACATTGTCTAGAATGACAATGGTGGAGATGTACTAAAACTGCAGCACATACAATCTTATGCAGCTGGTAGTAACCAATTAGCTACTAGGTGTTATTGCCCAAGCTTCATCGAACAAGCTAAATGTAGAAGCTTACTGGTTATTATGTCCAGCTGCAGCCATAGTTGCATCTGGCTCCCACTGGTGAGATTTACCCTCTATTGTTTGGATGACAAAACAAAATTTAGGTTTTTAGAATCTTTTCACCCTCACTGATAAGGACAAACAGTGGAAAGAGAAATTGAATCTAACCTAACAGGGCGCAGGCAGGCAGCAAGAAAAAAAGGCAGGTGTTCTAACCCCTCTCTGTTGTATAAAAAAAAAAAAATGTCACATTCAGTTACACTTTCTTGCAGTGCAATACAAAAGTCACTTGGCTAGAGCCTAACTTTATAAAAGGCAAAAGCAGAGGTAGAGACAAAATCAGGCAGTGGATTAATGCTAGAAGACTTGTTAGGCCACTGTCTAAGTAAGTCAAGTTTCTTCTGTCAATACTCTGTTGCACTTGTAAAGAATTCCTGCATACATGCCTTTAATTTCGACTTTAATGGCCTTTTACTGTGTTCTAGCTGTGGCTGGTGGAACCTCTTACTCTGCTGTTGCTCACAAGCAAGTTGCACTCGGTCAACGTTTTGTGTGCGACATAGGTTAGGTGCACGTCGTATGTTAGTTGGGGGATTTGGCAAACCCAAATTAGCGTTAACACCTGCTGAACTATGGCTTAAATTTGTTTCTTTACTTTAGGAACTTGAAGATGGTTGCAGAAGGTTGGCTACCTCAACACTGACATTTGGCTGCTGTTCTTGAGACTGGCTGATGTCATCATTCTTGTCAGATGCAGAGAAGCCTAGATCTTGAACATCTGTTTACACAGAAAATAGTAGGATCTTTCCTTCCACTGAGGGGTCATCTGCAAGAGAACAGATACTGATTAAGTCAAAGTTGGCCCATGTCCTCCCCTTCTTGAAATACTCACCCATGATAAATCCAGCATCCGTGCTCTATAGTAACCTCTAGGGAAAGTTTTCCAAAAGAGCATTGTATTCTGAAAGGGGGGGGAGTTCCTCCTGTCCGCATTTTTTAGGGCTGCAAGGGAGAACCCAGTATCAACATTGAACACGCATCTAGAATATACAGGAACACAATGTACTTACCTCTCTTGTTGAGCGAGATATCAAAACTTTTGGCCAGCCCTGTAACTGTCTCTTCATGGATGTAAGACATTTTTTTCATAGTCCAACATCTCAACAGAAGTTTGTAATCTGCCTACAGCTTTTTGCCTAGAAGAAAAGAGATCAGCAATGAAGCAAAAAAATTAGACATCTAAAATGTACAGTAGAAAGATGAAGTGCAATTTTCTAGAAACAAATTCAAGACATTTGTAGTAATGCTTTCTAATGCCAGCACACACAATCAGACTAACCTTTCCTTCCCAATTATTGTAATTTTCCTCTTGATGTTCCCCTTGATGTCTTGGTATCTCTTTTTCACATTATCTTCACGTGGGGTAATTGTCAGGGTGCCAGGAAACCAGACCACATAAAGAACGCACAGCAAGATTAAGGGGCAAAATCAGGAACAGCCAGGGTCAAGTCCAGAAGCGAGTAGTCATCCAAGCCAGGGGTCTAGTCCAGAAGTGGGTAGTCTGCCGATGCCAGGTCGTCTGCCGATAAAGGATCATCTGCTGATGCAGAATCGAGAGCCAGGAAAGTCCGCAGCCAAACCATGTCAAGCACGGAGGAACAGGGAGAACAGAAGACTGCTAGCAGTGATGCACCTTGGAGCACAAACAAAAGGGCAAGGACTGCAACCCATCAGGTGATATATATATATATATATATATATATATATATATATTCAGGTGTGCAACATCATCACTGTGCGGCATCCAGGCAGCAGGCAAGTGATGATCCAAACAGAGTTTATAAGAGGCAGCAGTCTGCACATGTCCAAGATGGCTGCCAACAGGAAGGCAAGGTAAGACCTTGACATTAGTACTCCCTCTGCATTTACAGCTTTTGCAATTATTTTCCATTGTTTTTTCTTCCAAGCTTGATCACTTAAGCATGTGGGGACCCAACAACTTGTCAAACACAGGAGCCAAACTCTCTACCAACACCACATCAGATTTCATAGTCGACCATGTGAACATTTCTTCTTGTTAGGCGCACTGGCTATTTGCTTGACACTGCTGTCACTGAAATTTTCATGATGTCTGCTTTTCTTGGATCTTGAGAGAGCAGTCTTCATGCAAGCGTCACTGCTGTCAGTTGAGGGTTCCTCCACACAGGGCATGTAAGTTTGGTCTGTACCCTCATCATCCACTTCTGTACTGTAGTCTATGTAGTTGACTTGGTTCAGATTTAAATGTTGTTTTCTTTTCTCTTGAGTAGTGGGCCTTTGGGACTTGGCTTGTTAGTCACTTGCCAAGATGGTAAAAACTTGTGAATGACAGATTTGCTGAGAGATATACAGGACATTAAGAACATGGTTTACTTGTTTGACTTTAGCATTCACAGAGGTTTAGACTAACCTTCCTTTTGTTTCTTCCAGGTGAGCAAGACTTGCTGGGTGACCTGTGGATTCTATGATGGCTTGCTTCTGGGACAACACAAAAAAAGCTTTTAAGTTGCTGATTAATTCTCTTTACATTTGACATGTAAAAATACCGCCTGTTGTATACCATTTAGGTATACAGAGGGTACCCTAACAGAGGGTGAAATCAGGGAAAGGCTGGATAAACTTAACACAAACAAATCACCAGGCCCGGATGGCGTACATCCGAGAGTACTCAAGGAACTCAGTAAGGTTACATCTGGACCACTGTTCCTGATCTTTGCTGACAGTATTAGGACAGGAGATGTACCAGGGGATTGGAGGAAAGCTAACGTGATTCTGATATTCAAAAAGGGGCAGAGGCATATCCCGGGGAAATTATAGGCCTGTCAGTTTGACATCGATAGTATGTAAACTTCTGGAGGGGATGATAAGGGACTATGTCGTAGAGTTTGCTAAAGACAACAACATCATCAGCAGTAATCAGCACGGGTTTACAAATGGGCATTCTTGTCAAACCAATCTCTTAACATTCTACGAGGAGGTGAGCTGTGAGCTAGATAGGGGGAGACCAGTGGATGTGGTGTACTTGGATTTCGCTAAGGCGATTGATACAGTTCCCCACAAGCGCTTAATTTATAAAATAAGGTCTGCAGGTATCGACAGCAGGGTTTGCTCTTGGATACGGAACTGGCTAAAAGGGCGTGTCCAAAGGGTGGTAATAAACAGCGCATACTCAGACTGGTCTGAGGTGGTAAGCGGGGTCCCCCAAGGCTCAGTCCTGGGACCAACCTTGTTCAATTTATTCATAAACAGCATTGAGGTCGGGATCAGTAGTTCGATATCAGTTTTTGCAGATGACACAAAATTGGGCAGGGCAATAACTGCACAGCATGAAGCAGACTTGGACAAAATAACAGAGTGGACAACGACATGGCAAATGAGGTTTAATGTGGAGAAGTGTAAGGTTTTGCCCTTGGGGACTAAAAACATAAAAGCACAATTCAAGTTAGGAGGGGAACCCTTGGGGGAATCAAAAATGGAGAAAGATCTGGGAGTCTTGGTTGATGATAGATTAGGCAATAGCATGCAATGTCAAGCGACAGCTGCCAAAGCCAGCAGAATATTAGCATGCATAAAGAAAGGGATGTATTCCAGAGATAAGACTATAATCCTTCCAATTTATAAAACTCTGGTCCGACCGCATCTGGAGTATTCTGTCCAGTTCTGGTCGCCAGTCCTCAGGAGGGATGTGTTGGAGCTGCAGAGAGTCCAGAGAAGGGCAACTAAACTGATTAGGGGATTGGAGGACCTTAATTATGAAGAGCGTCTGCAATCGCTTGATTTATTCTCCCTGGAGAAGAGACGCCTGAGGGGGGACATGATAGCAATTTATAAATATCTCAATGGGGATCTCAGCTTAGAAAAAAAGCTATTCAGTCGAAGGGATTGCATGAGGACTCAAGGGCATACAATGCGATTAGAGGAGAAGCGTTTTAACCTCAGGCAACATGGGGGGTTGTTTACTGTTAGGGCTACAAGATTGTGGAGTCCTCTACCACAAGAGGTGGTTTCTGGGGGAAGTATGGTGGCTTTCAAAAGACTCTTAGACATACATCTCAAGGATCAGAACATTCAGGGCTATGTGAGATGATTACAGCCACACACACCTACACAAATTGAACTGGATGGACTATTGTCTTTATTCAACCTCACCTACTATGTAACTATGTAACATGTAACATGAGAATGTCAGGCATATAAACAGTCTCTCCAGATAGCAATAGGAAAGCAAACACCACAGTGTTCATTTGCTTGAGCCGGCTTGGGGGCTTGGTCGTAGCGTCTGGTCCAGCTCGACATACGTTTCGTCACAACATTGACGTCATCAGTCTAATCAGTTTTATATTTGCATCAAACTAGGCACATAGTACATTTGAGAGCATTAGAAGATATGCATGTTAGGATTGAAAGGAAATTATCATGTTTTACCTCCATAACATGCTTTCTTGTTACCCCATAACATGTTTCCTTGTTGCCCTGTCTTGCTCCTGGCTCAATTTGGGACATAGCATCTATAGGACACAATAAAAAGATGTTAGTCCCAAATTCTGGACATATGCATGTGAAGGAATAATAAATACATACTTACATTGGACCATGGATGCTTTAGGGATGCAGCAGGTGACTTATGCTCCATGTTTTCATACTGTAGAAAATAAAAAAATAAAATGCTTGGAAGGTGCAGAGAAAACAAATGAAGCACATTTAAGAACAAGAGGAAAAAAATGTTTCCAATGGATGACTTGAATACAGTAAAGAGTACATAAAACAAATAATAAATAGAGAGTCAGCCTGGGACAGGGCTAAGAAAGGGTTAATTATTGAAGGCAGGTACTTCTCTTTCAGAACTGCTTATTAAGCAGCTGGTCTGAAAGTGTGAGTGGAGCTGTTTGCTAGGAGTGAGAAAGTCATCAGCATGCTGTGAGGAAAGCTCCATTGCTGGACTGTGACCTGCTGGGTGAGCCAAGCCTTCTGAAAGACTGTAGCTTTGATTAGACCTGTTAACTGTTGCCTGTAAGCCTGTCTGTGGTAGAACTTGATCTGTACCCGTGTGTACAACTATATTACAAGACAAGCCTGTTGTTTCTTCTGTTTGTTTTGCCTGAATAAAAGCATATTTTAATTTCACTGGACTGTCTCTGAGCTGGCTGTTTACCCCTCTGATCCCGTACAATATATTATATATATATATATATATATATATATATATATATATACATACATACATACACACACAGTACTGTGCAAAAGTTTCAGGCATATTAACCACTTTTGGACCAGAAGCTTTCTTTTGGTGGTATTTGATCACAAATTTACTTTTTTGTGCTACAAACAAAAAAAGAGTGACAATTCTGAAAAAAAAAAAACCAATAAAAAAACAATATTTTTTACTTTCTGCTATATAATATTCCCCGAAAAAAAATCAAAATCAATTTTTTTTTATCCTTTTAGGCCAATTTGTATTTTGCTACATATTTTTTGGTAAACAAAAAATCCTAATACGCGTATTTTGATTGGTTTGTGCAA